>NC_056660.1:17814687-18115625 GCF_018350195.1 Panthera tigris | reverse complement strand
CAGTTAGGCCGTGTGCCAGAAAGAGAGGAGAGAGTCTAGTCAGGATATTTAGCTTATCAGCTGCCACTGCACGAATTTTCCCCTGCTACAAACTTCCTAACATTCCGACCCTTCTGGTTTGAAAATTTCCAAGGCTGTTCCTATGCCAACCAAAAACATCACACGATCCGTGTTTCTTGTGCAATGTAGCAGTGGGATCTATGTTACCAGGAAGATGTGTCAAAGGTGTGGTTTATTTCTCATTCTTTTATGTGGAGGCTTGTGATTTCAGAGAATGCAACAGAGCCCTGTGAGATACTGAAATGCTCATCCAGACACCCAACTGCCCTGTGCCTCCGCCGGGTCCCTTAGGATAAGACAAATGCTCCCAGACATCTCGTCCATATGGAAAATGTCAGACGGTTCATCTCAAAACTCCAGTATCCGGGTGTTTTCAAAACACCCGAGCGCCGCCCTGAACTACACAATTATAAATCAGATGCTTGGTTTCATGCAGTGTAGTCTGACTATTCTGGACAAAATCCTGACATGTACTTTGTCTCTTTTTTCGGACAGTTACCCTAATTTCTATCTTTGCAGTGAAAGAACAGCTTCTATCTGTCTTCACCAGTCGGTCTTCTTATTTTGATGAGGGGCTCACCTCAAAGATGAAGAGTTTAACCACTCAAACCACCACCATCAATAACAACAGTCACCGACCAACCGCAAAAGAAAGAAAGCATGAAATCAAAAGCCCCAGGGCCCAGCCCTGCAGTCCGCTACCTTGCTGTGATCTGGCCAGGTCATGAGTTCCAGCCTCAGCTTATTCACTTATACAACAGGGATGATAACCCTCGTTCTGCAGACTTCTTGCAGGATTCAATGAGACGCAGTTTGGAAGTACTTGCAAATAACACGTGCACTGCATTATGTTTTGGCCCATTGATCATTCAGGCGTTCGGCCTTTGCTCTGGAGAAGGACCACGGACAGCCATGCACCCACAGGCCCCAAGCTGGGCTTTTACTCTAGCCATCCCTTTGCCATCCCAATCTATACTGTCCACAAGCTCTAGAAGTCAACAAATTTGAGATTCTATTCCCACAAGGGCCCTCTCTGGTCTTCCAGAAAAACAGCCATCAGCTTGCCCTGCTGGGTGAATATTGCTCAATGCTGACCTTAGTTAGCTATCATTTTAACCATTCTCAATCAAAAAACATCTACCTGGGTTAGAGTAGTATAATCGCACTACCATCTTTTTTTCTTTTTAGAAGACATTTTATATTAAAAGTGTTTTTGGTCAAGTTTATTGAGGCATAATTTGCATACTATAAAATTCGCTCTTTTTATTGTACAGTTTTATGAGTTTTGAAAACACATGGTCTGTGTGACCACCACTGTGATCCTTATCTAGATCGATTCCATCATCTCCCAAAATGCCCCTTTTCGAGGTCAACCTCTTCTTACTCCAGGTCCTGGCAACCATTGATTGGTTTTCTGTCTCCATAGTTTTGCCTTTTCCAGAATGTCTTACAAATGCAGTCATAGAGTATGTGGTTTTGGGGTCTGGCTGCTTTCACTTAGCATAATGCATTTGAGATTCATCCATGTTGCTGTGTGTATTCATAGTTTGTTCCTTTTTATTGCTTAATAGTAATAAGCAGTCCAACGCATGCACTGTATCCGTTCAACAGTTGAAGGACAGGGAGATGTTTCCATTTCTTGGTGATTATAAACAATGCTGTAAGCACTTTTGTAAGGTGTTTCATATGTACATACATTTTCATTAGACCTTTGCTTTTAAGAGATGTATGTAAGTTTCATTCCAGATGAACAATCAGAGACTGAGAGATTTGGGAGACCCCTGGGGAGAGGAGAGAGTATATTTCCTTCAACATTCAGTCAGGCCCAGACCTGCCAGTTAAACAGGGACTAGTTGTAGCAAGAGGCTGTTATTATTTCCACCGAGGACACTTGTAGAATAGAAATGAAAACTAACATTATTTTTCTGAGCCCCAGGGGAAGAATATAAGTACATGATGGCAACCATCAATTTAGTGGGTCCAAGGTTGTCTAGGCGATTAAAGTAATATTTCCACGGGTTTTGGCAATTCCCGGCATAGGTCACCTTCATGTACTGGGTGAATTCTTTTTCAAATCACTGGTAACTGTTCTTTAATATGTAGAGAAGAATAAAGCGCCTGTTGGCAGATTGTTTACTAACAAACTCTCCAGGGTCGTTCGGGTTAAATAAACTCTCTTTTTGGCTAATGTAGGGGGGAAACCGTGGTTCTTAGTTGAAATAGTTATATTGGAATCTCTACTGTGCACACGACACCAGGGTAATTATCAACCCCCACTGAGAGTTTCAGGCATAGCATCAATTCTACCTGATTTCTCCCTGTACACAAAAATAGGAGTTAGGGAGGAGAACCAGCCATACCAGTAAGAAAGTTCAGCTAACCCTGGAGTCTCATCAAATCTCTCCTGCCGTCTTACTTTTTCACCCTGGGGCTCCTGTGTCCTCTGACCCCTTACCATTAAGTATTTGTATCCACTCAGGAGACATTTACTGTGCGCTTGCTTCTGTCAAGCCCTTGGATGAGTCGGGAGCTCCCAAAGATGACTGCACTTAGAGAACAATCATGCCTCTCTCACGTAGCCTTCAGTGTGAATGAGTTTCAATGCTGGTAGTGCTCCAATCGTCTCCGGACAATTTTTTTCACGAGCAGCAAAGGCGAAAGAAGAGATAGCTGAAATAGCTAAGATGTAAATAAACAAATGTTTTAGTTAAGTAAAAAAATAAGAGTTTTGCCTACCTAATATATGGCGTTACGCAAGTACGACAGTCTCGTGTTCCGCCTTTTGATTACGCGTGTGGGGCATCTCAGCTTACCCGTGTGGGCCAGCCCTCTCTGAAACGTTATTTCAGTGAGGAAGTGTGTTTGGAGTTCTGAACAACTAACTTGTGAACAGAACTTCAGACACAGCCTACAAACAATTTGAAGAGTTAGATCTGTCGACGGCTGATTTATGGAACTGCTGGTTTGGGGTTCGTTAGTGTCCACGTTGGGAGGCACCCCACCGTCTGAGCCCTGAGTTCTGTCAGTACCACTCACTAGCACTGAGGCCTTAACAATATGAAAAATACTAATAACAATGGCAATAATAGTGAGAGGAGCTAACTTTTTCGGAGCATCATAGCTGAGAGAATAGGAACGAATTTAGCACCGTGAGTGGTTCCAAAGGTCTGAGACTTGGAGCGGGTGGGTTAAGTGGAGATGAAGACATACAGACACACACGTGTGCATACACACACATATACGCATACATGTGCACGCACATACATACATACATAAACACATGCACACAGATACATGCATACATGCATGCATGCAACTGGGGAGCAAAGCCAGAGCCTGCTCCCCTCTAGTGTTGTTATAGGGCTTGACTGTAGGGTTTTACAGAGGGAAGTCTTGATTCCATTTTGATGATGACCATAAATGTGAGATTAAAGGCAGGGAAATCCGTTATTGGCTACTGCAGTAATCCAAGAACGGGTGATAAAATCCTCAGGATGGAGGGAAGGCAGCAGACCCAAGAGGCTATTTTACAAAGACAGATTCATTTGGGTTTGGTAGCCAACTGAATGGGAAGAAAGGGGGGTGTATGGGGCCTAGTTTCTAAGCGGTTGATCAGTGGTTCTATTAATTAGAATGGGAAACATCAAAGAATGAGCCAGTTTGAGGAGGAAGGAAGACATATTTGGTGTTAGATCTGCCATGGAAATTACCTGGAACCTACTCTGCCTTGATATAAAGAAGATCTTCCTGATATTTTAATCTATGCAGAAGTGAGCTCTCCATCACTAGGAGTATTCAAGCAGAGGCTTATATAACCATCTGTCAAGGTTATAAAAGAGGCATTGCCTGTATTGGGTTAGAGGCCAGGGTGAACAGCCTTTACATCCTTTCCAACCGTAAGAGTCTATGATACTCCAGAAGTAGGGGGAAAAAAGGCTATTTATTTCATGCACTGTTGTGGTCTCCAGACAGATTTTAAATACCACTGTGACATATACCATGAAATAAAAACAAGTTGAAAAAGGGAGTGGTTAAGTTAACTGCACACTTTTTATGTGCGTGCCAGTAGCTCTATATTTACTTTAGATGCATTTTTTATCTGAGGCTATTTATATCCAGAAATTTAGCTGCTGCATCACAAATCGACATTCAGTATTTGGCACACTTACAATGTCGGGGGCTCTGACATAGCCAGCTCTCCGCGCGTGTGTATAAATGTGCGGTTACGTATGTGTAAATAAAAAAAAGACCATGATTTGCAACCAAATGATTACTATTTTCCATTTAGTGCATATCTATTCTATTACTGCAAAGCAGTCATTTATAAATCTTTCACCAGGCAGCGATTTTGAGGAGAGTTAAATATCAATCTAAGTATAACATCAGTATGTAAACAGATTGATGAATTGCTAGATTGCTACGATATAAACCATATGGAACCGTGAACAACGCTCTGAAGAGCTAGGGATAATTTTAGCATTTTATGAAAACCGAGGACAAGACAGAGCTACCCTACCACTTCTTGAAACTTCTCAGCGCTCTTCTGTTTTCACTCTCCAGGCTGCATGGAACAATTAGCATTCTGAACATTAAAAATATAACCTGCTAGATTGTTTCCGTCCTCAGGCAGGATCAGCGGACTCTGTGGGTGTGAGTGCCGGAAAAGTCTGCAGAAATAGACTGGGGAGGATGTATTACCCTGAGAGGCAGGCTCTGTTATCTGTTCCCTCAAATTCCGTACGTACATGGTTAAGGTTCCAAAGCACTGAGCAGGTCTTCAAAGGGATCCACGAAGGAAAAAAAAAAAAAAAAGAAAGAAAGAAAAGGCTAAGAATCCTTTACTTTTCAAGTGGCAGGAACAACACTAGAATCCAGGCTTCCTGTCTGTCAGTTCTGAGCTCTTTTTATAAAATGACACTAGCTTCGCATACTAAATCCAGTGATGGCATAATACAGTTTATACTTTGCTGCAGTCATGAAAGCTTCTCTCTCTCTCTCCCCCCCCCAGTTATATAAGCGGATCCTTTTCTCTTTCTAGTTGCAGATACAGCACTGCACTAACGCTGAGGGTGGATGGAATGAAGTTAAGGGATCCTGGGGATTCTTTTATGATTTCAGGAATTTTAGGCTAAAATCTATGTGGTCAGAGTAGAGCAGAGAATTAAGCAATTTTGGGCTGAATTTAAGCACAAAAGGCAGCCAATGTGGAAAATTACTTAATCCTTCGCTGAATTTGGGTTCTGCAAACCTGACCTGCATCAGCACAGAAGAGAAAATTCCCTGGGGGGTACTCAGAGGTGAGCCACGGAGATTAGCAAAGAAGGCTCTCAGGTAAGGCTCTAAGAATTGCAGTCATTTAGCCAAGGAGGCAGAGGGCGGATACGGTAATGGCCGCCAAGTTTACACCACACTGTCATACAGGGAATTATGGCCTGTCGTCTCTGAGCACAGAAGGAGGTGGGCTGGGCCTCCAGACCCAGACCTTCACCTTAGCTTCTGGGAAACCTGTTAACATAACACGAGCATGTGGACAATGAAGTGTCCTTCCTCTTCAGAGGGGAGGCCAGCAGCCCCGGGGACAGGCTGACACTTTCTTCCTGAGGGCAGGAGAGGGGTCCGGGAGTGCCTGGCTGGGCTCGGGAGGAGCTGGGCTTAGGAGCAGACCCTGTACTTCTGACTCCAGACTGGTCTCCTTCCTCTCAGGAGGGGCCCTAGAAGGAAGACTGGAAAGTGACTGGAGCGAGAACCATCATTTTGCTATGTTTCCTGTTTCATTCTGCTGGGGAGTGGGGGTGAGGGTGGGGTGGACGCTTCGTGGTTTTTAAAAATATAAAACAAACACGAGTGCCCTGATTTACTGTGTTGGGAAAATTTTCTTTTAGGGACTCTAACAAATGCCTCTTGCCATTGAATATGATGATTTATTCTAACTTCATTAGGTATCGATCCCAGATTCGTCTCCCGAGGCCCTTCCAATGCGCTTACCTACCTGGAGCCTCTCGCTGGGACAGGCACAAAGAACAGGACCGAAGAATTCCATTTCTAAGAGTGAGTATAGTAAGCAGGGGTAGAAAAATATATGCACATCACCTTGAGTGGAACCCGGTAGGGCTTGGTGTGAGGCCCGTCTTGCAAGGTTCTAGTGAAATAAAAAAACATGACACCATAGGACAGAATGGGCTTTATAAGTTCAGTGCATTGAATTAAGTGGGCTGATTACTGTTCAATGAGAGAATGGGTAATATGGAGGAAGAGGAGGAAGGGGGGAAGGAGAAGGAGATGGAGAGAATATTGTAGCCGCAGAAGACTATATCCTGAACCTTAAGGCACTAAAACCCACACACTTCCCAAAGGGAGTGTCTCCATGTCACTCACTACCTAGACATCGGTATCATTTCTTCACTGCGTGTGCCGTCATCAGAGGCGCTCCCGATGATGTCAGCTGCTCCTCTAGGCACCGTAACCTTTGGCAGCAATAGCACGTATTTGCTCCTGCCCGACTCCGGGTAGCAAGTCCACATAGATAAAGCCCTCCCCTCAAGGCCGTCTCCCCACCGATGACCTCTGGGGCACTCAGGCTCAGCTTTCCTGCTTTGAGAACTTCCTAGTTAAGTCCCCCTTATCACTGGGAAAACTTGACCTCTAACATGCAAAGCGGGTCATGGAGCAGGGAGAACGGAACTCTCTGACTTTAAAGTCAACTTGGCTTTGCTTACCTTTGAAATAGAGCATTTGTATTTTGAAACTGTTTATGAGAAGTTCTCTGAGTACTGAACTGCAAACACAGATACCAAGAAATTCTGGGGCCAGAGTGTCCAAATAACTGGGATAAGGACAATTGAGTTGAATAGTAATAAAATCTGGCACCGATTGTTTAGGCTTTCGAATTCTCCGATGACAAGCCTTCCTTGGCTCGGCCCTTTGGTCCAGGGAAAAGAGCACAGGATCTGGAAATAAAGAATGTGTATTTGAGTCTTTTCACTGCTGTCCCCCAACTGTGAGAACTTAGGCATTCTGCTTTGTTCAGGACGCTAAGCTTCGGTTTTATCACATGTGACAGGGATCAGCAACATCTACTTTCACGGGATTTTTGAGAGGATTAAATGAAGGAATAAATACTTTCCAAGTGCTTCATGAGGAGTCCTCCCCCCGCCCCCATTTTATAGATAAATATACTGAGGTCCAGAAAGGTTAAGTAACTTGTGCAAGGTAACACAGCCGGTAAGTATTATAACCTGGAACTTCGATCAGAGTAGGTGTTCAAGAAATTTCTGTTAAAATGAGATTAACATCATGTATGTGATTCCATCTTCCTGAGAAAAATTTGCCTTTTGGGCAAAAAGAAGCCTGGTGCTCTTTCACATTTTCCCAAATTGCATTAGGCTCAATTTTCTGCCATGAGACACGGAAGGAAAATGAGCCCCTGTTGCATTTGTTTCTCCGGTTGGTTTCTCTGATCCTTGTAATACAAAAATTACAACAGGATTAACCCAGAACTATAGACAAAATTGAGGAAAGCATTAACAGATAGAGTCCTTAGTATCGTGCTTTACGAAGAGTACACGTTCAATAAGCGTATGTTGACTGAGGGTTTAGAAAGATCAGTTCTCCGATATTCTGGTAGAGGGCCAACCAGTCCCGGAAAAGAAAACAGGCATTTCAGATGGCTTTAAGTGTCCTACTCTGGAGGAAAATAAACAAGCACAGAGTGAGGACAACAGGGCTGGAGTCAACGTGACACTCTAGGAACTACAAAATCACATCAGTTATTTTGGCAAATGGAGTTCTAGACACTTGCCATAGCACCAGATGATGTTTATTCCCACAAGAAGATTATTATAATGCATCTCTTGGATTAAGTTTTTCCTTTTACGAGGACGCTATGTCAGAGTCGGCTAAACTAAACTAAGGCTAAGTGTGCCTTCCAAATGTACCTGCTTTTCACTTTCAGAAGCACGCCTACATCTTCATACACTGCCTTTATGACTTGGTCCTCAGAATAATCACGGTGGGGGGGGGGCGGTAAATAGAGCAGGTATTATTATTTGTGATCTTTACGGGGTGGGGCTGGGGAGACTGTGTATCCTGCGTGCATCTAGCAGGGTGGCTGGTGTATAAACAATACATAGGAAATACACAATAAATAATAGCTATCATTGAGTGCTTTTACTGAGTGGCAGATACTACTTTAAGCACTCCACATACATGGACACATTTCTTTAAGGGGAGTTAGGCATAACTGATGAGCGTGTGAGCCTGCCACTCGCCAGCTGAGTGACCAAGGGCACCTTGGCCCTGGTTTTATCACCTGGAATATAAGGAATAATAACAGGGTAACCTCATGGTGTTGTTGCAAAGATCACCTGAGTTGATACACATACAATAATGCTAGCGTACCTGAACGCTCAATAAATACTGGCTGGTATTTGTATTTATCCCAAAGTAACCTCTCAAGTCGTTGGCGGAACCAAGATTTGAACCCGGGCTGCCTGGCTCAAGACCCTGTATCTCTAGTCACTATTTATTTTGAATGAGTAACGAGACAAGTGAATAAATAACCTAGAGTTGCCCTGCAAGACGGTGGCCGAATCCAAGTCCCCTGTCACTGCCCCCCTCCCCCCCAACAACTATAGCCCTAGATCGAGGCTGGGCCCTGGCAAATACACAGAGCCACTTCTTGGAAGGAAGCAGGAAGTTGCCACTTATTTATGGGTTTTATGTTCCCTCTTCGTCCTCAGGTCACACTTCCTTCCAGGCTGCTGAGCCTGGTGGTGTGTGTGCGTGTACTTAGAACTGTACCCCTTCCCTGCAGAGGTCAGTTCTTTTGCATTTCAGTGGTAGAGGATTGGATTCTTAACTCACTGAAGGAGAAACAGAGTGAGCAAAACTCTAATAAGTGACATTTGAAAAACACTGTCCGGTTCACAAAGCGCTCTCCCATCCATTTTGTCACTTGATCACTGGACATAGATTATGTTCTCTGTCTTTGAAGCAACCCAAGCATAGAGGCATCACGTGACTTGTCCAGCTCGTGGAATTGGTAAGTCCAGACCCCAGACTTTTCACCAGGGTCTGCCACCTCTGGGTCCCACGTCCCTTCCTTGACGAGAACTATGACCCTTTACACTAAGGGAACTAAGGGAACTTGGGCCTTGTCCTTTGTCCTTGGCCCTGTCCTTGGTCCTTGGCCTCAGGAAAATAATTTCATGGTATTTCCAGTGTAGATTTTGATCTCCTTGGGAAAGTTTCGTTTTGGACCTTCGTGATGACGGAGGAATGGGACAAGATGAACTCCCAGGTCACACGCACAACCGTGGAGTCTGTGATTCTTTCCCAAGAGTTTACGAAGCATGGAATGCTTGGTACAGGAAATATCCCAACAGCTGTAAAGAGCTATTTATTTGGGACCATCCAACCACGTGCTGTGATAGAAAAATGTGGGAGAAGGAGAGGGGGCGTCGGGAAAAGGATTTCACGGATTTCACGTATGCTCTTGTCTTATTCTGATGTCCTATGTCAAAACTTTTGTTCACGGCACTCTCCCACGTAAAGCAGTGCTCCCTGGATGCTCTCTACCTCATCACGCTCCTTCCCCTCACGTGTATAGAGATTGTTTTTCATTTTGAACCCAACTGCTGCTTCTTTGATTCTGTAGCAAATCGCCCTTTTGAGTGTGTGGTGTAATTACTCCCATGGCAATGGACCGAAGTTAGACACAGGCCATTATGTGAGCCCGCAGCCTGAGCGGAGAGACGGGAGCAAAGAGTTCCTTTTAAAACCGCTCTCCTTAATAATAGCAGGACAGAGGTAGAAAATTACTGGCATTACAAATTGCTTTTTTCCATAAGGGTTTTGTCCCTATCTTTTAAAAGGCTGTGTCACACTGAGAAAATTTCTCTACATTTTTAATTGCAGATAATTTTGTGTAAGGAAAACCTCCCAGTGAAAATGGTCTGATGAAATGTGCTTAGTTTGGCTTTGGCCGAGCTCCTCGTCGTCCTAAACGAGGGCACAGAAACACGCACAAACAATATTTGCTACTACCTAAAAAGTGTAACCGCGCATTTACGGCAAAAGCAATGCAGGAGATTGAGAAGTGGAGACTGGCCCCTAAGAAGAGCTCCGCTTACATAAAAGAGGAGGGCCGAAGGAGGTGTGGTCTGCTGCCACCAAGCGGTGAGCCACGTAAGCCTGATGGCTGCCAAGAGCCCTCACTTATCCGGAGCCCAGCCTGGTCCCTGGGGAAGGTGGACAGGAAGAGGAGGAAAGTGAAGAAGACACCAGTGCCGCCAAAGTAACCGTTAGGCAAAGACGCGTCCTAAAGCCGAATGCGCTTTTTATTCGGAGAACGCCGCATCGGGACCTCATTCGTGCTGTTTTAAGGCCCGATTCTAACAAGCTTAGTTTTCAAACCCTACAGCACGTTAGAATCAAGGAATTAGCACGCGAAGAAAGCCCGCGAACACACTACATATTTATTTTAGTCTTAACAAACACCAGTAGCAACCAACGCGATACTGGTTACGGACTCAATTTTAAGGATGATGAAACAGGTTCAGAGAAGGTCAGCCAGTAAGTGATCAAGTCTGTCTTCACATTCAGGGTTCTGGCCTCAGAGCTCATGTCTCTTCCTTTTCTCCCCCTCACCTTTCCAAAGAGAGGCACGCCGAGAAGCAAGCCTTCATGGCAGCACAATGACAGGACAAGGGCGGGAGACAGCATGGAATCAGTATTGAAAATTTGCCGCACCCTGGGATGATCCAGTATAGAGGAAAATGGCCTCCTCGGTTCCCAAATGCGTCTATTTTAGAGGATAGTCGTCATTGATTTGCATCAATATGTCCAAATGCGTCAACTTTCTCGGGGTAAAGAGTAGGGAGAAAGAATCCTGGGGGGGATACAGGTTCAGGGGATCCAGGCGTAGCTTTGCCTTTCACTGGCTGTGGGAACTTAGCCATGTTACATCACCTCATCGCGCCTCTGTTTCCTCATCTGAAAAATTAACATAATTATTCCGCCTACCTCATGGAGCTGGTTCCGGAGGATTCAATGAGGCAATTCGTAGAAATAGTTAAAGCTGTACCTGACGCTTAGGAGGCATGACTTATGAAGCATAGACGCTTCAGAGAGGTAGACGCTTACCTCCCGAAAGGACTAAATCTGACTTCTTATTTAAATTGCTCATCTGTAGGGGCGCCTGGGTGGCGCAGTCGGTTAAGCGTCCGACTTCAGCCAGGTCACGATCTCGCGGTCCGTGAGTTCGAGCCCCGCGTCAGGCTCTGGGCTGATGGCTCGGAGCCTGGAGCCTGTTTCCGATTCTGTGTCTCCCTCTCTCTCTGCCCCTCCCCCGTTCATGCTCTGTCTCTCTGTCCCAAAAATAAATTAAAAACGTTGAAAAAAAAAAAATTTAAATTGCTCATCTGTCCATTCATTCGTTCAACACACATTCACTAAGTCCATATTATGAGCCAGCAGCGGGTGGCCACCAGGCAAACAAATATAAATAAACTACCGCTCTTCGCCAGTAGGAGCTCAGACGTGTAAACAAAAAATCTGCCGCGACGAGGGAGGTGCTGGGAGAGCATTTCTGCGGGAACACGGAGACGGGAACGTGCAGCCTCCTACCTCGCCCTGGAAGGAGTCAGGATGGCCGCCCGGAAGTGAGGTTCCACAGAAGGTGAAGAGGGAAAGGGCATTCCAATGGAGGGCACAGCATGTTTAAGCAAAGACCCAAATGGAGGAAGAGCAGGTGAATTCGCACGTCGGGTGCCGGTGTGTGGGAGGCGAGTAGGAAAGGGTATAAGGCTGAGGAGGGAATATACACATATTTGTTCTAATTGTACGGTACTGAGAAAATGGATTCGCTCAGGGAACTAGTTGCAAAAGATAGCTTTTTTTAAAAAAAAAAAAAGAACTCAATTTGCAATCTTGGGGTCCTCTACTAATTTGGAAGCTCAAGAGAGAGGCAGTAAGACATTTTTAGTTCAAATCTAAATTATTATCTCCCAACATCTTACATTTCTTACCATAAAAGTCAGATGGAAAGCAGCGTGACCCTAGGATCGGGACTAAAATGGTGTAAAACACAGTAGCATGTGCGACCTGGTCCGTGTCCACTTGTCGCTGCTTGGCTGTCAGACTGGGATGAGAACACGCACCTGAGCCTCACCGGGCACACGAGTGAGCAAGGCCATGCGTGTGCACCCTGGTGAGCCGGGAAATGTCTTGTACTGAGCAGTTGCCATGAAGTAGGCTGGTGGCTTCGCAAAAAATATGAGCAGATTTTTTTTTTAATTATTGGGGCGCCTGGGTGGCTCAGTCGGTTAAGCGTCCGACTCTCGATCTTGGCTTAGGTCGTGATCTCACGGTTCATGGGATGGAGCCCCACATTGGGCTCCGCGCTGACAGCGTGGAGACTGCTTGGGATTCTCTGTCTCCCTCTGCTTCTCCCCGACTCATGCTTAAGCTCTCTCTCTGTCTCAAAAGTAAACAAACACTTAAAAATAAATAAATAAAATAAAAATCATTATTACTATCATTATTACTGTCAATTTCAGTGACAACTTCCGCAAGTATCTGGATGCCAAAGTATATGTGAGACCCGACAGCCGACACCACGTTTTACGCATTTCCCTCCGCCCGGCACCCAGCCCCGAGCCTGCCACACAGTAGGTTCTCTATTGATGTTTGTCGAGTAACGAGTAAACATCTGGATTCGGACATTTCCAGGGTGCGCGTATGGTAACCGAGACCCTCCACAGCGGTTAATAAGCCGGGGGAGCACGGTGTATGGAGTGGGAAGACAGGTAGGGAAGCACGTGAAGGAGACGGAGAAAGTGCCAGTTGGCGGCCCCGGTGATCTGATTATGCGACGCCAGTGTGTGCCGTGAGAACTCCTTGGCCACATCATGTACCTACTCGACTTCGCTCCCATGTAACCAACTTTTCATTTGCTTTAACAGCAATGTAAAATGTAACGGTGATTCATCATACATTTTGGGAGGACCTCTCGCTTGGAAGGAGTTGGTTGGACTCTAGAGGATTAGTGGGTCGAGAACCAAGTCGGTGCATACTGAAGGCACTGGGCTCTCTTAGGAGGCTGAATCATACACCCCAATGGAAACTTTCCCCATCCCGGGAGTCATTAATGTGTCATAACCCATAATTTAGAAATTATTGGGTGTTTGGGACTTCCTTTCTCACTCGGCCCACAGATCCTTATCCTCACACACAGACCGAACCCTCAGAGTATCGATGAAGGAGGGGACCCTCCGTCAGCTCCTGTTGGAGGAATAAGATGAGCACAGACCTAATCAGGGAGCGTCTACTCTGGGCTTCTGAACAGGACAATAATTTTTGCCGTCCTAAGTCCTATGCATGACTGCTGCTCATCGTTCTCAAGATCTCAGCACCTTTTCCTTCTGGCGGGCCCTGGGTGACGAGTCAAAATGAAGTACTCCTCCCCGCTCGGCTGTCCGGTTCACCAGGGGTCAACCCACAAGGGAGACTGCTCAGTGAAGTGACAGAGGTCACGCCTCTGGGGATGGAAGTCAACCTTATCAGTGTTTTAGAAGCAGACCTGGATTTCTAGGCGCCTCCACACGTGAGCCCCTGTTCTGTTTCCGCGTTTGCCGTCAAGGGTTATGAGATGGAGGGAGAGACGGGGTCAGGTGTTTGCAAAGGTCACTCAGTTTCATGTCTGAAAGGTGAGCGGTGATGTCAGGATCAAGTGGCCAGTGAGGACAGGGGAAGGATGACAGAGACAGACATTTCTTTTAATATTTTTTAAATGTCTATTCATTTTTGAGAGAAAGAGAGAGAGAGCAGGGGAGAGGCAGAGAGAGAGCAGGGGAGAGGCAGAGAGAGAGGGAGACAGAGAATCCATGGGATCCATGCTGTCAGCGCAGAGCCTGACGTGGGGCTCGAGTTCATGAACTGCGAGATCGCGCCCTGAGCAGAAATCAAGAGTCAGATGCTTAACCGACTGAACCACCCAGGTGCCCCTGGAGACAGACCTTTTTAAAGGCATAACCCCCACCCCCCCCGGACTCGCTCCCATTTCCCCCTCCGGCCATCCCTTTGTGCATCCTGCTGGTAAATTTCGATGTTGATGCTGATATTTAATTTTATCTGCAGAAAGAAGGCAAAATAGAGCTCATCAGACATTTAAAGGCAGTCATCTGTGTTTCTTATTTACTTTTAGATAAGCAACATACCCACATAATTTACTCTTGATAAAGACTACAGGAACTGCTCGTTTGCCAAAGACAAGTGACTTTTAAACGGCGAACAGTTTGAGATGTTACCAGAGCAAAACTTATAATTCCTACTGGCCAATCCCCACCTGCCCCCACCACCCCCTTCTCTCTCACACACACACAGTGTTTGTTGAGCCCATATTTATAGATGTCACCAAGAGCCTGTGCCTCTGTCCACTCCTGTTTAAACATCTGCATGCCCATATGTTGGGACATCAGTCAAACTTTGCTCCCTGCCAGCTCTACTGTGTTCCCCACATGCCCGGGGCTTCTCCTGGTCTGCTCCCCAGCCCCATGAGCCCCATCACCCTCCAGAGGGTTCCACATGAAGGCGAAGGGTCTCCAGGGTGTGCACAGGAATAAGAACAACATGACGGCCAGGCCTGCGGGACAAGGACATCTGTCTGATTGCTCCACTCGTTTCTGCCCATGACCTCACAGAGGCCTCAATTGGATCAGGCAATTAGTATGGGCAGGATCAAATGCTGCCCAATTTAATTCAATTACTCTTCACCGCAAGAGAAAATATGGTTATTATAGTGACAGGACCCGTGTGCGGAATACAGGCTCCTGGCCAGCGACCTGCCAACACGCTGCCAAGCTGTGAGGGGCAGTGAGGGCGCAGAAGAGGATGATTGGAGAGGATGGGGCAGAACCGTACCAGCTCCAGAGCGTCGGAAGTGGGGTTCGTGTCCGGCCACAATCGCCCAGAGGCCCCTTTTCTGACAGAAACCCCCGGGTAATGGGGGCATATCTATTGCCCAGGCTTGGGATCGAAATGTGGAGGAGTCAGCTGTTCCACGAGAACTATGAATTATTTACCGGGTCCCGGGGAGAAAGGGGGAAGCACGAGTGACAGCAGCCAGAAGAAGAATGGCAGCTATTTTCCAAAATTACCGTTTTAAGGGAAATTTCTTATTTATCATTCTTAAGTCTCCATGGCAAATTTGACAACTAAGAAGACAATGTAGACATTGAGTCTTTTTTTAAAAACGTTTCCGTCCCTTCACTGCCATTGATCTCCCCATATTTAATAACTAGTACTTTCATTTTGCCCTTATGGTGCATTTCCTGTTGGCCAGTTATGGTCAATGATGTTTATGTGGGCCCATTCCTTTTAACCTCTCAAGAGCCCTGTGAGCTAGAAGCTTTCATTACTCCCATTTTGTAGGTGAGAAAAATGAGGTTTCAAGAGTTGAGTAACTGCCCAAGGTCACATAGCTGTAAGTGACAGTAGATCCCCGTTGGATCTGTTGATCTCAAAACCCCTGTTCTTGACCATTATGCTAAACTTCCCCTTGGCCTCCTTTCATCAAATCTTCCTTGCCTTTCTATGCACGTCCTCGGGTCACTGAAGAGAGAGAGGTCTGACCACACGCTCAGTACATTGGATACACAAGAGCCCACGTCCACATGGAATCATATCATTGTTTCTTAACTAACACACTGAGCTCTGGGTTCAAATCCCAGCCCCGCCGCTTCCTGGCTGTGTGACCGGACAGTCTCTGGGTCTCAGTTTCCTCATGCATAAATGAGGAACATTATTTCCTCATCGAGTTGTGGGAAGAGCCATCAGAGTCAACGCACTTAAAATGGTACCCGGGGAAAAGATGCAGAAGTTGTCAGCCATTAGCATCACTTCCCTTCTGGAAGCAAGTAATGCAAAGATCGGAGGCAAAGCCGTTATCTGCCGTACGCACACATGCACACTTCCAGAGGTAGACTGCACATATTGGCAGCGTCCACATCAGTCAAGCCTTTGCTGGGCCCGGTGATCATGAGTAGTTATCTTGGCCGACGAGCCCAGGCTTAGTGGGGGTGGGGCGGCTGTAGGAGACCGGAGGGACTCTGAAGCAGGTTTCTTTTGGGGTCGAGTAGGGTGCTCCTCTGACTTGATCCCTTGTCTGAGGCTCTACCCCTTTTTCCTCAGAAACACAGTGAATGGGAGAGATTGGGGGACTCACACAGGGAAGGGGCAGTAGCTCCCCCCGCCCACTTACACTGAGTGACAGGCACCGGCTATGCCCCTTTCCGTTCCCTTCTGGCCCACTGCCCTCTACCCCAGCAGACCAGGGAGGCACGGTGCTGAATGTCCATTGTGGTAAATGGCCTTCACACAAAATTTCTGAGTTTGCCAACTTGAAGTACTGTCTTGGAGCTTTGCAGGGAGTTTTGAAAATTCTAGAAACTCACAGGAATTTCCCCAAGGCCTTACCACACTCGCTTGGGTCGGCATGGCAACATCTCTGTGAAGCCAGGGTGGGGGCATCTCCAGCCTGAAGAAACGGAGCCTGATGCTTCGAATCATACTTACGTTGTTCGTGGTCATTCTTCACCACTCGAGCTGCTTTTAGGGCCAGGGCCACTTTTGCAGGTACTAAAAATCTAAGCTAATACACATATCAGTGTGTACCAAATAACGTGAGCTCTGGTCTGGAGTCGGGCTTTACGACGATCATTTCCTGTCTCCACCAGAGCCCGTCATGGCTCCACATTGCTCGGACGTATGGCGTGATGAACCACTGCATTTGGTGCCTGTTGTGATCACTTATGATGTCTTGGCCCCATGCCCTCTGCTTTCAGATCCCCTGTGGAGGATACAGAACACGCTAATAGAAGCCAGATCTTTTTGGTTAGTTTTGATTGAGCTTCATGGAGTTATAACTCTGACAGTGGTATTTTCATTAAGAGGAGAATGGTTTACTGTCCAAACTGGAAATGGTGTCTTCTTGTATGGGATTGCAGCTGGAATAAATGGAGTGAAGACGAACAGAAAAGCAGGCACCTGGCTCTTCTTCCTTATTCTGCACTTCTGAGTGAGTTCTGGTCCCTCCCAGCCTCAATTTCCCCATTGCTATGGGAACTGAAATCAATCCTACGGCCCACACTGTCTCCTGCAAATGAGCTGGATTAGCGTTCACCACCCTGAGCCCTCCAATATCCAGCACTGTAAATTTCAGTTGTAATTGCCGGTATTACTCAGACAAGGAAAAGAAATATTTCCAGTTCTGGGAAGAGCAGGGCTAACAGCTGTAGCTGAACACGAGACGGGGGAGGATGACAAACCACAGACGTGCCCAGCTCTTGGGTGCTCCGAGGGGAACCTGGGCAGAAAATGGCGGCCCCCGTCAGGTAACTGTTTCAGCGTAACACGAAGAGATGTGACCTTGATATCCACGCCAGCTGAGTTCCTGAATAATAATATTTTAAGCAATACGGAGCATCAGACAGATAGACTCACTTAGCATCTGGGGAGCCAATGGCACCCAGGCTTGCCCAAACTGGCCTTTCTCATTGCAGGGTGTGGGAGAACACAGGGCTTTGTGGGTCCCTGGGGGCCTGCCAGGCCCAGAGCTGTTGCTCAGCTGTGGGAAGCACTCCAGTTCTCAGGTCTGCTAATGAGTGGTGTGGTGTCTGGCAAGGGCCTGGCCTGTGAGCGAGTGTGACTAATCATGAATCTTTTCAATAACGCTGACAGTTCATTCTCCGCTCTCTCCTTCGGCTGCTCTCTGTGCTGGAGCTGGCTGAAAGAGGAGCAAATTAGCCTCATTCTGGAAAAGGCAGGGCATGATAAAGGACCCCCTAAAAGGTCTCCAGTGCTCCGTGCCTGGATGTTTTGCAGCCGGTGTAATTATCTGACTTGGGTGGCTCGACAGGGTATTTTTGATGTTGTTGTTCCCTCTCCTCAATAGCAGGCAGTGTCTGAAGACAGTGCCCGGTTACTGTTCCGGGAGCTATTTAACAAATATAGGTTTGACACCAGCAAAGACAGTGTCATGATTATCCTGCATATGCGCCAGCCCAAAGTGACGACCCTCCCATTTCCTGTCCAAAGGCTACATTTTGTTGAATTATGCTTCTGTCCCCACACGGAAATGTGGTAGACCTTAAATGCCCTGGACTCCTTAATTGGGGGTGGGAGCCAAAGAGGGGATGAAGCTTTCCCTCCGATTCCTCTGTCTCCCCGCCACCCACTTTGCTGCTTGATAAGTTCACTGGGCTTCTAACACCACAGCCAAACTGCGTGTTCTGTCACGGGGAAGGGGTGTGTGTGTGTGTGTGTGTGTGTGTGTGCGTGCGTATCTCAGGAAAGTTAGTAATGCCATCTGTTGGTTAGTGGACTGGAAGAATTTCAAGCTGGAAGGCAAGCTTTGCTGATGTTGGACCAAAACACTTAGAAAAGAGTGGTAATTGTCAGTGGATGTGGTACTCTCATCATGGACTGGGCTTCTGAGAATAACTCATATATAATTTTTTTTTAGAGAGGGAGAGAGAAGGAAAGGGGCAGAGGGAAAGAGAGAGAACCTTAAGCAAGCTCCTCGCTCGGCGCAGAGCCTGACGTGGGGCTTGATCCCACAACCCTGGGATCATGACCTGAGCCGAAATTAAGAGTCAGGCGCTCAACCAGCCGAGCCACCGAGGGGCTCCTCAAATATAACTTCTTAATAACAGAGCCAAAACATTTGCACGTCGAGAGACATGAGCAAGTGAAAAGGGAGGAGAAGTGCATCCAGTGCTGGGAAACTGAGGCCGTGTGTACCGTTCTTCATTCCCTAAGATAAACGCATTGTCTGGCACTTCTCACCCTCTAGCATGTAGGCCTGTTTCTTCTCCCTTTCTGAGCCTGGTGGGATCACTATGCACTCTTAAGGAGGTCCAAAAGGCTAACTAGAGACACTCAAGCTGTATTTTCCAAATCGAAAATTGAGACATGTGTCAGAATATTCTCAGGAATGATAAGTGAAAGTATTTGAAATTAAGAGTTTTCTTTGAACATCGTGACCACAGAATTCTCTTTCAATTTCTGAAGGCCGTGTGTGTGTAAGGTGCCATGGGTTATGGTTTCAGGTAGGGGTTGTAAGTGGTGACCGCAGGTCAGATTTCTCTTCAGCCATGCGGTATCTCAAAAACTGGGGAACTTCTCATGAGCATCCAAATTTCGAACTTCTTTTTAAAAATCATCAAATCTGGCAACACTGACTTCATAGACCCGCATGAAACTAAATGGTTGCTGCCTTTTTACAGAATACTTTGTCACACTCCTCACTACTCTCTATTGCTTCACATTTAACCTCCTTTTCCTACCTATATGATCTACCTGCCTCTCCAGGCATTTAAATCTGTGCTTGCTGATTCAGTCACACATACCGGTGGTTAAGGCTCCTGTCTGTGCACCATCACAGAAAGGATTGAGTTTCTTGACTCCTGTCAACTCACGTCCCACCTCAGAGGGCTGGCCCTCAGCACAGCGTTGGTCAAAACGTGACATTCCCTGAGAGATTGGGAACTCCAATGTTTATCATATGTTCCAGCTTTGCTTCTTTGATCAGAGAAGATCCCCAAAGAGGGACTCATCAACAGATGATTTTGGTCATTCCTCGATGATATAAAATGCAAGACACAAACATCTCATATGCCTTGTTTGTTCTACTGTTCATGCAGCCAGTTTTGTAACCACAAGAATCTTTTTTAGAAGAATAGATGGCTGGGTCTGGGGGTAGGACTGGGGGGTAGGAAATTGTTGGGCTTCCAGATAATACACTGGTTAATTATGGGACTTCTTATAGTGTTTTGAGCTGGTTCAGTAGGGGAGAAACAGGGATGAGCATGCCCAAGTTTAGAATTTAGAATGGTCTAAGTTCATTCCAAAGTGTTTATGTGAGTATATATGTGAACATGTGTGTGTGATCATCTTTTTTTTTATTTATTTATTTTGAGGGAGAGGAAGAGAGAGCATGAGCAGAGAGGGACAGAGAGAGAGGGAGAGAGAGACAATCCCAAGCAGGCTCTGAGCTGTCAATGTGGAGCTCGACATGGGGCTCGATCCCATGACCGTGAGACCATGACCTGAGCTGAAATCAAGAGTCAGATGTTCAACCAACTGAGCCACCCAGGTGTCCCTCATCATAGATAATTCTTAAATCTTCTATTTTCTTGAGAACAATATTATGAACTGCATCATTTCATGTAAAAACATAACTCACAGATACAACATGTCTTTAACAAAATTCTCCTAGAAAGTGAGAAAGGTATTAACATGTATCCAGGAGACAAATCAGCGTTTGTGAAAATCATGGTGTCATTTATGATACTTGTCAACTAGTTGTAGGCCAGTGGGGGGGAGGGTACCCATTCATTCATTCCCTCATCAGCAGATATTACTAAACATCCACTCTAGCTTGAACCACATAAACCTTCCAACATTTGAGCTTTTAATCTTTGAAAATAGACATCTCACATGGTTCCACATGCACCGTGCTAGGTACTGTGTTAGGTATGGGGATAGAAGAATAAGAAACAAGAAGAATGGATTTGTAAACAGCAGTGCAATGAAGGGTCACAAGTGCTGTAATGGGAACATGTAGAAAAGCCTGTGAGGACCCAGGGAAGGCGGAAGTCGGGGTGGGAAAGTCTATTGTGGTGAACACGGTAATCTTCTCAGTAGATGATGCAATCTTCTTTTTAAAATTATTAGTGGTATTAGCTAATTTAAACGGAGGATTTCTATTACAGCTCCATGTTAAGAATTTTATATTTATCTCATGTTATCCTCACAGACCCCTATGGAGTAGGAGTCATCATAATCCCCATATTTCAGAAGAGGAAACAGAAGAGTAGAGAGTTTAAGGACTATACTCAGATTACACAGCTGGTGAGTGCTGGAGCTAGGATTCACCCTGTCACCGTGTAGACACAACCATATCACGACCATGTAAACACAACGTTGTCCTGGTTGTGAATAAATAGCAGTAACAAGAACAAAGACTTCTGACTTTTCAGGTCAAATCCGTCTTGGGACCCATAACCCACTTGGTTTCAACCCCTGAGAAACAGTTTTCTGGTACCAGTCTAGACCACTTGGCATTGAAGCAAATAGGAACATACCTACACTCACATTCACACACGCACGCACACGTATGCTCCCAGGCCCACTTTGGAGTGGACTTACCCCCTTTCTGAGGCCTGAACTTATACCTACTGAAGAACACGATGCAAAGGCGGTAAAATGTGGTGGTTTCTCAAGCAATTCCCTATTGTGAAATGGAACGAGAACGTTGCCATGATGTAAATTCCAGGGATATTACATGAAGGAGCCAGCTACTATTTTGTATAGTGATTGGTCCTCCTTGGAAGAATTTCAAATGGTCATTATTCATTGGC
Organism: Panthera tigris; assembly: GCF_018350195.1. Classification (NCBI taxonomy): domain Eukaryota; kingdom Metazoa; phylum Chordata; class Mammalia; order Carnivora; family Felidae; genus Panthera; species Panthera tigris. The sequence continues at coordinate 18,094,146 of NC_056660.1, read as the reverse complement.
ATAGCCTCGGGGAAGATGAGGGGAATAAAAAAAAATTGTAAGTTAGAGCCCTTGAGGCTTTTTATCAGGCACCACCTTGTCATAAACACAATGAGATTGGGTTTCCTGGGTGTTCTCAGGGCTCATTATGCAACAAGCCCCTGGCTCTGTCCTTCCCAGAAAAAGTCCAAAAGCCACTCTTGCAATGTAGTCTCCCCCCTGACCTCAGCAGGGCATGGACAGCCAGGGCTCGGAGTGTGATTCTCATAGTCCTGGGATGGAAAAGAGGACTCAGTGTGGAAGGGAAAACAAGGAGAACACACCATCAGGCGACTGTGTCCACCACCTCCTTCTCCTACCATTTCTCGGATTCCTGACCTCAGCCGTGGGCAGCAGTAGCCTTTGTAAGGAGAAAACCAAGACTCAAGCTCTAATGAATGGACTGACAGGTGATTCAAAAGAGGTGTCCTCCTCCTTTCATCATGTGAGAATAGAAGTCTTCAATCAGAAGAGGACCCTCACCCAACCATGCTGGCACCTTGATCTTGGACTTCCAGCCTCCAGAACTGTGAAAAATAGATTTCTGTGGTTTATAAGCCAAAAAAAAAAAAAGGTATTATATGGAATATGTCAACCAGAAATGTGAAGAACCAAAAAAATGGGAAAGGAGTCATGAAAAGAGACTTATCGTTAGTGAAAGGAAAATGACGGCCCTGAGAGGGGAGGGGTTGGCTGTGGCTGATACACCACAACCTGCCACGTCAGTGACAGCAGTGCTGTGAGAATAGGCAAGTCCCCAAATTGCACTGGTTTAGCACCACATTCATTGTTTGCTTAAAGACCAGTCTCAGGGAATCCTTCGCTAACACAGTATTTCACGGAGCCAGCCAGATGATGGAGGGTGACAGAGAACTTGCAAGATCACGGGTGTTCATGGGCCAGGCCCGAGTGTCACACATCACTGTCGCCTACATTCCTGACCTGGAACTGAGCCAGCGTGGACCCACGCAGATACCAGGACAGCCACTTCCCAGCCATGACTCTACGCTGGAGAAGGGAAGCCTGAATCTTCCGCGGGTAGCCGCTGTCTTCGCCACACCTGCACGCGTATTACGATACAACGAATGAACTTCAAAAGACTGTTTGAGAGAGTCCCACTCTCCAATCAGTCACTCATTTCAAGGAAGCACTCACATGGCATCGAGGGTCAAACCACTGAGAAGGGAACCTGTGAGTTTACTGTAATTTGTGACCTAAATTATGTTTCTTGTGAATACCACTCTTTTTATGGTGCTCTAATTTTGAAACATTTTCTGTTAGATCCTAGGTGCCTGGAAATGTTACTGTATTAATCACTTTCAGAATTAGCATTTTTTTAATGGCAAATTGAAGTTTGTCAGGATGCTTTATTACGGTATCATGGACACTTCCTTTGGCTGATATATATTGTAGAGACGTGACAAAGACAGTAAGACCCATATCCGTATCAATGTGGTGTCTGTGTTTTTAAGACACTTCAAATTAAAAAGGGGTTTGCATTTAATGAATCTTTAAATGATTTCCTTTGTGTCTTGAGCTGTCATCCTGATCATTTGCCCCGTAGTTCTTGTTAAGCAGCAGCAGTAGCAGAAGTCCTCAGACATAGAATAGAGGGGGCTATCTTCTGTCCGCCTGGAATGTGTTCATATGTGGTCATGAGGGGTCCTCTGTAAGCAGATAGTGGGAGCAGGGCATTACCAAATCTTTACAGTTCCAAAAGGTGAGGGGCCTTTCCCCATCTCATCCTTTCTGAGCATTTCATTTCTGAACACATGAATAGCAGAAACTCTGGGTGTATAGGGGAGGAAAATGATAATTTACAGTCCCGTGTAAGATACTTATTTGAAACTAGATTGAAATATGTCTATATCAGATCTCCATTTTTCTGTGTATCAGTCTATCTGTATCTACCTTGTTTATGTTCTGCCATTATTCCCACCGAGTAAGTCTCATCCTTCTGATACACTTCTTCATGTCAGGGATTGTTTCTTCTATTATTTTTATAACTCTACCTCTACCACCAAAGTGTGTGCATGCATGCAAGCACACACACATGCACACACATACATACACACACACATGACACAGCTTGAAAAGGCAGCCCATGACTTGAAGTTGATTTTGCTGTTTTCTTATTGAAGAAACAAGATATAGTGGCAAAAGAAAAAGACCACAATTCAAAATGATATATTAGAATCAAGTAAGACAGTGAGTAAGTGATGGGAGAGCTCCAGCATTTTAGGCAGCAATGGAGAAAGGTGGGGGAGCGTGAAGTGTATACTCTAGGTTGAGTTATCCTACGTTGAAGGGCTATTCTGGAAGTTACACTCAGTAGTTCAGTTTAGACTCTATTTGTCAGAACCTAGCTACAGGTCCGTCCTTGCTGCAAGGGAATCTGGGAAGCATAAATTTTGGTTGGATGTTTCGTGACTGGGATAAAATTGGAGTATTTTTAGTAGAGAAGGGGAGAATGGGCTTTAGACAGGCCATTCACTGTGTCTAGCAGATCCAAGTTATGCTTTGGGGGCCATCACTGGAAATGGAGTCCTAGAACAAAATACAATCAGTTACAGAAAAAAGGCTAAACTCGGGGTGCCTGGGTGGCTCAGTCGGTTAAGCGTCCGACTTCGGCTCAGGTCATGATCTCACGGTTTGTGAGTTCGAGCCCCACATCAAGCTCTGTGCTGACAGCTCGGGGCCTGGAACCTGCTTCAGATAATGTGTCTCCCTCTCTCTCTCTGCCCCTCCCTGCTCATGCTCTGTCTCTCTGTGTCTCTCAAAAATAAATAAATGTTAAAAAAAAAAAAGGCTAAACTGTGTTTTCCCCAGTCTGAGTTGTCTTATGGAAATTTCAGCTCTGTTATGAGTTTTTGCTACAACTAAGGATTCCTGCTGTTGTGGTGACAGTGGTTCGTTGGAAAATACCACATCAGCAAGCAGAGGGAAGAAGCCATGTCAAGCGAAGACAAAACCCAAGCACAATCTTCTTTTTACTGAAACACACGAGAGCTTTGCCACAGCATAAATGATGATGACGGAAGTGTCTACAACAGCAAGCAGGGCTCACAAACACCACCGGACACTCCAGCGCTTGGAAGGGCGCTCCGAAATTACACACGGGGGTTAGGTATCACCGACTCGAGGGGGTGGAAAAAGCATTCTCGATCCTTCTCTGCCAGAAGAGGTCTCTCCGCATAGCTGGAATGGGGATGAGTGAGGTCAAGTTAGGCTCAAGCACGGCCCAATGTGAACTAAGAAAACCCTTCACACTGTCTGGGGAATGTTATCCAAGTACTTGAATTAGGCCGATGCCCTAAAACAGCCTAACACAAGAAAGACTTTGGTATCTCACTTCTCTCCCATGTCTTCTTCCTTTTGCCCAGCCAGGGGGAGTAAGTGAATTCATTGCCTGAGCAGAATTAGGTCAGACCAGAGCAGAATATCAAGCTGACAGAGGGGAGCTTCGTGCCAACATTGATTAAATGAGAAGGGAAAAGAAAGTCTCACTCTGAATCCAAATATGGGAGTTTAGAAGGGAAAAGGCTAATGTTAGGCTACTTAAGAATTAATACAAAAAGACACATTTGTTATCAGAGAATCAAAGAGTTTCCATCCATGAGAATACTTTGCTGTAAAGAAGCCACGTTTTTATGTTGATAAATCTTTAAGACGCTCAAGCTTTAGCTGTCAGGCTAAAAACCGTTCATTTGTTTTTTAGAAAGCCTTCAAAAACTGTGCGTATTACAGCTCTTCAAATATATATCATGGCATACATTATTCTTGCAGAATTTTTTTCTTAAGAGTGTTCTGACTGCCACCTTCCACCCTGGAACTGAAAGAGTGGCTCTCTGTCATAAAGGGGACAGCTTCTGACAGTCTTGTCTCCACAAATGACAATCTCATTAATGATGCTAAGTTTATATTGTAAATATATTATCACCACTCTCATACCAACTGCTTATGTTAAAAAATAATTACTAATTAGTTCCAGCAAGTGCATTATAAAAAGGTGGCTAATTTTAACTATTTTTCTTCTCCTTATTTCAGAAAAAAAAATTGAGTGATTCAGAGAAAGCAATCTGTTACCTGCAGCAATTTAGAATTTTTTAATGATCTGTGATCAGAGTTTGTAATAATCTCATGAAAATGGTGGTTCAGGTAACAAGAAGTGACTTGTAGCTTCCAGCTTGTGTCTTTATCCTTGAAATTTAACGATTGAGAATAAAGCTATTTTTTAAACTTTTTTTTCAATGTTTATTTTTTGAGAGAGAGAAAGAGAGACCGAGTGCAAGCAGGGGAGGGGCAGAGAGAGAGGGAGACACAGAATCTGAAGCAGGCTCCGGGCTCCGAGCTGTCAGGGCAGGGCCGGATGCAGGTCTTGAACCCACAGACCATAAGATCATGAGCTGAACCAAAGTCAGACGCTTAGCCGACTGAGCCACCCGGGCATCTCAAGAATAAATCTATTTTACTGACTTTATCTTTGTTTCTGATTTACCTCTAGGATGCCTTGTAAGACGTTGTCTGGACACCCATCCTACTCTCTCTGACAGCAAGCTAATATTCTTCTAGGCCTCTTCTCTTGCTTTCTGCTCTTCAGCCTCAAGCAAATGCCTGGTCCCCGTGACCCCCAACCCCTTGCTGTCTTTAGCTACACCTTCCCCCTGACTCACAGCACCCCCCCCCCCATTCTGCCTAGATTCCAAGATGGAATTTTTAAACCAGTCTCTCCCCAGACCATCTTGTCTTCAGCCACTTTCCAGCAAAACCCCAACCTAGGATCGATCAACCATCCATTTTCTCTACTCTTTATACGTTTCCCTATATTGGCTCTACCACAGATTTGTGTTCTCTAATATCAGTTGTTCCAGAAATCCTGTTCATTCCCCAAGAGCTTATATTCCTCGTTGTGGTGGGGCTGAACTTGACCATTCCCCATTGCCAGCTGCAGTCTGGCTCTGCCTGTAGCATTGCCTGGACACCATTCTTGCCAAGCTGGATAGCACCTCCTCTTTGCCGAGGGTGTATTAAATGGCCATGAGTGAGGGTTCTGGTCTGGACCATTGGGGTCCATATCCTGACTCTGTTACTTATGGGCTGAGTCATCATGGCGAGTTTCTTCACTCCCTTGAGGCTTCATCTTTCATCTACGAGACAGACATGAAAAAGGAAGAAATAATAAAAGAATTAAGTGAATATTATGGATATGATTGTAGAACTAAAGTCTAATTATCTTTTCATTGCAGTAGTTCGTTTACTAAACCCTAAATTCAATCGCTGGCATACTGAGTTTAAATTTTCCGTCTCAGTATTTGTTTTGTTTGTCCCACCTTTTTCTGTTCCCCCCACCTCTTTTTTCTCCCACTTGTTTCTTGCTCTCTTTTGGATTAATCAAGTATTTTTTAAATTATTCTAATTTTGCCTATTATCATGATGAGTATTACTTTTATTTGGGTGAGGATACTATCAAATTGTGGATTAAGGATTTGTTTGAGGGAAACTGGCAAGGATGAAATTCTTGATCTGGCAGCAAGGTATTATTCTTTTATTTATTGAGCACCTACGCTATAACACGGCCTCTTCAAAGCTCGGAGAATCAAGCAGGGAATAAAAACAATAAAAACTGCCCTCATGCAGTTTATAATCTCAACAAAAAAGAGCACGGACTCTGAGGTCAGGCAATCCTGGGTTCAGAAACTAGGGTTGTTGGGGCGCCTGGGTGGCTCAGTTGGTTGAGCGTCTGACTTCGGCTCAGGTCATGATCTCACAGCTCATGAGTTCAAGTCCCGCTTCGGGCTCTGTGCTGACAGCTCAGAGCCTGGAGCCTGCTTCGGATTCTGTGTCTCCCTCTCTCTCTGCACCTCCCCCGCTCGCACTCTGTCTCTCTATCTCAGAAATAAATAAAAACATTTAAAAAATTAAAAAAAAATAAACGAGTGTTGTCACTAACTAGTTGTGTGATTTTAGACAATTGCCTATGCAGTTCACTCAGCTGAAAAGGTTGGGGTGACACTTTCCTCGGATGGTTATTATAAAGACTAGAGACAATGCATAGAAAGCTCTGGCACAGGTGGGGCACACAGTATATAATTATTGTTATTACATTCACCAAACACTACCATCTGAACATCTTGCCACAAACTAGTATTATTAAATATATGCCAAATGGAGACCACTTTAATATTACTCTCACTGTCTCTGCCCACACAATGAGACTGTGATATATGCGTCTTAAATGTTTGTATTTTCCTGCACGCTGATTTTCAATTTTGTGAGCATGATTTACCTCGTGGTACATGAGTTTGCAATACTAATAGGATCTGGAATAATAATAACCATGTGTAACATATGGTGACATTCGCCATCTTCCTAGAGAAGGCAGATGTTTAATGTTAGTGTTATATTACTTCTGGTGATTATTATTAACTACTAAGTTTCACGTTCATGCAAAAAAGGATGGGTGAGGAAAGCAGGATCATGACTTTCAAACAGTACCGTCTACAAATCTACCTACCCAGAACTGCGTAACTAATTAGTAGGAAATGTCTTTTCAAATTCCCTGGCTCATAACTACAGTTGTTCACCTTTGGAATGACTAGAAGTTCAAACTCTTTATAATTATCGCCATGTTGAAGTTAGTGCAGACACTTGTTATGTATTTATCGCGTTTGAGTTCACCTAGACACCAAGGAGCGAATTGCTCATAGTGTTCAATAATACGTGGTTTGGGTTGTACCTCCTAGGAAAATGCAACTTAGCCAGAAAAGAAGTGACTTATTGTTTTACCAGGGGAGGTCATTGGCAGTAGTTCTGGAACTTTGGGTGCCTAAGGATTGCCTGGGAGAAAGCAGGGAGTGAGGGAGTGTACTTTTGAAGGTTAGGATTGTTATAAATGCAGATTCCTGGGCCTCACTCCCTGTGACTCCAAGTGGCAGATTGGTCACAAATAATCTCTTAATCTAAAGAGGGAACTCAGTGGGGATCTTTCACTTCTTGTGGCGGTGCCCAGGAATCAAAGCTACGGGTAGGATATCTGCCGAATTATTATCCTTCAAAGCTTTTCTTGGGATTTTTACCGTAGTTATTACACTCTAGAAAAGCTTACAGCTGTACCTTGACCCTACTTTAATTTAATATTTCTATAAATGTTTATCTGTAAAGAAATTATATGAGCTATATTTCTTGACCTGAAAATGAAATCGTACATAGTGATAAATTTAGCTATAATTTAAGGGGAAAGGATGAAATTAGAAATATCGAACCAGTGATTGGCAAAACTAGAGGTCAAGTCAATTCGATCACAAAAGAAATGTATGAGATGTCAAAGAGCTCAACATCCATCAGACAAAAGAAACAGATAAACAAAAACTAATCATACAGTATTTTAAGCATTAAGGCACAGAGAAAGATACCATGGAAATGAAGAATGATGGTGAAGAAAGAAACATTTGATTTCATCTGGATGCCCAGGGAAGAAGTGACATGTAAGTGGACTTTGAAAAACAGGTAGAAAGTCATTGAACAGAGGAGGGAGAAGGTATATCGAAGCAGAGGGAAGAGCGTGAGCAAGGATGTGGCTGGGGCAGCTGGTTTATTCAGGTGGGCAGAGTAGTAGAAATAGATTGAACAAGTAAGCTGGCCGAGTCGCGAGGGGCCCTGCATGTCTGCTAAGGACTTGGGACATTTCTCTGTAGGGAGCAGGGAACTGTTAGAGGCTTTTCAGCAGAAGAATGACATGATAAGATCTGTGTTTTAGAAATGCAACTCTTGCTGTGACACATAACCAAAATGGGGCCTGGTCTGTCCTGCCCCTGGACCTTTGTACATGCAGTCCCCTTGCCTGCATGCCTTTCTACATCTGTGGCCCTGGTTTGTGGCTTCCAACTGTCTCTTGCTGCATCTTCAAGCATCTGGCGGTTCACTCTGGTCTACTTAACTCCTGCTCATCTCCAGGTCTCAGCCTTAGATGTCAGTTCTTCCATGAAATCTTTCCCGGCAACCCCACCCTACCCCAGAAATGGGTCAAGTGCACCTAATATGTATGTGCTCCCCAAAGGCCCTGTGACCACCCCTACCAGAGCCTTTGTCCGATGGTAACAAAATCAATATGTCTTTCTCAATAGACTGAAAACTTGAAGTCAGGGAATGTATCTTGGTTCATTTTTACATAGATCATGTCTGCCTCCTCCCTTGTCTGACTTACATGGACACTCTTGATTTTCCTTGAATTGATTAATTTTTGGCACTGGCCACGGAGCCTGCTTGATAGTCTCTCTCTCGCTGTCTACCCCTTCCCCTCCTCTAAAATTAAAAAGAAAAGAAAAGAAAATATTTTGAACTGAATGATAATGAGAAGACTCTAGTCAAAACTTGTATACGCAACTGAAGTCATTATTTTTTTTAATATTTATTTATTTTTGAGAGAGAGAGAGAGCATGAGCAGGGGAGGGGCAGAGAGAGAGGGAGACACAGAATCTGAAGCAGGCTCCAGGCTCTGAGCTGTCAGCACAGAAGCTGACAGGGGGCCCAAACCCATGGACCATGAGATCATGACCTGAGCCAAAGTCAGATATTTAACTGAATGAGCCACTCAGGTGTCCCTGAAGTCATTCGTAGGGAGACATTTTATACTTTTAAATCAATGCATACAGTTAAAAAAAAGAAGGGCTGAAAAAAAAATCAATGGTCTAAGTATCCATCTCAGCAGTAAACAAAATTTTGTTAATATCTTACAGACATTTAAAAAAATAATAAATAAACATCTTTATGTCAACCAACTTGAAAATACATATGAAATAGATGAATTCCTAGAAAACCACTACTTGCCAAAGCTGACTTAAAAAAAAAAAAAAAAAGCAAAGCCAAAACCCAAAAAACAAAACTCTAAACAGTCCAAAATAGATGTAAAAAAATGAGTCCAAATAAAGGAGATAATGATGATGGTGATGGTATTTGGAGTGCTTTGTAGACCCTAGCTCCCATTTTTCCTATTGTGGGGTTTTTATTAGGCTAATGTCTGGATTCCCACCTTACCTCTTATTTATTCCTCTTGACAGGTTATTTATTTAACCTCAGAGCGGGGTTGAGGGAAGGTTCTAGGCATGCTCAGTTCAGTCTCTCCTTCCCTCAGTTCAGATCTGGCTTCCTGATGAGAGGCTCTCTGCTCTGCAGGTGGTAACCTGCTTCTCTTCCCCAGGAGACTCGAGATTGTCCAGTGATGTCTGTAAGTGGGAGGGCAAATTGTCTTCTGGGAAAAAAGATTAGCAAGGTTGCACGTCTGGAGACGTCTTCTCTAACTGCATCAGTAATAAAAGTAACGTTTAGAGCTTCCCTGTGTTTATCTCTCAGTTCTTTTCCAACCTGGGAAAGGAAGAAAGTCATATTATTTATTGATCTTTTAAATTTTCAACAATCAAGTGGCTCCATTTCCTCATCTGTAAAGTGAGGTAATAATAGTATTAAATGGGTTGATGTGAATGAAGTGATAAAGACGTTGTCTCATAAATAATAAGCACTTAATAAATGCTACTTACTAGTTTATTTTAAAAAACGAAACCCTTACTGCATGCCAGAACTGGGCTAAATGCGTTATTACTGCATTATGTTGTGTAAGATTTACAAGAAACCCATGAGGTAGGCGCTGTAATTAATTACTCTTATGTCATACATGAGGCTGAAATTTGGGACAGTTAAGTAACTTTGTTGAAGGTCACACACTCTGTAAGGTCTGCCTTCAAAGTGCTCAGCTCTCCCTTGCAATGACAGGCCATTGGCAGTTATAAGTGGGTGAAACGAGAGAGAGCAAAGGATTTGCCGTGTGGGAGAAGCCATGTGGAGTGCAGGCCAGCTAATAATAGCCCTGAGTCCTGAAAAAAAAAAACGACAGTAAGTTCATTACGATATTTAAAAGGATGTGGTTTAACAGAAGTAAGATTCAAAGTGACATTAGATATTCATGGAACTGTAAGCACGTCCAAGAGTACTTATGAGTGATTTGAATATCGCACCGCTCTAAGAGAAAAGATTCGGGGCTTTTCAGATGTCTCTAGCTAACCTTCGGACCCCTAACTCCATTCTCTTTGGTGTTTTAGCTCCACGAGAAAGTCCGAAGGGTTGAACCCTATCCCCAGTCATTCCCACGCAGGTTAAGTTAGATCACTCCACTCTTGCGAAAGATTCCGAAGATTTCCTTTCCTCTCCTCTCCCACAAAACTGGGCTAGCCAATACCTTCTTTCTTTTCAGCATCACAAGCTTTTCCTAATCATCCCTGAGGAGAAGGAAAAGACCTTTTCGGAAGGAGTGTATGATATCTGAAGCAGAACTCGGTAGCGCTCGGTGGAGGAAACATGACTTCTTTCAAGATGAAAACATACAGGCCCCTTAAGCAGATTTGGATCTTGCTAATATTCATGCAGGTGTTTGGAAAATCTTTACTACCTGAATCCGGGCCAGGAGCCGGAGAAAAAGATGTTCCTTACACTTCAGTGAGGGAGTACATGGGAGGGGATTGTAAAGACTAGTCATTTCAGGAGCCAAAACTGTAAAATTCTGAGAAGGGAGCTCTGCATTAAATTTCAAAGTGCTGTTCACAAAAAGTCAAGTTGTCCAAATATCTGGAGTTAATGAATTAATCAGCATTTGGAACATGTAAACAAAACTAGAAACACTTCAAAGGTGTTTTTTTTTTTTTAATGTATTTGTGTGAAGTCTTGTTTCTTATGAATAAATTTGACATGTAGCAATGTGTACATTTAAGGTGGACAGCTGTTACTTGGATACATTTATGTATTGTAATATGATTGCCAATGTGGCCATATTTATCCTGTTACATAATTACAGTACAATATTACTGTCTGTATTTGTAATATTGGGCATTTGATCTGTATAGCTTATTTACTACTAGTCACAAGTTTATAGCCTTAAACACCGTTCATTTTTATCCTCCTCCCATCCTCGGATAACCACTATTTTACTTTGTATTTTAGTGTTTAAACTTGCTTAGATTCTACACAAAAGTAATATCATACAATCCTTGTCTTTCTCTCACGTAGAAGTGTTGTTCTTCATGGCCGATCGTGCTGTCTTTGGGCAAGTATGAATCTGTTCTCAGGGAGCTCGGTTTCCCCATCTGCAGTGAGGACTCTATAAAGCATATTGGCACGTAAAACGGATTCTTCTAGAAGGCCCTTGACTTTGACTTTCTTGGATACGGCAGCTATAAAAACCACAAATACCTGAGCCAGATTTTCCTTGTGCCCGAGCTCCCTGCCCCAGGAGGATGTAAAACGCTTTTCAAAAGTACCATTAGCTCTGGTGAATTGCGACTTCCTTGTATTATATGGTACCCAGGTGGCTTTTAAGTGTTAACACAACTTCCTCAAAACTGCCTCCCTGGGTCCCAAGGATTAACTAAGGTACTTGGAAGGTGAGATCTGCTCATCGTTTTAAGATTTTCTGTATTTTTTTTATAGGGCATCTCCAGTGAGGCCACCCCAGAGTTTCCGTTTTATAGGAATGCCCCTTCCCAGCAAGAAAGAATACTTAGGAAGCTGGGTGTGACATCTCCAACATGAAAACAATAAAAAAAATGGTTCCTGTTGCCAACCGGAAACGAATGTTACCTTTCCAATAAGAAAGAGTGTTTTTGTGAAGCTCACTCTAACATTCTTTAAGCCTGCCTTTCGGCAGTGAAGAGAACACAGTGAAAGTGTCTGCACGCCTATGTTAAGACCCCTCCGTGTTGAGGTCTCAGAAGAGAACTGTCCTCTGTCCTTCAGTTGGCTGTACCATTCCTTGTTTTCTTCTTTAGGTAGAAATATTACCTCAAGTTCAAGGCTCGTGCCCTAGCTCAAGCCCTAGCTTCATACAGTTTTACAGAGATTTTTGTAGAGTGAGTGTCTCTGAAAATCATAGCAATTTGCAGTCTTGGATTACCCCCAAATACTAAGCAGAAACCCGTGTCTTTCGGCAACAAATACCACAAGCCCAGGGGAAAAAAGAAAACGTAACATGTGGAAAAAGAAGGCAAATAAAAGGGGGTAAATAAAAAAGTGGGTAAAAGTACCAGAGGTGTATTCCCCCCATTTCCAGAGAAACCATTCAGTCACCACGAACACTTAAACTTACTTGGGAACCTCTCATCAGAGGAGCAAGTAAGACTCTCTATCAAAAACCATAAGAGAAACATTCATTACAAAACTGAGCGAAACATGATTTTGCTCAAGCTTATCAGAGCAAGAAAAAAGGAAATTCTATAAAGGCCTTTTCCAACTGCATTTGTACAAAATATATTCCATGTTGTTGATCCACACGACGTTTAAATCAAGTTTATTTTCAGAATGGTAACCTGAACAGGACTGCTATACTGTGTGTGTGTGTGTGTGTGTGTGTGTGTGTGTGTGTGTTGGGAGAGGGATTGCTGGGGTCAGAGACCATAAATGATAAACAATGAGTAATAATTGTGTGGGAGGTAAAACACATCTACCTTTTTATGCCGTTATATTTGTAATCATTAAATCCCAGACTTGAGAGAGAGAAAACCTCAGGTTCAGTAATAAAAACTATGGTATCTGCCCAAATTTTGCAAGAATAAAATCTGTGTGTGCCAGGGAGTTTTGATGGATGATGAAACATCTTACATTTTGCTCTCAAGGCTTTACCAGGTCTCCAGGACCACGGCTGAATTACAGCTTTGAAATGCTCAGAAATGTACACTTGATTCCTTAGGTAAATTATACATGAAGCTACGCTTTAAGCGTTTGCTAAATTTATAGTTGCTTTAAATGGTATAGAATCCCAAAGTGTTTGGCCTCAAAGTAGAGAAAAAAAATTATGCTGATTTTAAAATAATGTTCTGTTTTTATTAAAACATGTACATGTGTTATGGGAAATTTGGGAGCTCCATAAAAGAAAAAGAAGAAGAAATCATGCAGAATTTAGCGCTCAGCAATGAAGACCATTGTATCATCTCACATATTCTTTCCTCCGACATTTATCGCGGCCACGCAGTAGAACGTTGTATGGATGTACCATGGTTTATTGTACAAATTCCTTGTTCTAAGAAGTTGAGGCTTGTTTTTGAGGTCTTGTCCCAATACATAATATGACAATGATCTGTATACGGATCCGTTCGATCTCCTGCCATTAACTCTGGGCAGGAACAAACGCACATGAAGGGAAAATGAGAAACATGGCAGTGGAGAAGAAGCGTCGCTTTCTAGGAGGTTGGCTCTGCCTCCCTTAGGCCCTGTGGGCCAGTGTCTGACTGGCCTGCTGCCTCCAGGGCTGGGTGGCAGTCTCCTCATTCAGAGACCCGCTTTGGATAGTTTCATGGGGAGAGATCCAGAAGACTCCCGGGGAGATTCTAGAAACACCTCGTCTTCCAGCTCCAGGAGGGCGGACAGCTCTGGGGATGAGTCTAAGCTGGACACTGGGATCTGTGGGAGTGAGGGGTGGGAGCAGCAGGCAAGGTGGAAAGTCTTCTCTTGGTATATATACTATCAATATATCCCATTGCTTTGAGAAACACTGTGGCTCTCCTGCCCGGGCGACTCCTGGGGTGCCGCATGCCCTCGGGTGGGTGCACAGGGTAGTAACAGGCTGCTTTTATGATTCTTGCCTTGGCAGGGACAGCGTCCCCCCTGTGCTCTCCTGTTGCAAAATCTTCACTGAGTCCTTAGAGCCCACACGGCGTAATTCCTTAGTCTGGAATTAAGTAAATGAACTGCCCTCTCCCTCTCTGGCCCAGCCTCGCCTTGCCACTCGTTCTCAAAGTGCTGTCAGGACTCTGTGCTCTCAGCCCCCTGAGCTTGAAATGTCCTTCCTCACTTTCAAAGTCTCCCTCTTTCTGTAAAACATCATGTTCTCTGTGGAGCCTTCTCCAAGAGTCCAGGCAGAGTTACCTTCTCCTCACTCTCGTCCTCATACCGGTCTCAACCTCAGGTTGGATGTCCCCGCATTGCCTCCCCCAGGACGCTGTGAACCTCTTCACGGTGATGATTGAGTCTCTGTGTGTCTGGCTTCTCGGTAGTGAGAGCAGAGTCTGACACACAAAAGGCACAGCTTTCCAGTTTCAATTTATTTTCACACGAATGGGTTGAATGTTTGAAGCCACCAAACTCAGGAATTTGCTGCTGAGGATATATTGGATATATTGGATATACTTAGGATATATTGAGAGCATATATGCCAAGAGAAATAACTGTTTTAAAGTTTATTTATTTATTTTGAGACAGAGTGAGCAGGGAAGGGGCAGAGAGAGGGACAGAGAGAATCCCAAGCAGGCTCCACACCATCAGCACAGAGCTGGACGCAGGACTCAGTCTCACAACCCTGAGATCATGACCTGGGCTGAAATCAAGAGTCGGACGCTTAACGGACTGAGCCCCGAGGCGCCCCTGCAGCTAAATATTTTTAAACAGCATTAATGAGCCAATATCCACCTTTATAATGAAGTCGTCTGTGCAATCCACCTGACCTGGTTATTAAAATGGGGGTAAAGTCACAAAACAAATTTGTCACAAAACGATTTTTGAAGAATCTGTTGCTTTTCATTATATCCTGTTTTTAAAATGAACACCAAAAGAAGTAACACAAAAGTCGCAGCATCATATTATCTTCTTCAGAAGTATCTCTTATTCACCTTGGTTTACTGAAGTATTCATGGGAAGAGCAGAGAATCTTAGAATTTATGTGAAACCCAGAATAGGTCCCCACACATCCCCTTATTAGAAGGCTCGGTACAGTGGGACCTCAATATAAAGATGGAGGTTGTTATCAAATGGTTACAAGTCATTTCATAAGAGACTCTTAAAAACTGAGAACAAACTGAGGGTTGATGGGGGGTGGGAGGGCGGGGAGGGTGGGTGATGGGCACTGAGGAGGGCACCTGTTGGGATGAGCACTGGGTGTTGTATGGAAACCAATTTGACAATAAACTTCATATTTTAAAAAAACCAAATGGTTATAAGTCATCAATAGGAACACACAGTGAATGTTTCAAAAGTAAATATAAACTAATATATTCCTTGGAGTGGCTTTTAATAATTTTTTTCTCACTGAGTTCTTGGGAAGGGCCACCAAAATTCATGGTGCGTGAAAGCCCAGAAAACTTCATGTGGTGGCCATTTTACGCAAGAAGTGAAACAGTTTGAAAAGTACCTTCCAAACTCTTGAATTTTATTTTGATAGTCAGGGTTTGGTATAAGGAGAGTTTATCTTGGAAGGCACACTAAGAAATGAAGTAAGTGAATTTAATCCTACCGGATCTTGGTGTAAGGTGAGTTTACCTGCAGAGGCTGTCAGGGCAGAGAACCACAGGGGGTCCCTGTGGTTGTCCCACCCATGCTGGGGCAGCCATAGCTCCCTGTGTGTGTAAGTAATTCTGGGGACAAGGACTGCATGCATTGTGTATAAAGGACAGTAAGGCCCCCGGACAGAGGCGGCCAGGGGAACACCACCAGTCCTGAAGGGTTTTCCAAGGGAATGTCATCCTTCAGGATTCCAGAAAATGTTTCTAAAGGGAAAGCAGCTTGCACTTGACTTACGTTATTTCCATGCTTACATTTACATTTTAGTTAAATGCGGACGCTGTTAGTATTTTTGAGCTTTCTTCCACTTGAAAGTCATTTAAACAAGAGCCTAGATAAGTAAGATAGAGATGGGAACGTGCAGGAGAGGCACCCAGGATGAGTTTCTCCTGGGGAAGATCCCAGGAAATTGAAGGTTGACATAACACAGGGGCATATACTAAACGAAACAGAACAACATCACAGTTCTTGAAAACTATAGAGGCATCATACACAAAATAGAAGACCAGTCCTAGAGGAAAAAAATTCTGACGTTGTTAACAGTCTGTGCCTCTGGGTAATGAAGACAGAGGGAGACTTAAACTTTTTATTTTGGGCTCTACGTCTGGATCTTTTAAAAAATACTATTATATGCATGCCTTGCTTTTAGTCAAGGAAGAAAACCTTAAAGTAACTCTAATGGGTACACCCTTTAAAAATAAGCAGCTTGGATTTCAGGTCCTCAGGCTATGACTCAATGTGTTGAATCTTTTAAAGACGCTGCCTTCGTAGTCTGTGTAGCACTAAATTGTTGCTGTTGTTTCCATTAAACATCTATTAACTGTACCAAAATGCTCTATAAAATAAAAATGAGATACTTATAGCAATTTCCTTAAAATCTAAAAACCAACAAAAGAGAGAGAAAACAATGGGGCTTATCTTTTCCCCCACAAGTCACCTTGTTTTCATGTGTCCTCAAATTCATCTAATGCATGAACCTTTTCAACTTAAATGTAATATAAGCAAAGTACAGATAATTCCCAGTGATAGCACTCTTAAAGAAATGCCCCATAAAATCATGGTATTTGTATTCTATTTCATGAAAATGTAATTTCCACCCCTTCTTCAACCCAGGTGAAATGAGATTGGGTCTTAACAAAGCATTCTGTTTATTGTTCCCTGTTTATTAATAGGGGACCAATAAAGCCTTTTAAATGAAATGTAATTCAATAGAATTAGTTTGAAAATAAGTAGAGCACGTGTGGTTAACTTTGCTTTTGAAATTACCCTATCAGGTGCAGATCTTTGTAATTAAAGAATCCTAATTCACAATTCTCTGAATCACTGCATTTGGCAGGCAAATGCCAGTAATTTTCATTTCACAACACAGTGCCTCAGACAGTAATAAGCCAGAACGAAACACATGCAGGTTTAATCAGGTAACAAAGCATGTCAAATACTTATCCTGAAACAAGGGAGTCTGGCACATGAAGTGTGAGCCTCCGAGAAGTCCCTTAGGGGATGTTATATTCTCTGATCTGTACCTTTTCACAGCTTCTGCTGACACCTTTAAGAGCAAAAAAAAAAAAAAAAAAAAAATCTCATCCCGAATGGGCGTCAGTATTCAAAACAAATCGCTCTCAATGGGACTTCTGGGAGCCAAAGACACAAACACAGGTGCGCACACACACATGCATAAATGCACACATACGCACATACGCACATTCATTCACCGATGAGTATCCATGCGAGTATAGATGCAGATAATTTTTTTTAAAAAAAAGGTACTTAAAGAATAGTCTTTGCTGATCATCAAGTAACCTTGGTTTAAATGCCATAAGAAGGGGGAAAGAATGCTACATTTAAATATCAGGAAACTATATAAAAGTTCAACTTTTTGGTCTCTAGGGTTCCCAACTAGCTGTCTTAGAACCCAGAAACAACCTATCAAAGTGTTGCTTTTAGACAGAGAATCACAAGGCAGGAAGACTTTCCATGGCTCTCTTACAGCAGCCTGGGGATCCTGACTAAGGGACCTGAGACCTAAAATCTAGGGACTATGGAGCAACCAAGGAGCTAGTGAGCAGAAACGTTTGGAAAATACATCACTGTAGCCTACATTCAAAGGTAAGTCTCATCCACCAGTGGACATGATTGCCCACAATAGTGCCTCCCTTAGACCTAGAGAGCCAGGGTGGCCAGCCTAGAACCCTCTTTTTGCTGTGCCTCTCCCTGTGGGGTGAAGAGTCCATAGGGCCAGGGGGAAGAGCCCATCAGAATCCCTGTCACGAAGGTTGGGGTATGGGGTCCCCAGTACACACACCCTCACCTCAAACAACTGGAAGTCATTTCCAAGGTCCTTGCTGTCTTTTTCTGAGGTCCATCCTCCTGAGGGCAGAGTTTATTGCTGGGGTACATACTCTAGGCCCAAGGTGGTGGCCAAAGGCTGATTGTTGGAGTGGCTATGACTCAGATCTTGGGTTGGGGTAGCCATAAGTATGTGCTCTATGTCTTTGGTGAGGTAGATGGAATATAAGCAGGAGAGAACTGGGAGTGAGCCCCGGGTGGAGGCAGGTGGATCTATTTATTCACTTTCCCCAGCCCCACATCATTAGGAAAGGACCTGGCCACATTTCTGCTGAGAAAACCTTATGTAGGTTAATCTGAGGCCTCAGGATCTCAACAGGACGATGTATTTAGCTCCTTTCCAATCTCCTTTCTAGTCATGACCAAGAAGCTCTCCTTGGTGGCCTTCTGTGGTTATCTGACATTCAATGACAAACTTATTTTCAACTGTAGTAATGAAACAAAATGAAATATAAAAATGCCTAGTAAAGAAACATAGTGAAGATTTCTTTTCCTGGTCATCGTATACATATAATCAAGCCAGTTGAAAATTAAAATAAAGTTTTACAGTATGAGCAATTATGCAAGTAATGGGTGAAAACTTTATAAATAAAGTAGTTTTTGAAAAAGAGGGGAAGCATATCTACATATTTGTTGCAATCATGAGCATACATTTCAGTCTAATAGCAAGTACATCAAAATTACATGAGTAATAATTTAAAAATTTTGACACTAAAAGTCAAATATTTCACGTATAAACTAAGATTGGTGTTTACCAAACAAAAATAGTATGGTTTGCAATTTGCACCTTATTTCTCTGTTTTAAATTTTAAGCACGAATGAAAGTGCTGCATAGTTACAATGAATGACAGAATTGAAATGACTGAAATCTGTTTCTTATTCTTTCCACTCACTATGTGTTATGGACGGAATTATATCCCCTCCCCACCAAATCCATATGTTGAGGTTCTAATCCCCAATGTGATTGTATTTGGAGATGGGGCCTTTATGGAGGTAATTAAGGATAAGCAAAGTCATGAAGGTAGGCCCTGACCTTGTAGGATTGCTGACGTAATAAGAAGAGAAAGACACTGGAAATCTGTCTCTGGGTGTGCACAGAAGAGAGGCCATTTGAGGACTTCGTGAGAAGATGGCCATCTACAAGTGGAAGAGAGAGGCCTCAAGAGAAATCAGTTTTGCTAGCACTTTGATCTTGTACGTCTAGACAAGACGTAGCCTTCTTGTAGCCTTCAGAACTGCGAGAAAATTATGTTTAAGCTCCCTAGTCTGTGCTATTTTGTTATGCAGCCCAAGCTGACTAATATCCCATGATTGTTTTTTATTGTTTATTTTGTATCTATTATTTAATTGCAGGAATGTGTAGTACCATAGAAAATGAAAAGTACACTGTCACTGAAACAAGCTTGAACAATTTCAAATCGCTAGCCACAGACTCTTGAAAGAAAATGTGCTGCTCAGTTGCCATGGGTGGGGGCCGGTGGGGAAAGGGGGATTCTCTTCATTAAGTTCTAAGTAAAACACCGTGCTTAGTAAAGAACGCATAATCAAAGCATGCTAATTTGATATAATACTTTTATGTGTAAAATCAATAAAAACTTCAGCAATTATTCTAAACATTAGAGATGAAAAAAGATTTTTTTTAGGAAGGCATGTTTTATCACTGACATTTTTAGAAGTGCCAGCACATGGAGATAACAAAAACAGACAGACTTGTACCTGATTTTATCGCTGCTTGTAAATTCTCTACAAATCACGTACCCCTTTATTACCTGCATTCAGAAGGACCACTTCCACAGCTCTACCTTTGATATCCCACTGTCCCTCCTTTTTCTGGATCTTCTGAGAAGCAGCCATTGGCCTCATGGGACAGTAGTTACAGTCATCTCAGTGGGTCTCACATCACATGAGAACTCAGGCATCGTGATCCCTGAAGGAAGGGAACTGACCATCTGCCACTCTAACTTCAGGGTTGAAGTAATATTTCCTTCAGGTTACAGCGGTCCTGCATCACAGGGGAGGAGAAAAAAAGGAGTGGTAGAAAATACATTGAGCCTCTGTCCAGACTTCTTTGTCAGCAAATGATAAAGGCGTCTTTTGGGGGTCTATTTTCAGGTTGATCCCTTGGATTCTGTTATTATAGCAGGTAGTACTAACAGGTAGAAGACTATTGGCTCCAATACTAATATTCCATGTGATTTACTACCTTGCTGAATTTTGGCATCTCCAGTGTTACTTAGAGCTGAAAAGGTACACTGAGACTGTGTTTAGTCATTGGCAAGCTATGGAGCCAAAAGGAGCTTTGGTTGGTTTTAAGAGCCACAAGGGGAAGTCTGGTTGCTAAAAGGAAAGGAAGATAAGAAACTCTAGCTCTTTTTTTAAGAAGGAGCTTCAAGCAGTTCTGTTGCAGAAAGCCCTACCACTCATCTCTGATTTAATAATTATATTTTCTGACAGTTCCCCTCATGTACCATATCACTTACTAGCTGAGTGCCAGCTATCTCCTTGGTGTAGAACAGAACTCCACCCCTCCATCTCTTGGAGTAGAAAATTCCAGAAAGATGATGGTGCTTGGGGGGAGCTGGAGAGTCCTGTAAACAAGCCATTAAAATGATGTTTAAAAACAAACAAAAAAAGATCTGTCCATTTCAGAGTTAATTTTAAAATATGTATTTCAAAACAATGGAGGGATTTGAAAAAAACCTACCAGCTGGACTTCTAAGGGGAAACAATGCCTGGTACATAGCAGGTGCTCAGTAAATAGGTATTGAGTGAAGGTTCTCAGCTCCTTAAAAGAAAGCAATGATTTACTTAATTTTCGGCTAATTGTTTAAAAACAAAGAATACACGAATATGTCCATTTTTCACTCTCATACTGGCAAGCTTTATGAGTTAAAAGGAAGAGAAAGAAATGGAGCTTCGGTGAGTAGTGATGTCCATGAGTGGCAATGACAGAATTGGTATAAAGAAGGGAAATCCTGGAGTCTGAATCTGTGGCCTGAACCAGACTCTTGAGACATCTGGTGGGACAAACAATTCCTCGGGAGAGGTCAGGCCACAGATCAGAGCACAAAGCAGCCTGCCCTTGGATGGCGAGATAAGGTGACATATGGCAGAGGGAAAGAGACCCTTCTAGGCCCTTTCAACAGGGCCAGCTAAGGGGTGGCCACAGATGTTTGGACAGCCAAGGGGCTTGCAGAACATTGGGCTTTTTTCCCACCTCATCTGGAGCTCTCCTTCTTGCCAGATAACCTGGCAAGTCAATAAGTCTTCCTAGACCTAAAGAGGGAAGGTGTAACTCAGCATTCTGACCAATGATCTAATCAGATCATCGACCCAAAATGCCTGAGGTCAGAAAGTCATCACCTATTGCCAAAACATTTAGGTTTCCAAAAGGTGGCTCTGAGTAAATTGCATCCTTCTGAGGGCAGTGATAACCACACTCAGAGTGTGCTGTCTTACTCACTTTTTATTATAACTAGACACCAGGTAACAGCTTGGCAGAGACATTATAGAGTAATTTCAACTGCAGATAACTGGGTAGAATAGAAATACTTCAAAGTCCTTTCTTAGGCTGAGATTCTTTTGTGTGATTGCTTTCTATTCTCACCTTACATTCCCATATTCCACTCCATTAACAGATGCTGGGACCAAGTACGTATAAATGGATGATGTTCAAGTCAGACATGGAAGGAAGAAACATCTAACCACCGCTGCCCCCTCCTCAATCTATTCCCTCTTCCTTTGAGAAAAAAGTCGTATCAGTAACAAAAGTTCAAGGTAAGTCTCCAATAGTGTCACTAGTGTTTTATTTTTGGTGAGAGAGGCTTCCACAAAGCGTAATCCAGAGCTAAATCCAGAATGTCATGTTCCCTGAAGCTCTTTCCTAGATAAGGGATATTATCAAATTGCCATTTTCTACCCAGCTTTGCAGGTCACCAGATTTCTCCTAGTCCAGAGACCTTGAAGCAGAAAACAAAAATGGGGTAATCGTAATCATGTGACCTTGTTGGGGGCTCAGTGCCTGCTTTGCCCCATGAAGAGTGAAGAAACAATAGAGTCCATTATGCAGAGTGTCCCCAACACGAAGCTACCCCAGAGTGTGTTAAGTTTTTTCTTTCAGTAAGATTTTGAATGAGAAAAATAATCTGATATGGTTCCACAAACAACAAATTTTTAAACTTTGTGGTGAAGGCTTATTTCCTTTGACCTTGACCATGGCCAACATGCTCCATCAAAATAACCTTGGGTTACCGGGTATGGATGTATGGGCTTGGAGAGAAATAATAACGGCAAGGACTTGGTAAAAACAGTAATAAGAACAAGATGGAAGAAAAGCAACAAACTGCACCAAAATGGAATGTTCCATTCAGGAAAAAAATCTTCATGGATTTTTTTTTTTAGATCCACTATTTTGGACTTTCAAAAGTGAAGGCAACATGTTCTAAAATGCTTGGACTGAGCTCAAACAGACTGTGTCATTTCATCTTGACAGAGATCTCTTCCAAAAAAGACTCACTGAACTACTCTGGATATGAATTAAATTCCTTCTGTTGAACAATCTCAACTTTTAAATATTTGGGAGAAAACTCAAGTTGACCAAAAACGCATTTTTTTTTCTTGCTTGATATTCCTTCTGTATGATGCACTGTTATTAGTGAGGGTTTAACATTTACCTTTAACGTACCAATTGCTTATTGGAGAAAAAGTGATGGCAGTCAAACAGGAAAGTACTACAAATTAAGTTTTTGTTTTGTTTTGCTTTTTGCCCATTAAACTTTAGACTTCATTTTTTTTTTTTTTACATTCTATAATATGGTTCGGCATTGGCAAATTTACTTGTTTCTTTGACAAAAATTCTTTATTATGTATCTAACATATACCAATTGCTAAGTACCAGTAATTCAGACAGAAAGGAATGAGACTCCTTTGTTTCAAGGGATCCCTGGCCTGTCGAGGGAGATACATTCACAAGCCAGGGATGACAATACAGGATAATACCTGCCTCTTTAAAGGAGGAGAGGGGACAGGAGAGGGGACAAATGAGCCTGTACTGTGTGGGGAACAGAGATCTCAGGGACTACCATGAAAATGTGATTTGTCCATAAAAATCACTGTGGCGATGATTATAAAAGAAATGATCCAAAGGCCCATGCTAAAATATCTTATGAAGGTATACATCATGTAAGTGTTCAATGCGTCATGCTATGGATAATTTTTTAAAAGTTAGCAAAGTATTCATTCATTTGCTGCTAGTATATTTCCTTTCTTCCTTTTTAATAAAATTGAAGAAAAAAGGACATATTCATGTGTATACAAAGTCACTTCAGCTCAAAATAATATTCACTCGTCCATGAATGGAAGGAACAGACACTGAGCAGCCTGCAGAAGGCGCTAGAATTTCTGTTACATTCGGCCCTTTACACACTCATTTTCGAGAGAACTGTCTTACTAGATTTCCAAGAGTGAGTTGCTCATGGTGCACGTTCGCTGATCCTCCAAGATGGATGCATTTTGGGTCAAACGTTTCTGCATCAAACAGGAAGTTCCTGTTCACGATGTCTTGCTCATAATGGCTGAGAAGGTGATCAGGGTCTCTGGCACCACTAGAGTAAGTGAACACCGTCCGGCACCAATCAAACGCCGGGGTGTTACATGAATGTCTCCTTATTGTTTCACAAGGGGGTGTTGGTGACATTTCTAGAGGAGGCACGGTTCTTGGCATTTTTCTCATGAGAGTGCCCTCTGCTAGCTCGATGAGGGAACACCTCCCATCTGATTAACGAAGCAGGAGGCAGCGGGAGAACAGTCTGGGAGGCCAGGGAAATGCACTGCCCTCTATGTGGCTGCTTTTGGGTGATGGGTGTGCCCTGATGTCACGATATTCTTAGCTAGAGCCATTGGGAGAACGGGCAATGCGAATCTCCTAGGTTTACCCATAAGTTCCACCGAAGGGGAGTTAAGTTACATTTTTATTTTCCTAGGAACCCCCCTTCTTCTGTGGGTAAATATGAGTAGCTGTTGGCATCTACAGAAAAATGGGGCTTATAGGTATCAATTTGGAAGTTTCATCTCTCTGGAGAAATTGCAAGATGGAACATCATTTTTGATAATAATCTCTCGTTGTGACGGAGTCACTGGAGGGAAAGGGGAGCTTTGTTGTTGGTCCAATTCGTGGTTTAAGTACCAGGGTTTATGACACCTAAGAGTATGCCTTTTAGAGAAAGTTTGGCTCTTCAATTTTCATGGGGCGTTCACCCATGTTTAGGAAAGTCAGTCACTGTGGAGGGGATGATGGAAGTTGAAAATACAGTCTCTGCTCCAAAGAGTTCCTAGCATAAGGAAAAGGGCCGTTCATTTTTAGACTTTAAAGAAACCTTAAAGGTGATGTGGTCTAACCCTCACGCTTTAAATACAGGGAAATTGAGGCTCGAGGAAGCCACTAATTTGCTCCAGGACACATAGCAGGTGTTAGAACTAGTATTCAGCTCTTTATCTATGATCTTTTAAAAACAATGCATTGGCCTTTCTATGAAAGGGGGTAGGGTTGGGGGGAGACGAACTCTTTGATGATGTGATGAGCCGGGTATCAGAAAGGAGAGCTCTCCACCTACAGGTCTGGGACTACTTATGAGTAAATGCTGTGCTTTGCTTCCCACCATAACCAGCCTCCAGTTGAGCAAATCTTGATGGTTGAATAGGGTTTCACTTTCAACCTCAGGCTGACAGAAATGGTCATGATTCACCCAAATTCCCTGTGAACAGAAACAACTTGACTTCTCACACCTCCGGTGAAGGCTGGACAGTAAATGGTAGATGGCTTCTGGTCTCAGTTCCAAATTTTTCTGGCCCGTTTGATATTCTTGAGAGCATATTTCAGATTGACCATATGTGCTGTGAACAGCATCCACATCTCACCAGTTGACATGGGGCAGCCATGGCTGGCTGGTAAAGCCAGAGTTCTACCTGTGTGTGGATAAATTTACTGTGTGTCGTATAGGAGTCAAAACTCAGCTTGGCTGTGGAGTGGCTTAAGACTGGTCATCTTTCAGTGCTCTAATAAAAATAAAAACTCCACAAATGGCTGAGTTCTAGACTTGGTTTAGAGTTGTACTCAGTTGCCTTGACAGACGAGAACGCCCAGGAACAAACAGGGAGCTAGTATTTTCTTCTGAAGGGTTTTGAAGGAATCTGCTTGTCTTATAAAAATCTTGTTGAGGATCCTTATATGTCAATGACATTGCTAGCTTCTCTGAGATAAGAAATTCAGAGTAGGAATCATTCGGTTCCAGGTTACAGACTCACTTCAACTTGCGTAAGCTGGAATGTGAAATTTGTTGGAAGGAGATGAGATTATCACTTGGAGATCGGGGCAGAAAGAGGATCCAGGGTGCATGAAGTCCTGGAACAAGGAATTGGAGCAGAATCGGGAACAAGCATCTTCCCTGAGGAGCCTCTGTGGGCCATCTGCTTCTCTCTGTGGATCGGTATCATGTCTGCCTTTATAGACTGGCTCTTCCTGCGTTTCTGGACCCTTGTTCCACATCACTTCCCAGTCTCAGGGCTCTCAACTGACCGATCCAGGTTATAGGTCCACCTTCCAAATTTTGGAGAAAGAAACACTAATAGTTTCAGCTTACCTAGAGATTGGCTCTCCCTTTTCACCTTTGGTTTAACTAACCCTGGCCAGGAGCTCAATGGCATGTCGAACGATCGATCTGCTGGGGCCAGGTCCAGGGGTGGGAGAGGTGATTCTGCGAGGAGGGTGATTTGAGCTAGGCAATTGCCCTTCAAGCAGCTCCCAAGAGTTGTCATTCTAGGAAGGAGCTCAGAGTGACTCATAGATGTTATAGCTGTCATATTCGTTCCCTCAACATCTTCTTAAATTTAGCACGGTGAGCACAACTGTTTTACAGATAGGAAAATGAAGGCAAAGGGTTGTCAGTAAATTGCTTATGTCAATTTGAAACCTGAGTCGCTGGCTCCTGACTCAGGCTTTGCAATGCTAAATATTTGTCTCTTGCACAGCAAGGGCTGGCTAGCTGTGGAGGCTCCTTGACTTTCAGAGAGGGGTGGGGAAGCTTGTCCAGATAATCTGCAGGGAATCCAGGCAGAAAATGAAGTAGGCCCATGGCTCATGCTATATCATTTCTTACACACACACACACACACACACACACCCCTCTTCCCCAAAGCGCGGCCTGGCTCACCAGGGAGTATCCTGCTACCTTGAGAAAGTGTGGCCCCAGGTCAAATGGTGGTGGCTCAGCTCAGTCTGGTTGAGCCTGGCACTTTTCATTGGTAAATAAAAAAAAAAAAAAAACAACAACAACTTGTTAAAATTCATGTTGAAATATTCTTCCATCATTCTGAAAGTATGCACTTTGCTCATCTGAAACACATAACCAACTTGCCAGTTTCTAAGTTGAAATCTGTGTGTGCTGCCCAGAATAACATTGACTCAGTATTCCTTTTAACATCAAGCTTCAGTAACGATTCCCTCCCCTTTCGGGTTTCCTCTTTGATGTCCCCTTCACAATCTTTTACCCAAAGGTGCGCACACACGCATACGCGCGAGCGTGAACGCGTGTGCGTGTACAACGACAGATATGCACATGCCTTTTCCCTCCTGCACGTCCCAAGTTGCAAGGAGTAGTGCACACAGCGTTTGTGGACTGAAACATCTCTGAAGCTGACCATCTTCACGTCGGAGGTTAACAAGTCGAGGTAGAGACGAGCCAGTCCTTCCCTACACTGTGTACCTCTCTCCTCCTCTGTGGAATTTCAGTACTACCGACCGATTGCTACGTGCCGGTTTGTTGTGGAAAAGGTTTGGCAGCACATTCAGGGAGATTTAAGCCAGAAAAGGTACATACGCTTTTCTTAGAAAAGAGGCATTAAGTTCTAAGGGAATTAGTGCAACGATCCCTTACTTCACAATATAGTTTACGAACGACCCTCGGACAGGCGGAAAGGAATTCTGAGGCCAGAATACAGGTCCCAGGCTTCATCATTTTTTTTTATTCAAAACACCTGCGGAGTGGTTAATCTTTATGAGACTCTCGTCTCCCAAGCACATGTAACAAGAATGAAAACACCGAACCCTCCCCGCTCCCCCCCCACCCCGGGCCCTCCAGATGTGGAGACGTTACTTGAGTCAGAACCTTCTCTAACAGTCTTATTTCTAACAGTCTATCTACCGCTCACAGCTGTTATTTTTTCTTTTGCCCCAGCCCCTTTCTGGACCCCACACCCAACCTCATTCCCACCCTACCTCAAGCCACTGAGAGGGCAAATGCGTTTCTTTCTGGCCATGCCTCTCTGGCACACAAATAATACACGAGATAACAATAGCGACAATTAAGATCCCTGAACCTTTTCTATAGGACAGTCACAGTGCTGGGGCCACAGCAGATGCCATTACTCCTTGCTTAGCCCCGGGACATAGGTTTAACTCCCAGGCTAGGACGTAAGATCTGCCTGCCTTTAAGCCGCATGCTTTCAAACATTAAACTGAAATTTTCATTCACAACAATATTTTAAATTTATTTATTTATTTGGAGAGAGAGAGAGAGCGCGCATGAGCAGGGGAGGGGTAGACACACACACACACACACACACACACACACAGAAAATCCCAAGCAGGCTTCGCACTGGCAGTGGAGAGCCCAGCAAGGGGCTCGAACCCACGAGCCGTGAGATCATGACCTACGCAGAAACCAAGAGTCAGAGGCTTAACCGACTGAGGCCCCCAGGGGCCCCACAGTAATATTTTTAGTAGTTATTTTGAGTATTTATTTCTTCAGTCCTCTATTCCAAAGATATCCGGGTGAAGCAGAACATCGATGGGAACTCCGGAAGGACCATTCTCAGACTTCAGCTCCAGCTCTGACCTCCATCCGGCCCAGACCCACAGAGCAGCTGACATTTCCGGGCCCAGATAAAATGTCTGGAATGCACTGTGACAGAGAATGCCAGCCTCGAATGTACAAAGAACCATAAAACCTGGGATTGGCACAACTTCTCCCTCGCGGTGGATTACTTTTGGTTTCTATTTTTCCATTCCCAGCAAAAACAGGTGTGCCTTCCTGAAGAGACAAAGTGAATCCCAGAACATGTGAGTTAAAGAGAATTACTTTTAGGTGAATATCAGTGCTCTTTAGATTCATAGGGGAGGGAAATCCCTGAGTGAGATTCTCTCTCTCTCTCTCTCTCTGGCCCCGCTTGTTCTCTCTCTCTCTCTAAATCAACTTAAAAAAAAAAATTCACAGGAGAAAAATAAATAGGAAATCAGAACCACAGAATCACAGAGTCTTTAAGTTGAAATGATTTTAAACCTCCTTTTTGTCTAATTGCTTTTATTTTAGAGGCAAAGAAACCTAACAGAGAAGAAAAATATCTTAACTTGCCAACTCTGCTCTATTCCATGAGGTTGAATGTAATCAAAACACATTTGGAGATGTAGCACAGCTTGATAATCAGCCTTTGAGGAAAAACTATAGCTTTTGATAAAATTATAGTAAAATGCACAATTTTATTGGTACTCAAAATATTACTAGTATCACTATATAATATTAAGACCTAATAAGCCTCAAATGAAATTATTAGAAGAGACTGTTCAATAAAAAGCCACTCTATTGGGGTACGTTTCATTCAACTTTGGCTCCACAAATATCGTTTGAACACCTACTATGTGTCAGGCACAGAACAAGGTGCCATGACTTCAGAAATGAAGGCATAGTTCTTTCCAGTTAAGAATCTATAATCTGGTGGATAATCACCAGCTTTGAAATGTAAGTTATGGAGACAGCCTTTGTAAACATTTTAGTAATTTTGCTAGTTTATCAGAAGTTTCAAACCACCTCACATCATTTACGTGGAAAGTCACGCACACACACATACACACACTACCCTTCCGATACATTATCAGTGTCAAAACTGAAAGGTCTGAGGTTTTACCCCCCTTGCAAACTAAGAAGCCAGTCTGTAACAGTCTCATGGATGCTGGTAAAGGACATGAGACACCTGAATCAGAGACTGAAGATTATATTACTCACAGCAGTAGTAAGAGGCTGATCTGCTTATTTTATCAGTAGTGGGACCGTGCTAGATTATTGTATAGCTACGATGCTCAGACTACCAAGATCAGGCCCCACGTTTTGATCACATGATGAAGGGCACAGCTTCTTTAAATTGTGGCTATTTTGAAACCTTTTCAATTACATAGGTTCAGAAAAGCACCTTTGGAATGCATTGACTGGCAACTTTGAAACTGACAAATGAATAGATGGATGTGGGGGCTTGACTTCTATCACTCAGAAGAAGGGCACCGAGGTTCTACCACATGGCAGAAGTCTGATAACCCTTTCACTTCCTTATTTTAGGCCTTTAAGGCAGAGATTTTAATATCCATCTCAGAGGCCAGGAGCTGAGACGTACGTGGATTAAATAGCAGGCCCCAGGACAAACAGCTAGCGAGTCTCCGATCTTCGTTTGCCATCACTGCTTCTCCTTCCACCAACAAACAGCTGTACCCACAAAGATGCATCATACCTCACCTTCTACGGAGCCGTGCAACTCCAAAGGTTTGTGTGTGAGTAAGTGCATAGAATAGCCATAACACGTAAGTTTATACACAGATACGTGGCATATATAATTTTGAGCAACTATTGTAAGGAACGTTTCCTTCCCGATCGTTCCACGGTTCGCTCGCTCATTTTCTTGGTCTTTATTCAGAGGCTATCTTCAGGTGCTTTGTTCCCTTTGGTACTTAGCACCAGCTAACTCAGTCAGTATTTTCCTCATTTATTGTGTTTCTAATCTGTTCTGCCTTCACTAAAATCCAAGCCACACGAGGACAGGAATTTTTGTCTGTTTACTGTTGAGTTTAAAATAGCTTCTGGCAAGTCGTAGGGGATCAAAAATATTAAGTGAATGAATCATGAGCATCAGGTCTACACTGCCATCTGAACGTGCTGTGTATGGGAGGCTCGGCTTGCCTTCTGGAAAGGGGTGGGGACTTTGGCCTGTAATCACAAGAGTTAAGAAGTGTTTCCCCCAAGTGAATACCACCAAAGAAAACAACAAGGACTCTCTGCCCTTGAGAGATTCCAAACTAACTGGGGAGACTAAACATATAATGCATGAAAAAAAAAATAGACTAGATCCACAGAATAATATGTCAACATCAACCGTTAAATCCAGCAAAGGCTGGTTTCAAAAAGTGGTAAGTCAAGGAGCTTTATCAGAAAGTGTTTGTCATGGGACGCCTGGATGGCTCAGTCGGTTACGAACCTGACTTGGTTTTGGCTCAGGTCACGATCTCATGGTTTGTGAGTTCCAGCCCCACATTGGGCTCTGCACTGACAGTGTGAACCTGCTTGGGATTCTCTCTGTCTCTCTGTCTCTGTCTCTGTCTCTCTCTCCTTCTCTCTCTGTTCCTTCCCCCCACCTTCCCAAATAAATAAATAAACTTTAAAAAAAATGTTTGTTATACAGGAGGAAATCAGTACATACCTGAACACTAGAAAGCATTTTTACATAGTCTCAGAAAAGGGTATGCACATACACACCTTATAGAATAAGTACCTTTGGAGAATACTTATGAGAAGGTCTCAAGCACACGTAGTGGGACTATTTAGTCTGTAATGTGAGCATGCAAAATATATTTCTCAGCAAATACTTTGTTCCTTGCATAAACACAGTTCCACCAAGGGGCAACTTAAAACAGCAACTTAAAAAAAAAAAAATAGAGACAACAGAAACTCCTAGGAACACTCTGAACAGGCAGAAGGTAATCACCAAACTGGAATCTGGACACCACCTGATAAAAACCAATTAAATTTTGTAGAGGTGGCAAGTGATAAAGGAAGTAAAGTTAACTGGAAAAGACCTGCGATGGTTGCTTCTAATCTTTCTGCTGTTCTGTATATTTCTCTCCTTTTTATTTTTTTCCTTTTCCCATTAAAGCTTTCCCTCTCATTTCTTGCATGAGTAATTAAACCTTAACCTCAGGTAGAAGTCCTAAAGGCAATTATCAATAAAAAACTAACCACTTAACTAACGGGAGGTAACTTCTGTTTCCATGCTGACTCACCACGTGGTCTTAAGTTGTCTATAAATTCTTTGGAAGAAATGCACTGCACAAAGCAGGAGATATTATGGAGCAGGTACTACTATTATTCGTCTAAAAATAACCCCACTTTCACTTTTGATGTCTAAAGCTTCTATTCTTTCTCTTTCTTCCTCTCCCTACTCATTGAACCTTCCAGTAAAGCGATGAACAAGTCCATGGGGGTTCAAGTCAAGATTCACAAGAAAAAACCATATTGATGTGCATCTACACAGTTGTGGACATTAGAGAAACTTTTACGAAGTGTCCAAAATACTGAGATAGTAAGGGAATGTGCAAAAGTCTAGAAGAATATTCCAAAAAGGTGTTTTCATTATATTATACTGTATATTCGTTTAAATACAATGCACGTGACATGTGGCCAAGTTCCAGAAGCATAGTCACAAGACACGGCTGCTTCTTGAGACCAAACTACACATGTATTAGGACCCAGTGACCTTGATCTCATGGTAGAAATGTCTCCTAAGCCCATTGCTCTTCACTTTGCAAGTCAGAAATAAGAAGTACTTAGGGGGGCCTAAGCGGCTCAGTCAGTTAAGCATCCAACATCGGCTCAGGTCATGATCTCACGGTTTGTGGGTTTGATCCCCGCGTCGGACTCTGTGCTGCCAGCTCAGAGCCTGGAGCCTGCTTCGGATTCTGTGTCTCCCTCTTTCTGCCCCTCCCCTGCTGGCATTCTGTCTCTCTCTTTCAAAAATTAAAAACAAAATTAAAAATTAAAAAAGAAGAAGTACTTCATGGTGGAGACTACACACAGAAATACCTTAGTGTTGCATGATGCTAGACTGTTCGCCCCTGTGGTAAAATAGTTGAGGACCTCCAACAGATATACAGAATAAGTACATTTCAAGAACATTAATGAGAAGGTCGCAAGCATGTGTATTGGGAATGTCCTGTCTGTGATATGAGCACACAAAATATATTTCTCTGCAAATACTTTGTTCCTTGAATAATTTATAAATTACTTGACATATGCAATAGCATGCAAATTAAAACATACAGAAATAGAACAGAAATTTCTAAAAATAGAGCATTTTAAAGAACGGCTTAAGGATAAAATAGGCAATATTTTTTATAAATACATTTTTAGTCTTTTTTATTTTTGAGAGAGAGAGTAAGAGAGAGAGAAAGAGAGAGAGAGAGAAACAGAGCATGAGTAGGGGAGGGAGAGAGAGAGAGAGAGACAGAATCTGAAGCAGTCTCCGGGCTCTGAGTTGTCCGCACAGAGCCTGATGCGCGTCTCGAACTCACGAGCTGAGAGTGAGATTATGACCCGAGCTGATGTCGGATGCTTAACTGACTGAGCCATCTCAGGCGCCCCTAAAATTGGCAATATTTCTGAATGCCTTGCTAACCATGATGGCTTCGTTTTCTCATTAGCTAACAGCTCAAGGCTCAACCTAAGCTTTGGCCAAGGTTCACCTTTAACGATAATGAAAGAAATCCGTATTTCAAATAGTCCTGTGGATAATGCCAAATGCTTTCTGCCCAGATCTTCTCAGGTGTGATGAGCCCCTCAGCATCTTGCTCACGGTGAGGTGGGCAAAGAGCCTGTACTAAGAGAAGGAGAAGGGTCAGCTCTGCTGTCTTCCTTCCTCCGGCTTACATCACTGGGTTATCTTTCATCGGGGGCTCTTTGAGGGGTTACTTTCAAGCCAGTGTTCCGTGATGGCTGATTTAATGAACACTAGATCATGTAATCCATACACTTTTTCAATAAAGGCACATGTAAATGCCATATGCTGTAATATTGAAAGTGACAGAAACATGGAAGCAGCTGTGTTTCTGGGTTGCAGACCTCCTCCCTCACCTGCCTTCTGCTTATTGACTCAAGGAGCCATGCCAATCCGTATCATGAACGGTAATAAAGCTCAGGATCTTTCTTAATTGCGGGGGGGATAAAGAGAAAAGATCTACTATATGGCTTTATAATCATTTGTGTGAGGCATGCACATTGGGCACCACCGCTCTAGGAATTTTTCAAATAGGAGTTCCTCTTGATTTTGAAAACACACTTAATGACGCTGGTAACGTGAGATTTTGATTTTCAGACATCTGCGTCAAAGTATCAGACTAGGATAAAGCTACCAAGTCAGGACCAGTCTTGCTTTTCTCTACTGAGGTGACAGTGTAGCCAAATGCCACATTTTACTGTCCTCATGTTTTATTCTTTTTTTTTTTTTTAGTTTTTTTTTCTTAATGTTTTTATTTATTTTTGAGACAGAGAGAGACAGAGCATGAGCAGGGAAGGGGCAGAGAGAGAGGGAGACACAGAATCGGAAGCAGGCTCCAGGCTCTGAGCCATCAGCACAGAGCCCGATGCGGGGCTTGAACTCACAGACTGTGAGATCATGACCTGAGCCGAAGTCGGACGTTCAACCGACTGAGCCACCCAGGCGCCCCCTCATGTTTTATTCTTATCCCTGTCACCAGCTAATAATAGTTCTTCCTCAGCATTGCTGGGTCTATAATCACTATTATTTCTTTTTATTTTTTTTATTTATTGAAAAAAAATTTTTTTAATGTTTATGTATTTTCAAGACAGAGCGAGACAGGGCGCGAGTGGGGAAGGGCAGAGAGAGAGGGAGACACAGAATCCAAAGCAGGCTCCAGGCTCCGAGCTGACGGCACAGAGCCCGACGCAGGGCTCAAACCCATGAACCGTGAGTTCACGAACTGAGCTGAAGTCGGACGCTCAACCAAGCCACCCAGGCACCCCTATTATTTCTTTTTAAACAGTTATTAGTGTAAGCTATTTCTTTGGTCTATGACTTATGGAAAATGTGCAGTCAGTAATCTTTTGACTAAACAATTAAAGGTGTATTAAGAAATAAACTACCAATACATGCAACAACTTGGGTCCATTTCAAAGGCATCACGTTACGTGAAAAAAATCATCTGCAGAAGAGTATGATTCCACTTACCTGAAATTCCAGAAGAGGCAGACTAATCCATCATGATGGAAATCAGGATGGTGAGTGTCCCTTCAGGCACGGAAAAATGGGATTGACTGGGAAAGGACAGGTGGGAACTTTCTGCAGTGATGGAAATGTTCCCCATCTTGACAGAGAATTGGATTAAATGAGTGTATGCATGTTTCAGAACTAATTTATCTGTACGGTTAACATTTAGGCATTCGATTATATGTAAATGATGTCAATAAAGTCTGGTGCCTGGTAAAGCAGTTTCTTATGATGACATCTTATTCTTATCCAGCACCTGAAGAGTAACTAGTTTGTTTAGTGAAGTTAGTTCCAAAGTGAGGAGGATCCAACTGGTAAAATCTGCACATTAGAGTCAGGATCTATAATCACAATAGGTATTGTTTTACTGCATATTGACTGTATGCTAAGTACTATGCTATTGCTATCGCTATTGAAGAAAACAGACATAAAACAACAACAACAACAACAACAACAAAAACCATGAGTAATTTTGCCAAAGACATATAAGCAACATATGGTAGAGTTGAACTTGGAACTTGGGTTTCTCTCCTTATGGAGCCCCTGGCTTCAACGACTAGGAACAAATATGTTCTCTTAGAGAACAATATGAGAATTGTAAGTCTTTTCAAGGATGCAAAATAAAAAAAAAAATCATTTATTGAGTGTGCATTTTGTGCCAGCAACCATGTTAGGTGCTTCCTATTGTTGTTTCTGCAGAATTACTATTATTATCTCCTTTTTTTCCCCAGATGATGGATTTGAAGCTCAGAGAGGTTAAGCAACTGGCTCAAGATCACACAGTACATGGAAGATCTCTGATTCCATTCTAGAGCCGTGAAATTGAAGCCCAGTTTTTTTTCTACTTTCAGTGATTCTTCACTAGAAGGTGCATCAGAATCAAGGGTAGCAGTTTTTAAAAATCACACATTTTGGGGCCTACCTTGGCTACTTTTCTTCTGTAGAGTAAAGGAGGACTTGGGCATTAGTTTCTTTACAGATCCCACCAGTGATGCTCAGGAAAATCCTACCTGAGAACCACTGTGCCAAGTCGTCATTGGTTTCTCAACAAGACCACCCCCCTCTTAAAATGTCTATGCATTTCTTTTATTATAAAATTTAATACAGGGGCGCCTGGGTGGCTTAGTCGGATAAGTGTCCAAATCTTGATTTGGGCTCGGGTCATGATCTCACAGTTTGTGAGTTCAAGCCTCACATCGGATTGGGGATTGCTTGGGATTCCCTCTATCCTTCTCTCTCTGCCCCTCCCCTGCCCCTGCTTGTTCTCTCTCTCTCTTTCTCTCTCTCTCAAAATAAGTAAAATAAACATTAAAAAAAATTAATACAGAAGGGGCCCCTGTATAAACAGGTAAGCCTAAACATCAGTAGATCTTGGTTTTAGACTCACTTCTGCCACTAGCTGGCTGTTAGGGCTTTAGGCAAAATCATTAAGATCCTTTGGACCAGTTTCCTCCTTTATAATATTAAAGATGGGGCACCAGGGTGGCTCAGTCGGTGGCTATGTGTCCAACTTTGGCTCAGGTCACGATCTCTCAGTTCCTGAGTTCAAGCCCCACATTAGGCTCTGTGCTGACAGCTCGGAACCTGGAGCCTGGAGCCTGCTTCAGATTCTGTGTCTCCCTCTCTCTCTGCCTCTCCCCTACTCACACTCTGTCTCTTTCTCAAAAATATATAAAACATTAAAAAAATTGTAATACTGAAGAGTTGAACACGCTTATCCTTAACATTCCATCTTGCTCTAACATTCAATCAATTAAAACTAATCCTATTTTTTTTAATGCTGTAACCTCCTTTGAGGTGCTGGAAGGGACCTTGGGGTGTCTATCAGGCAAGTCGGTGGGAATTTGTTGAAATACTGAATATCAACATAAAAAATAACTTACTTGTAGTGATGGCCTCTAGGGGAACCTAGAGATACCATTGGTTTCTAGACAGACTGACTTGACAGAGAATTCCAAATCTCTGTCACTTCAAGAAACATTAAGTGAAAGCCACAATTCTGTATTTCACGCCTACAGTGTCACGCGTGCAGGGCCATCTGGGTATAAAAGAGGTAAGAAGAGCAGAGAACTCTGCCGCAAATAGAGTTCCGGAGATGCACGAGAGAGACGGAAGGGACTGGCAAGCGGGATGTGTCCAGTCGGTGCTGACCGTGATGGGCCGGGGCAGCAAAGTTGCAGGATGCTGCCATCGGGTCGCCAGTGAGCTGGTCGGCACAGAAGATACAGCTCCAGGGCTCTTGGCTTGCTGTGTTAGGCGTGGAAGGCAAGCCACAGACAGGGAGGCCTGAGCTCGAGAAGAAACAAGACAAAAGCTGGAAGAACAAGAACGAATGCCGGTGGGCAAGGGCTGGAGGAACGAAGAGAGGACGCCCACCGTGGTGGCCGCATGTGGAGTGCACGGGGTGTCTGAGCGCCCGCGCGCGGGGCCCCCAAAGACCGGTGTTGCGGAGGATGACCAAGAAACCCCGGCACCCACAGGGCTTCGGCTGGCGCCCGGCAGGTGCCTGCTGCCTCCCCTCTCCTGCTGGGGGCTCCTCAGAGCTGAGCGGAAGCCAGGGTGTTGTGGGGGAAGGGGGGAGCCCACACAAGGGTCGGGTTTGGGTGAGGGAGGGCAGGGCCTGTGCTGCCCCCTGGGGGCGGGCAAGCCTAGAGAAGAGATTGCACTTTGACTCCTTTTGCTTCTTTCTCTTGCCTATGGCTCCCTCTTGTCTTTCCGGTCATGCTCTTGATAGCCTTGATGAAAAGTTGAAGAGGTGCATCTTTTCGGGGAGTGAACTTAGGGGGCCTGCTCTCTCCCTTTGGACTTGGGCTCTATGTATTTTCTGCTCTCCCAGGAAGGGATCTCGCGGGTTTGTTTTGTTCTCTAACCTAGAGCGGTGTATTTGGGAAGAGCTTTTGGTCAGATCCTACCTCGTGGGCCACGGGCCGAACCGGCAAACCTCTGGCCACGACAGAGACTGAGATCTTGCATATCAACCGCGGCTGGGATTGCAATTATCCTCCTTCGAGTAGGACAGCCTGTGAACAAAAACAACATCAACGAGTCCTTTGATCATTTTGTTGTAGAAGGAAACACTAGGTAGAGCATTCAGAGTTTCATGGGCCTTTCAGATACAACTAGATTCCTCGTAGTCACAGTTAATTGAAACAGAATAATATGTTTCTCTCCGATGAAGCTTTTCATTTTAAAACGCTAAGTGTTAAGTTTGCAAGAAAACAGTTCAAATACAAACCGAAGTTTAAAACAATGTCTACAAAAATATGCGTAATGAGGGCTCTAAAGCACTGGCTTTTTATTGGAATAAAATATATGTACAAGAAAATTATTCACCAATGTTAAGAGTACAATCTGATGAGTTTCATGAATGCATATGGTAGTTCCCTCTTAATCTGCTGGAGATATGGTCCCAAGACCCCCAGTAGATGCCTGAAACTGTGTAGAGTACCAAACCCTATATATTCTATGCTTTTTCCTATACATACAGATCAATGATAAAATTTAATTTATAACTTAGGCACAGTAAGAGATTAGGAACATCATCAATAAAATGGAACAATTACAGCAATATATTTTGTGGATATACAAGTTATGTGAATGTGGTCTCTTGCTCAAAATATCTTATTGTACTTTTTGTACAACACTTAAAATTTTTGTTTTAAATGTTTATTTTTGAAGGAGAGAGAGACAGAGTACAAGAGGGGGAGGGGCAGAGAGAGAGGGAGACTCAGAATCTCAAGCAGGCTCCAGGTTCTGAGCTGTCAGCACAGAGCCCGATGCGGGGCTCCAACCCACAAACCGTGAGATCATGACCCGAGCGACTGAGCCATCCAGGCACCCCAATACAATACTTTTTGTACAATACAAGATACCTGTTGTATCTTTTTTAATGTTTACTTATTTTTGAGACAGAGAGAGACAGAGCATGAGCAGGGGAGGGGCGGAGCGAGAGAGGGGGAGACACAGAAACTGAAGCAGGCTCCAGGCTCCGAGCTGTCAGCACAGAGCCTGATGCAGGGCCTCAACTCACAGACCGTGAGATCATGACCCGAACCGAAGTCAGACGCTTAACCGATTGAGCCACCCAGGCGCCCCAGTATTCACCCTTCTCGTGTCGACGTGAGATGATCAAATGCCCGCGTGATGGGATGAAATGAGGTGTAGGACGTAGACATTGTGACGTAGCCTTAGGCTACTAATGACCTTGTGAGGATACATCAGGGAGGATACTCTGCTTCCACACCGCTGTTGACCGAGGATACCTGAGACCCCAGAAGGCAAAACCTCAGATGAGGGCGGACTACAGTGAGCTAACCACCACCGCAATCGTGTTCCCATCACCTTAAAAAGGGTCCTCACGTCTCTTTGTAGCCCATCTTCACCCACACACTGGTCCTTGGCAGCCATTCAGCTTCTTCCCGACGCTATACTTTTGCCTTTTCTAGAACGTCCTTTAAATGGCATCACGCAGTATGTAGTCTTTTGTTCCTGGCTTCTTTCAGTTAGCATAAATCTTTTGAGATTCATCCACGTTGCTGTTTAAAATAGCTTTCGGGCTGTATACAGCTTTGGCTCTGGCATTCAAGGTCCATATGACATTAACAGTACTTGTAAGCTTCGTTTGACGATACAGATTATTTTTTCTACCCATAAAGTTTGAAGTACCTCCAAATCGCTGGACAACAGCTTTCTGCTCTTCTTCTCCATTTGCCCTGTCCTCATTCACTCGCTTTTTCTCCCCACAAGGAATAAGGAGAAAGCGTGTGAGGGGGACGCACTGACCCATGTATCGATTCTTTTACTGGACCATGTTCCGCCTCCTTCGAAGTTAGGACACCCACCCACGTGAACTTTTTGGCCAATGGGCCGTGAGCAGAAGTGATGTCTGCTCCTTCCAGATATCAGCTGTGACCCTTGCTGTCCCAGTAATTATGGCAGCATGTGTGGAGGGGGATCCTGGGTCTGTGAGCGACTGTAATCAGCAGAGACCTCTGCCAAGTGTGTTGGACATGAAGCACGAGCAAGAAACAGCAAACCTTAGGTTGCGAGTAATTTTAGCGGGGGCCTCTCACTGAAGCACAGTGGCACCCTCGTCGATCCTGACTTAACAAGAAAGGAAGCAAGTGACCCGGCCGTGTGAATGACATCACAATTATTGATTGTCATCGCCCATCAGGAGGTTATTATTCTTTTCCTCCTGGCTTACTCAGCAGCTCCAAAGTAAACTTTCTCCCTTTATGATCAATTGCATTGAAAGACCAAACGTGTTTGTTCAACTTGGTCTCTGACGCAGATGGTCATTCCTCAAAGAGATCACGGCCTTCCTGCGTGGCATTCGATTTTAAACGGAGTGTAATGGGCACAAAGTAATCCCTCCATGGATGAGAGCAGTCGTCAGCAATCAGGCTCTGGAGCAGACACGTCTAGGGCTCACCTGTGATTCCTCTTCTTCGTGAACACAGCTAGGTTCCATCCTCCAACCCCTCTGCGCGTGAGTCACCTTCGATCCCGGACATCTGAGAGCAGATGCGTTTGTCCGTACTCTTTTTACTTGAATGGCTGGATGCAGAGGAGGACAAGGCCCTAGAATCAGTGGGAAAGAAGGAGCCCGGGCCTCTAAGTGACAGCACAGAGCCAAGTCTCCCCACTCCCTTAGCCCTCCATCGACCTGCTTTGGGCCATGTTGCAAGCAAGCAATACCCCTTTACTTTCTGAAGTCCCTGAGGTTTGAGATTTGCTTGTTACCTCGGCAAATGTTAGTTATCCGAATACAGAAGCTAATTAGCAATGCTACATCACCACTGTTTGAAAGCATACATTCCTTTATTCACACACACACACACACACACACACAACCCTGTGAGCCCCACTGCGTTTATGAGAAGAGAAGTTACTTACGTGACTTGTCAAAGCCATACACGATAAATGGCAAGTATCAAAATTCATTCTGTGTCCTGAATCTAGGACGGCAAGAGACGGCTATGGTGTCTCGGCAATTTACGGTTTCAGCTTTAGCAAAAATATATAATGATTAACACATGTATACGTATACTTCACGGTTTAGACAGTAGTGGGTTTAGTTTCGCCATCTCTTTAAGACTTGGTCTCTGCATCTAATGTGATGTGGTCAAGAGGAGATTATAAGCGAGAAAAATTGGGACCCCTCGAGAACAGCCTGACCCTCCGTGGTTGTTGTTGCCTCGGACTCTGGTGATGAAGATACTCTGCGGAAGTCAGTCCTTCACTGCAGAACCGAACGTGCGCATACCTGATACGGGAGTCAGAGGGCCTGAAGGAAGATCCAGGGAAGGTGCGGCCGCTGTAGGTCCGGATCCTGCTTCACACCAATGAGGTCAGTCAGCAGATCCGTCACAATGCATCTGAGCTTCCAAATGGTTAGATTCCTTTTTGGCTTTCTCATCCCCTAAGAAATCTTCCTTATGACCCATGCTAGCCAGAAATTTGCAAGAAAAGCAGTTCGGGGAAATATATGTCAGCCTGGTCAAATTGTCACTTGCAAAGCCACCACGGTAGCATTTAATGTTTCACTCCGTTAATATTGAGCAGTCTGCAGGTACTGACTGACTGGCCAGGGACTGTGTGTTCCCCGCCTCCAGTTTTCGGTGACCTTCCCATTCTTCTGGTGTCCAAGCCCCCGCTGGTGGTTATTTCGCTTTTCCAAAACCATCTTTCAGGGAAGGTGACGATACTGGTCCCAAACACCTCGCAATAGCTTGAAGTCAACGCCACCTCTTGAGGACATCCACTTCATCTGGAAACCACAGGCCTCTGCGGCAGGGGACCACAGAGATGTGGTCTTTGGAAACCATGCCTGGAGATAGTGGTTCCCAAAGAACAGGACAGGTAGGCCTGGTGGATATAAAGTGATTGTAGATGATACGGGAACATGTTCATTTTAATAGACATGTCCTTTTAGTGTGCAATGGAAAGTTGATCAAGAGATATAATGAACCAAAATTTTAAAGTAAATCACTTAAACGAGTGCTTTCAAGCTTTCTTCTGAAATAGTTTCACATTATAAAAGTGTGCATGTTTTTAGATTTACTAAGTAAATGATAGGGAGTTGATATTTAAAAACATTAAGTAAATGCCATTACAAATGATTCCCTGAGATGTCAAAAATCATGAAGGTAAAATTCAAACTGTTGAGCTTTGAAAGTTGCTCCCACATGAGAGAGGTTAAAATTCTGACCTTTATGACAGTCCAATGAGAATCCTTAATTCTACAAACCAGCTAATAACACCCTCTCCTCTGAAGCCCCCAACCCAATTTCTGCAGGCCCCTCTTGTGTGGAGTTCAAGTTCTCATGATCCTGTGTGGTAATCTCCTGAAGGCCCTGATTGTGTCACATGCTTCGGTTTGTGCCGAACTAAACAGAGGGTTGCCCAGACATCAACACCGGGACAGCCCATTCATCGCAGCAGCCACACCTGGATGTTCCAGAAGGCCTTGGAACCGTTGACTACGTGATGTCTTCCAAGAAATCAGGGAGGAAAAGCAGAAATGCCCACACACTTGAACCCCGCCCTTCTCCCAACTCCTTGTACGTGCAAAAACTCAAGAAGAATTCTCCTTCTCTAAAATTCTTAGCCAGCTCTTAAAAAAAAAAAAAAAAAAAAGAAATCTCTTTGTTCCAAGACTGGGTGCCAGAGTCAGAAATTCCAAAAAAGGAGGCCTTCCAAAAAGGGAGTGTGCTTTTTGATATCAGCCTTTCTGCTTATGTACCCGAAGGGCAACCTTGGCTGGTTGGATTTAGGGAAGCAGAAAACAGACTCCGTTGACATTCATTCTTATGATTCAGTCATCTTGGGTCACTGCTCATAGGTTTCTATTCCTTTGTCTCTACGGCCCTGCCTTTATGGAGAGTTTAGGAGTGCGGGACATCTAGGGGCACTAGGGGCTCTCTGGGGCTCATGGCCCCAGCCCAGTCAGTCACATCTCAGAATGTGACTTGCTTTCCTTTTCCTCAGCCTCCCTCCAAACCTGGTAAGGAGTTTTCCTCATGGATCAGCCACATCTCAACACAGTTCTTGCTATTCTTGGTGCCAACACAGCATCAGTCAAGGTTAGCTTCCTTGATTAATGGCAGGAGAAGACAGCAGATGCATATAAATAGGCCTTGTCTCATTTCTGAAACGGATCAAATGTTTCTTTAAAAAGATTATTGCAGAAAGTAGACTAGAAGCGATTAGTCAAGATGGTCCAGGTTGGGTTTCCTGAATGTGTTCTGGTGTGTGCGTGCATGAGTGAGCAAGCAGGAAGGCCAGCGACTGGGGCTCGGGGGTAATGCATTGGTACATACAGAGGTGGTGATGGATCTGGAAAGGGAAGGACTGAGGAAGAGAAAATTAGTCTCCCCAAATTTATCATAGACCCAAATACTGTTGACCAATGAGATCTTACCTAAGAGTTAGGGATTTCAGTGGTCTAATGAGAAATTTGCTGCTATGAGTGTGCAACTGGCTACGACCCAGTCCCATGTTTTACCACCTCCAGGCCCATCGGGAAGTCTGTTGCCAACGCTTCCGCGGCTTTTTTCCCATTTTGCTTCCCCCTCAGCTCCCCCCCACCCACCTCCGAACAAGGGCAGGAGGCAGACAGTCAACTGTGCCTAAATATGCCTGGTCCAGGCCCATCCCTCATCCCAGTTTGCAAGTCTTCCTGCCAATGGGCCATTTGGCAACCACAGATCATGAAGATTATTAAGTGGAGTGACGGGAGATTTTGACGACAGACTCCTACATTTCAGTCTTCAACTTTTAAAGCGGATTTACCTCTCAGTTCAAATTTTACTGGAATAATTGAGTGGTGGTCAGAACCCAGAGGTAAACACACCCAGCATGTAAAATTTAGAACGGGCTTAGTCATCAATTTCAGAACACCTAGTTCAACTCTTCACTAAATTCATGCTTAGATCATTTGAAATAACATACACATGCTTCAGAAGAAGTCTTTACCCCTTTGATAAAAACTCCTGATTTTTACCACTAACAGCCCTCGCCACACATGATAAAACCATACCTGGAAGGATTGATCCTGGGGGACGATCAAGACCCAGTACCAATGAAGCATCATGAACCTTATCAAGTTATTGGCAGTGAGCTTCTAAGACAAGCTCCTGTTTCCACTGTGCATGGCTGAGGAAGTTGCTTTCCTTTCATTTAAATCCACTATCAAATAACTGCATGCATTTTGTCGCCGAAGCATTTAGGCTGCACATGATTTAGCTAATGACATTTAGGACCAAGAGAACTCATTAACACACATGCTGGTGGACTATTAAAAGAAACCACAAGGTCAAACATGATTTGGGGCTAGCAGAGTATTTAAAAGGCAATGCTGTAAAGGGAATAACTTGATTCACACAATCTTGACTCCGCAAATCCCACAGCCCCCCCTCGCCGACCCCCCCGCCCCCGCCCCAGGAGTTACTTATGTGCAAGGGAACATATCCATGTTTGTGTGAGATTCTGATCTCGAACTCAGCAAAGATTGTCTCCTTGGCTAAATATTTCCATTTTTATATGAATCATGATTGCAGTGACATCATGCTTGGTAAATATTACATAAGGAATTAGAAATTACTTTTGATCAATCACCCTTAATGGGGGGTGGAATCATCTCGCTTGAGATTATGAAAGTACTTTACAATATGCTTTCCCACCTCATTATTTTGGTTTCAGGGTTCACCAGCTTTCCAGATCATTTGTATTATGAAAGCCATTAACTGTAACTCTTGTTCATTTCG
The DNA here is from genome assembly GCF_018350195.1 of Panthera tigris. Lineage (NCBI taxonomy): Eukaryota > Metazoa > Chordata > Mammalia > Carnivora > Felidae > Panthera > Panthera tigris. The sequence continues at coordinate 18,050,611 of NC_056660.1, read as the reverse complement.
GGAGGTGTAGATTCTGAGTCACATGTAACACATTTTCTCAAAATATTACATGGCAACAGATTTTTAGCGTCTTTTTGAAACTCTCCCGTTAGCAAAAGTATCTTCTCTTACCATTCCTCAGAGCTATTCACCATTCATCTTGCATGTTGTGAGGCAACTGCTCTCCAAAGTGAAAGATCCCAGGATATGTCTTCTTGGTCTTTCTTAATAAATCATCTGTCAGTCAAATCTCCTTGAACCTAGACAAGGTGTCTCAGCTTTGGGTTTTCCTCATGGCTCAGCCAGTGTTCAGCACATCACAAAATAAAGGCACAGTAAGGACGAAATGAGGAGCTAGGGGGTTGAGTCTCTTTCTAAGTTTTTCATTCTGTGTTATAATTATCCATTTACATATATCCCCACCAGAAGGTACATTTTACAAACTGGAGTCGTATCTCTTTCACCTTTTTATCATGGCACACAAGCACAGAGCCAGATTGAGTTCTATGACTCAAATCTATGTCAGGGTAATTAAAAAAAAAAATTATTTCTCCTTTTGTACTTCCAAAACATTCTTTGGTGTCAGCCCAAGATATTATCTGCAGGGCTGGAAAGTTGGGAATGCAAAGATATAGAAAAAAATTGGTGCTTTTTTTTTTCAATTACCAAATTAAGTTCTTTCATCAAGTCTTGGGAGCTAGGATTTTCTAGGAAGTTTCCCTGTGCCTTGGGTAGGGTTTCTGAACGTAGCTAATGGCGCTGGCCTACAAGATTGCCATTGGGTTCACTATGATGGCCACAGAGGGTCCCATTAGCCCCCCCAGCTGGAGGACAGACCACCAGAGGCTGGAACTGGCTGCAGCCACATTTTGGGAGATTGTCATCAGCAAAGTTGAAATGGACTGAGACAAAAGGAGGGGTCCTCTATGAGGTGTCGTGTGTGACAAGAACTATCTCGATATATCTCAAAAATATTGATAACTATATCAATACCGATAGCTAACAAATTGCTTCATTTCTCTTTCTCAGTTACTGATTAAATAGGACAAGTTCTATGAGCTTCCGAAGTAATGAAAAGTTATAAACTAACTTTCATTAACGAACTAATCTTTTCATTGATGATATACAGTGTGGATAAGGATCTGGATTTAGCTATAAATATAGATACAGATATAAACAATATCTGGGGCATGCCAGGTGGAGCCAGGAAGAACGAGAGATGTTCAATTCACGATCTGCTTAATGTTCTCAAACTGTGTTTAGTAACGGTAGCAAAATGCCCGCCTTCTCTGTGTCTTTTGTTGTTGTTGTTGTTGTAGTTTAGGAATATGTGATCAGGGGTGGGCTTGCTTTTTCCTTTTTTTAAAAAATATGGATATGGATGTGATCATTCATTTATTTTTTAAGAAAACATTTATGCTTATTATATGCCAAGAGTTATGTTTGGAAGACATTGAGGGATTTTAAACAGAAGAGTGATATGATATTTTTGACTTTGGAATATGAGACATGATTTTGTTTTTCTCCCAGGACTGCTTTCAGATGTGTTCTGCCAGATCCTTTCTTTCTCAACCTTTGACCACATCAAGGAAGATCCTGTGGGTTTCCAGTCACGTTCAGCTCTAAGAACAGTCCTACTTTGACAAGGGACTCGTTTACAGATATGAAAAGTCCAGTAGAAACTAAATCGAAACACCAATCTCACATTCAATCCATAGTTTCTTCTGTTCCTTCAGCTCAGTCCCGACCTGGGGCTTGGAGCCTGCAGTAGGGATCCAGTCTATCATTCCTGTTTCTGGGTCCTCCAGGACTAGACTGGAAGGAAAGAAGAATTAAAGGAAAGGGGGAAAGGTTCTTTTGTGGGTGCATTTCCAGGTTTCTTGAGAAGACTCTGTAAAATTGTACTGTATACGTCTCTGATGTAGGCTGTGTGTTCTAGAGATCCCCTCTAGCAATATCTCCCCAGCCCCTGCCTTTAAGAGTATATCCTGTTCCCTCACTCCTGGTAGGTCAGGATACCTTAAAGACAGCCATAGCCCACCTTCCTTTCTGTGGCACCCATTTTCCCATGAAAATTTGCATATTCCTGCTGGGAGCTCGGGCCTATGCCTTATTTTGTCTCTTCCCCTCTTTGAGTTGTCGCCTGCCTGTATCTCACACGTGCTGGCAGACTCCCCGGGGCGTGCAAGTCAAGTTCTCCCTAGAGTCCTCTATTGTGCTCTGCTCCTGGTCGCTCACTCCAAGTTAATGGCATTCAGTAAACATCTAGCTGGGGAGTGAGGCTCCAGTGTCCTTCTTCATAGTCACCTCTATTCGTCATGAAAAATTCTCTTATATCCCACATCCTTGCCTTGAGGGACAGAGCCTTCTCTTCTCTCTAGGAGGAAGAAAGGAGAAAAGTCAAAGCATCCTTTCCCTTCACCCCGGTCCTCGGGGATCCAGCAGAGATGCTGGATACACTGGTGGGAGTGAGAGAACTTAATCTCACTTGGCCACTGCTCAGTAAGCTCTGGAAGGGAGTGCCTGGTACTTCTACGGCTCCTCGGAGTAACCTATTGTTCCCAGTAGTGGGGCTCCAGACAAAATTCCCAAGACAAGAGCAAGACCCCTATTACACAGTACGGTGAGTCTTGTGTACGTAATACCGTGCTGATAGTGTGAAGAACTGACTAGAAGGAGATGAGACCAGAGATGGGGATTTCAGATAGCCATCCAGGTGAGAAAGGCATGGGGTTTGAGCTGAAGTCATGGTAATGAGAGGAGGGGAGGAAATGGGTTCATTCAGGTTTCTGGCCTGGGTGAGCCATCGCGCTGCTGGCAACGACACGACGTAGAGAAAGAAGAGGCAGGCTTTGAGAACCAGCTGGTACGAGACTGGTGAGTTGTCTTTGTCACGTTGAGTGTGATGTCTCCAGGGGATATCAGGCAGCAAAGCCCACGTAGGTGTATCGCACGCGGCTCAAAAGAAGGGTCTGACGGAGGGCTGTAGTTGGAGGAATCCTCAGCATTCAGGGGGCTATGACACCACAGAAGCATTTGGGGTCACCCAGGAGGAGTGTATAACATGCCAAGGAAAGGGGGCCCGGTCAAGCCCCAAGAAGCACCTGCATTGGAAGGCTGGGTTGATTTCTATGGAAGACTCAGAAGGGCCCCAAAAGGTAGGAGGAAAAAGTTCTCTGAAGGATACTGACCCAAGAGAATGCACCCTCCTTCCTTAAATCCTTTAGTGTAGTGTCCCTACTCACCGGAAATTCTGCCCCTTGCACTTCGTTTTCTTGTCCTGTTCTCCTTTTCATCTGCTCTAAAGAGCCTCCTTCCTCGATCAGCTATTTCGTAAGTTCTCGAAATGAAAGACTTAATCGCTTTGCTCCGGGGATTTGATGGCTTCCCCAGCCGTAAGCTCCTGACAAGGGCGTCTCAGACGACAGACAACTAACTGGAGGCATGTTGTTTCTGTTCCTCAGGTAGGCTGCCAGCTTCTTGGGCTGGTGGCTGGGTGCCACGAGGCTGCTGCACTTCCCTGCCACTCTCCCCCTCACACTCTGCAGCTCCCCCTTCACAGTGGGAGCCGATGCTTTCTGTTCCTTGGCAACCTAGACGCTCAGAGGTTCCGAAAGGCTGAGCCGTCGGTGCCCGGTGCCCGTCAGGTTTGACAAGCAAATGGAATTGAGTGGCTGATTCTTCACGTTGCTGGAAAACACCTTGGTGTTACTGGCCGAGGAGAGAGACAATCATCGGATGTTACCAGTGCTATTTTGTCATGGGGCTCTGAGTGCTCTCTTGAGAGGGGTTATCACGAGGCCCTTATTAATCTCCAAATAGAAAGAGATTTCTATTCTCACCAGTGGATTTCTATTTGGTGGATGGAGAAATGGAGGGGAGAGTCATAAAGAGGGCCGAAAAAAAGTGTTTCTCAAGATACCCCAAGCCAAATCGATACACTCGGGAGGAAAGAACGCAATATGTGAGGTCTGGTTCGCTTTATAAAAGCATCGGTTCAGCCAACCACCTACTTTGCTGAAAATAAAATGAGTACTTCTCCCTCTCTGCATGCTTGCCTCTCCCAGCTCCCGGAGCGTAGGTCCAAACTCACATCTGCTTTTGTTTTCCAGTGCTTTTGAAGTAGCGAGCCAACACACAACACCGGCCCTCATGCCAGGATAACCATGCTATCGTGTGGGCAAGCTTTGGGTTCCACGCCCTGTGTGGCTCTGCCGAAGTCCTGGAGGAGGTTGATGGGGAGGCCAGGACCGCTCCCCGGCTTCAGACTTTCAGGCCCCTCCAGGGAGCTGCAGGCATCCACACTGCTTCTTTTTCTCCGTTCTCTGTATGCGTTCCCTGCTCTGGCGGGGAGTCCCTTCTCTCTTTCCAGCGGAACACAGACAATTCCTTAAAAATGCCTGGCAGATATGTGTCTGTGAGCATGTACCTAGACTCAGGGGCATGGTATGCAAGTTCCTAACACCCGCCTCAAGACAGGAGCCTCTGCTACTTTCAGAAAGATCCACGTAATTCCGGTATGGGGGGCAAAAAATCGCAATTTATGATGATAAAGGTCATCAAGTGATTAGAATGTTTTAGGGCAAGGAAGTGTTTTCATACGTAAGCTGCGTGCTTGGAGAGTCAATCTGTAGCGCAGGTTGTACAATCATGACCAGAGCGTAAGTGACATAAGATACAGGCAAGATGTTGTGCATTCACCACAGCGGTGCCTTTGACCAGGCAATAATACTGGAACAAGAGCAGATATTTACTGAGCACTTGCTGTGTGTCACGTGCTCTGAATCTCATCACTTAGCTCTCAAAACAGCTGTGAGGTACAACCTAAGCTTACCACCATTAAAAAACATTTTTTTTAAAGTTTTTATTTATCTATTTTGAGAGAGAGAGAGAGATCACTCACAAGTGGGGGAAAGGCAGTGGAAAGGACAGACAGAATCCTCAGCGGGCTCCAGGCCATCAGTGCAGAGCCCCGTGAGGCATGAGATCATGAGATCCGTGAGATCATGACCTGAGCTGAGATCATGACCTGAGCTGAGACCGTGAGATCATGACCTGAGCTGAGATCAAGAGTTAGAGGCTTGACCGACTGTGCCACCCAGGTGCCCCTGATGACCGCCATTTTAAGAATGGACAAACCGAGCTTGAGTTGGCTTTAACGGCTTGTACGAAGTCACCCAACTCGTGGTGGGAAGAAAAGATGGCTATTAACTAAACCGGTAGAATCTGTCTTCAGAGAGTTTTTTCCCCTGCTAGAAATTTTTTCCCCTACTAGAAGATGTGTCATCCAAATATTCTCATATGCCTCGTTTTACTGGAGAACCTGCCAGCTGTAAATCATAATTAGTAGTCACAAAATAAAGTTTCTTTGTTCATAAAGCCTGCATGCACGTAGTCTTAGGCCTAGAAAAATGATAATAAATACTGCATATTTTACAACAAATATTGCCTGTTAATGATATTACCATAACATTTTAATAATTGTCATGAACCACATTTGTAGAATGCATTCATTTACTTTCTAATCTTAGTAAGCACGATACAGTAAAAGCACTCAAAAAATTGACTTAACATTCTACAGTGTCTCAAGTAATTTTTCTGGATGCAGAATTGCTGGAACACATCCTAGAAAATATTAAGCTCTGATTGTTTTCTTGTGCTTTATCTCTCTCTCCTGTAAATGTAGTTAAAACAAAAGGAATTTTCCATGATCTTTGCCCCATATTTTTTTTAGCAGAATAATAACATATCAACCATTGGGCTCACTTTCCTTCCCATACCTTCTTCCTTTTTTTTTTTTTAATAATTTTTTTTTAAGTTTATTTATTTATTTTGAGAGAGACAGAGACAGCGTGAGTAGGGGAGGGGCTGAGAGAGGAAGAGAGAGAGAGAGAGAGAGAGAGAGTCCTAAGCAGGTTCTGCCAGTGCAGAGCCTGACACAGGGCTAGAACTCACGAAACTGTGAGATCATGACCTGAGCAGAAACCTAGAGTCAGATGCTTAACTGACTGAGTGGCCCAGGTGCCCCATTGCCTTACCTTTTTCTTGACAGAAATTGTTTTGACCTTCCCCATTTATTTTTTTTTTTAATGTTTATTTACTTTTGAGAGAGAGAGAGAGGAGAGAATGTGCATGTAGGGGAGGGACAGAGACAGAGAGAGAGAGAGGGGGAGAGAGAGAATCCTAAGCAGCACAGAGCCATACGTGGGGCTCCAACACACAAACCTGAGAGATCATGACCTGAGCCCAAATCAAGAGTCAGATGCTTAACCTACTGAGCCACCCGGGCACCCCTGATCCATCCCATTTCTAAGTATATCCCAATTCGGCCATCTGAGGCCCCACCACGTCATTGGCCAAACTTTCTCAGTCCATTGGTTTTGGAGCCTCTTCAGGCCACAGATTCCAAGGCTTCATTCCTCTGCTCCCAGCTTGTCTCCTGGCTGCCAGGCTGCTGCTTCTGCTGTGAGCACAAATGTGGTCACCAGGCCACCAGTCATGGCAGCACGTTCCCCACCCCCTTCTCCTTCCCTGTCGTACTCGATGCCAAGCTGGAGACAGGCCGCTTACTCACAACAGAAGCGAGACTGTAACTTCTGACAAGATTATACTAGGAATTCGGAGCTAAAGGAAGAAGAGTGCCGCACAGAGACTCTTATTAATGCAAATAATAATATGTAGATTATAACACAGACATTCACTATATGAGTCATACCAATCCACAGGGTCATTCTTCCGACCACCTCCCTGTTTAGCGCCAGCTCACTCCCACGCAGCATAGGTAACATCCCTTCCCCTCGCCCCAGCATTTTAATCCAGAGGGTTGGCCAAAATTAATGTAAAGAAAGGAGGGAGCTGTTTCTTGACCCAATCTAAAGTCGGCTTCCTTCTTTCTTTCTTTCTTTAAAAAATTTTTTTTTACATTTATTCTTTTTTGAGAGTAAGAGAGACAGAGCATGAGTGGGGGAGGGGCAGAGAGCGAAGGAGACACAGAATCTGAAGCAGGCTCCAGGCTCTGAGCTGTCAGCACAGAACACGACGTGGGGCTCGAACTCACAGACCGCGAGATCATGACCTGAGCTGAAGTTGGACACTTAACCGACTGAGCCACCCAGGCACCCTTCCTCATTTCTTTCTTAGGGCCATCTTCTCAAGGATGATTGACTATATAAATATTCCTTCCTTTTCAGGAAATATCCTGCCCTTTCCACGGGTGTGGTCAGACCTAAAGCCTCAAGAAAGGGCTGCTATAGCTCCAAATCAAGAGATTTACCAAAGCCTGTGCTATTCACTTTTATTTTATTATTTTTTTAATATGAAATTTATTGTCAAATTGGTTTCCATACAACACCCAGTGCTCATCCCAACAGGTGCCCTCCTCAATGCCCATCACCCACTTTCCCCTCCCTCCCACCCCCATCAACCTTCAGTTTGTTCTCAGTTTTTAAGAGTCTCTTATGCTTTGGCTCTCTCCCTCTCTAACCTCTTTTTTTTTTATTTTCCTTCCCCTTCCTCATGGTCTTCTGTTAAGTTTCTCAGGATCCACATAAGAGTGAGCACATATGGTATCTGTCTTCCTCTGTATGACTTATTTCACTTAGCATAACACTCTCCAGTTTCATCCATGTTGCTACAAAGGGCCATATTTCATTCTTTCTCATTGCCACGTAGTACTCCATTGTGTATATAAACCACAATTTCTTTATCCATTCGTCAGTTGATGGGCATTTAGGCTCTTTCCATAATTTTAAATAACATGATCTGTGAGAGAACAATCAAGGCCACAGTGAACGTCACCAAATTCTTCCTGATTCCTTTTCAAGCTCTCTGCCACCGAGAAGGAATGTTTAGCTCACCTCTCTGTCACGGTTCTGTTTCCCCTGCAAACAAACACTCAGTGAAGGAGCCACAAGATGGTGAGCTCCAGTGGTAGAACAAAGCATGGTCAACACAACCCATTAGTTAATCTGTTAACTAGTTAATACCCCCTTTATTTTTATTTGTAATATTTTTTGTAATTGTAATTTTTATTGTAATATTCCTACAATAGAAAGGGAACAGTATCCGCAGCCTCTCGTTTTCTTTACTGCAACCAGAACTAATAATTTAACCCACCCCAGACATTTGTTGGAAGAAATAAATGGCATGATTTACCGGAAAATACTTTTTTTTTTTTTTTTTTTTTTACAAAATGCTATACAAATGTTAATTGTGATTATTATCTTCTATGATAAAAAAAAATTGTGGGTTTATTTCAGTTCACTCTTTTAAGTACCAAACTGCTGTGTCTATTACAGCCTTATGAAATTCTACTCGTGGTCATGATTTCTTGGGCTGTTCCTTGTATTTTCTCCAGGTTCTCTCCCCTGAGTTTTGTAGGCACTTAAGATGGGAACCCTACTGACCTACCATCAGGGCTGTTGGCGAGAGCTGCTTTATTTTTCCAATTACAGAAGTTTATGATACCTGAAGATCATCTTTAAAATGTCTTGATTCCATAATGATCTTGTTGTTTTTGAAACATTCCCCGAGACTCTACCATATCCAGGACTCACATCTACGGTTGCTTTGAAATTGTAGAGTTGATCAAAATATTTGGGGGCACCACTGAGAAGTAAGTATAATTTTAAAAATCCATGTGGTGTCTGAGTTAGTGTCCTGGCCCCTGATCTGATACCTAAACCAAGTTTTGCCTGTGGGAACTCATTCTACACAATTGTCTCATTGTTACTGAACACAATGTCTACGATGATCCTGAAAATTCAAACACTCTTCCCAGAGTTATCTCTTTCGACCCCCGCCTTATTTTTCTGACCGAAATGTCTAAGGTTTCTTCTTCGCTCTTTTGTGAAGCATGAGAATCCCGAAAGGTCGATCTCTGAGGCTCTCTCTTCCATCCATTTTCACGTTCAGGGAATCTTTGTAAAAGGCTGTCAGGTCCTCCAAGGGGTGTGTGAGACGCAGGGTCATCTTAGAGTTTTATGGCATTGAAGAGATCCAACAGACACATGTCAGAAGACACCACAGGGGCTCCCTTGGTCTGCCTAGGCACACCGTAGAGTAGCTTGAACTGGACTCTGAGGGTGGTTCTAGTGAGGATAAGCTCCGTTCTGCTGCACTAGCAGATAAAACTCAAGATGCGAGGATGACAGTCCATGGCTCAGTTGTGTGATGGCCACGCCCATCGGCTGGGCTCCCCTCCAAGCACTAATTTGGGATCCACGTTTGTCCATCTTGTGATGCCACCAGATCACCATGTGGCTCCCCGGGGGTGCTGTGGCAGGGGAAAAGAAGGCAGCACCCTGGCTATTCAGTGTCTCATCGTGGAAGAAACAGAAGTCATTTATGCTCACCTATTGTGGGCCAGGACTAGCCAGGTGGCCTCGCCAGTCTCTAGTCGGCTGGAAATTGGAGGGAAGCCCCTGGAGTGTAGAGGGTATCACTGCAGTCACGTTGCTGGCTAATTCCTTTGATGCCGGTCAAATCTGACTCCCGTGACTGGCACGCAATCTTGCTTCCACTTCCCTGAGAAAAATCAAGTTATTATGATACTTTCTTCCTTTCTCAACCCATAGTTTTCTTTTTCTTTAAAAATTTTTTTTCGGGGGTGCCTGGGTGGCTCAGTCGGTTAGGCGGCCGACTTCGGCTCGGGTCATGATCTCGCGGTCCGTGGGTTCGAGCCCCGTGTCGGGCTCTGTGCTGGCAGCTCAGGGCCTGGGGCCTGCCTCCGATTCCGTGTCTCTCTCTCTCTCTGCCCCTCCCCTGCTTGCTCTCTGTCTCTTTCTCAAATAATAAACATTTAAAAAAATTAAAAAACAAAACTTTTTTCAATGCTGATTTATTTTTGAGAGACGAAGAGAGACAGAGCAGCCAGGCTCTGAGCTTTCAGCACAGAGACCTACATAGGGCTCGGACCCACAAACTATGAGATCGTGACCTGAGCCGAAGTCTGACGCTTAACCAACTGAGCCACCCAGGTGCCCCCCCCCCAGTTTTCTTTTTTACCTCAACAGAGACGTCCTGAGGAAGTGTCTTTCCTCATTTCTGGAGTAGGTGCTCCATAAATAGTTACAGAAGAGTACCGAGAATGTCCATATATTTAAGCAGTAAAAACTCTGATATCTTAGAATCATGTTATAGAATTCTAGAGAGAAAATAAGGGGACAGAAGGGATAGTTGAAACAAGGTTGGTGGGTCTTCATGACAGATGAAGCTGCTTACTGGGCAAATAGGGTTTATTACACTGTCGTGTCTACTTTTGTGTGTATGCTTGAAATTTTTCATGAAAAACAGTAGAAAAAAAGAATCCGATGTCTCACTTCAAACAAAACTTGAATAAAATGGTTGCTTTCAGAGATAGACACCCCATTTCAAACAGCTGAGTAGAAGAGTTCATTCTAATAGGTTAATTTTAGGATACTGAAAGAATAGAATCCAAGAATATTTTTTGGCTCTCAGCCCATGGCTCTTTAAAAACTGGGAATTATACACATTTTCATTCACGGAAAGTTTCTCAGGGTTATTTGTAAGTGAGCACGGACTTGGTGGGGCTCTTGGGCTCTGTGACATGGCTCCCCCCCAACTTGAAACGCCCTATTTCCACCGTGCTATTTCTAGACCGTGATTCGCTGACATAATTTCTCTAAATCTATGCGGAATATTAATATTTCTATTCTGTTTAATAGCTTTAGTCACGAGTGTAACCTTTCATTGTCCCACCTCCCCTTGCTTTTCAACACCTTCTTTGTATATGAAATCATTTTTTAAAAATAAACCTTTTATTTTAGAATAATTTTAGGTTTACGGAAAAGTCGTGAAGATGGTGCAGAACGTTTCCATGTACCCAGCACCCGGTCTCCCCCGTTGTTAAAATCTTACCTCATCGTGCGACACTTGTCACAACTGCGACACTTGTCACAACTAACGAACCACAATGGATACATTATCAGCAACTAACGTCCATACTTTACTCAGAGTTCCTTAGTTCGACACGATGTCTTTCTTCTATTCCATGACACCACCTGCAATACTGTGATACATAGTCATCGTATATGAAGTAATTTTTAAAAGAACATTTGTGTTTCTCCAATGCATGGGATCGACTCAATATTTTTCCCCGAATATTCATCTGGCCTGGGAAATGTATGGTTCCCTTTGAAATACTTTATTGATTCAAAATCTGTCTTCTCTCTGAGCATCCCATTGTGAATAACGTTTTGAAATTTCAAGACAGGGGAAACCGCCCCCCCCCCAACCCTCTGCCCCAAATCCTCTATCAATTTGAGTTGGTCTGTGCTTCAGGCTTTGAGTTCATCAGGACTTTTCTAAGCCCCACACAATGGAGACAACCCAGAGTGAGATAAAGTCCCATCCATTAATTTGTCTGCCTCCCCTCCTCAGTGTAAATTAGTTCTGAATCCCCTGAGCAGTTTTTGCTAAAGGAGAGGAGAGAGATTATAGCTCCCAAAACTTAGTGCATGGAGGCCTGGTGTCCAAAAGCAGGAAATTATGTTCCAGGTGCAAAGCAAGTGGCACAGAAGATGCCCCAGAAAGGGAAGGGGAAGGAAGAAAAGCCCCACACTGGAGGTGTCTCACCTTTGACCTTGGATATCCAATCACACCCATCCCCACGCTGGCCACAACTGACTTCTTGCTAGAGAAGCAGTGACCATGTCTTTGCTGCTAGAAGAGGGCAATCGCAGGAAGGCAAAAGCTTCAAAGTCATTACATTAAAATTCTCCTTCTTTAAATGATTGTGCCCAGGATGAAGCTCCAAGGCCAGTTTTGGACAGCCTGGGCCCGACTTTCACTCACTTTCCCTGAAAGGAAAGCCACGTGTGCAGGAAGGGACGCTTGCCAACCTCCCATTGTTCAGAGGGGCCTGCTTGGCTCAGTGTCAGGACAAATATCCCCGCCAAGGTCTCTGACGCCCAGTGGACAAGCACACTTTCTCACTGGGATGTCACCACATCACCTCCATTCTGTTCACCTGGGCTGCTGCTCCCACCAACCACTTCGGCCCTCGTGATGATGCTGGGAAATCACCAGTCGTGCTACCAGAACACCCGACTGGAGGGCGTGCAGCCAAACAGCACTCCAGCCTGGTCAACTATGAAAACCGCAGCTGAGGGGATCAGAGGGTGGCTGAAACGAGCAGCACCGGGCCTTCAGTGTTCCAAAAGGAGCTGAGCAGCGGACAGTGACCCAGGAGTCATTGGTCACTTTGCCCCCGGGAACAGTTGCTGATTCTGGGTGCAGGAAAAGAAGCTGAGCTTTCCCCAGGCAGAGGCCCCCACAAAAAAAGAGAGAAACCAACAGAGATGGCAGCAGTCATTTTGGCCAGAAATTTAAAATTAGACCTGATGAACTAGGATCCTGGTGAGAGAAGTGTTCAGAGAGCCGAGCCTAGCACGTGGGTCGTCGTTGCCTGTGAGATATTTCCCTAATGCCGGGAGTTTGAGAAGCTAAATGGGAAGTTTCTGAGAAGCATATTTGAGTAATTGGTAATCTTGCTCTATTGAAGAGACAAGGATCAGAGTGCGGGATCAACCGGAAGGAGGTGTCCCCATGAGATCAGGCTATTGCTGTTGGCGTTGAAGGTAGAATTGGCAGAAAAAATGCAGAAGGCCCCGTTTAATCTGAATCTCAGATACACAATAAACATTTTTATAAGTATGATCCAGATACTCGGTAGGACATACTTAAAGTACAAAATTATTTGTTGCTTATCTGAAATTCAAATGCAACCATTTGTTTTTGTAATTTGTACGTTTTAGATCCGTAACTGTTAAATCTGGCAACCCCACTTGGTAGACTCGTGGGGGGCCGAACGGTGGCCTCCGAAGCTGTCCACACGCTAGTCCCTGAACTTGGGCGCACGTTACCTCATAAGGCAAAAGGGACTTGGTACGTGTGAATAATGAAGAATTGTGAGACAGGGCAGTTATCCTGGACTATCCGGGAATCACAAGGGTCCTTGCAACAGATGAGCAGCGATGTCAAAAGCAGAAAGAGGCAACGTTACCGCGGAAGTAGAGAAATAGACTGGAGGCTGGCACACTGCTGGGCTTGAGAAGGACGAGGATACCATGAGCCAAGGCATGCGGGTGGCCTCCAGAAAGGAGAAAAGGCAAGGAGACAGATCCCCCTAGAACTTCTTGAAAGGAGGGCAACCCTGTCCACGCACTGATCTTAGCCCAGCGCAAACTACGTCAGTCTTGCCACATACAGAGCTGTAAGGTAGTAAACTGTGTTGTCACAAGCCACTAGGTGTGTGGTAATTTGTTACCGCAGCAACAGAAAACAACAGGGTAGCAATAGGGTTAGCCTTGAGGAGGAAAGTTCCTCAGAGGTCAACGGAGTCTTAGCAAAGCTCCAACTCGGCTTCTAATGATCTCGTGAATACTTGGATTAAGATCACCACCTGCGGGGCGCCTGGGTGGCTCAGTCGGTTGGGCGGCCGACTTCGGCTCAGGTCATGATCTCGCGGTCCGTGAGTTCGAGCCCCGCGTCGGGCTCTGTGCTGACAGCTCAGAGCCTGGAGCCTGTTTCGGATTCTGTGTCTCCCTCTCGCTGACCCTCCCCTGTTCATGCTCTGTCTCTCTCTGTCTCAAAAATAAATAAAACGTTAAAAAAAAAAATTAAAAAAAAAAAAAAAGACCACCACCTGCCAAGCAGAGGGACGGGTGAAGTCTCTCTGATAGAAGATAGCTGAGAAATGAGAAATGCTAAAAATTTTACCAGCATCGTTCAGCATTAAATAACAAAATGACCAGACAGAACCATATGGCTGAAAATGTGAGGGAAAATATGACAACGGGAACTGTCTCATAGGTGATCCGAATATTGGAAATTGCAGACAAGGACCTTATAGCTTTGAGTCATATGATTGAGTAGAAGGGTAAATGTGGTGAAAATAGATTTTAAAAATGAAAATCTCATGAAGAAATGAAATCTTTCAAAAAGAATAAATATTCTTGAACTGAAAAAAAATGAAAAAAATTACAATAACTGGAATTATGTACTCAATGGATAGGTCTAATATCAATGGGTACACAGAAGAGAAGGTTAGTTAATTCTAAGTTATCCTACGTTAGTTAGTTATAGCACTAAGGTGCTGTAAAAACATGTGGGACATTGTCAAAAGTTCTACTTTCGTGTAATTGGAATTCCAGCAGGACAGGAGAGAGAGAATGGATCAGAAGTAATATCTTAAGAGACAGCGGTCAAGAATTTTCTAAAATAATGAGAAATATCACGCTGCAAATTTGAGCTCAGCAGAACCCAAGCAGGTTAATACAAGACCTGTGAGATGATAAATTTAAAACATCATTGAAAGATAAACAAGGAGCATTGACCAAATTGAAAAAAAAAAATTCTTTTTTTTTTTAATTTTTAAAAAATGTTTATTTCTGAGAGAGACAGAGACAGAATGCGAGTGGGTTAGGGGCAGAGAGAGAGGGAGACACAGAATCCAAAGCAGGCTCCAGGTTCCGAGGTGTCAGCACAGAGCCCGACGCGGGGCTCGAACTCACGAGCTGTGAGATCACGACCTGAGCCGAAGTCGGACGCTCAACCGACTGAGCCTTCCGGGCTCCCTGAAAAAACCTATTTCTGAATGGAAAAGCTCAACCTCATAAAGATGTGAGTTTTCCCCAGGTTATTTTATAAGTTTAATGTTTATCTCAGTTAAAAGAACATGGTATTAGCATATGAATAAGCCAATAAAACAAAATAGAAAATTCAGAAATAAATTTAAGGCAGGTAAAACTTTAGTATAGAAAATCTGAGGGGAAATGGTGGACTTCTTATCAAGTTGTGCTAGAATAACTGTAGAAAAAAGGCTAAAATTGGATCCATCGTACACAAGGATTAATTTAAAATCAATCAAGTACCAAATGTAGCCCCATCGATACAAGTTCTTGAAGAAAACATGAGTGAATTTCCCTTAACCTGAGATGAGAAAGACTTTACAAACTATCACTCAATATCCAGAGGCAATAAGAGAAAACAGTAGACATATTAGATTACTTAAAAAAAAAAAAAACAACAAACTTTTGCATGACAACGACACCAAAACAAAGTAAAAAAAAAAAAAAACAAAAAATAAAACTGGGGCCACCTGGGAGGCTCAGTCAGTTGAGCTTCTGACTTTGGCTCAGGTCATGATCTCACAGCTTGTGAGTTCAAGCCCTGCATCGGGCTCTGTGCTTACAGCTCAGAGCCTAGAGCCTGCTTCTGCTTCTGTGTCTCCTTCTCTCTCTGCCCCTAACCCACTTGGATTCTGTCTCTGTCTCTCTCAAAAATAAATAAACATTAAAAAAAATTAAAAATTAAACTCAATGGCAATAAAGAAAATATTTGCAATTTATATCACAAAGTATATTTATAGATAAAATGACTGACAACCCTTTTGCGTGCATATGCAAAATTATAAATTTAATATTAAAATTTAAAAACAGACCCTAAAACAAAATCAAAATTAACAAATGAATCTATGTACTAAGTTGTTGTCCTAATCATAGAGAAGAGCATTTCAAGTGACGTTAAAACAGTATAATGTAATAATACACCTATAGTCAGGATACATCTTAGGGTCAGAAAGAATTATGAGGATGTTTTAAACTATTTTTGGGAACCATATTAAGAGTATTAACATTCCATTTGTTATTAGAAACTATTACATTTAGGAAATGATTTTCAGCATAAGAGAAACAATGCATAATATAAAATAAAAGATGTTAACACCACAGCATTATAAATTTGATTTGGAAACATTTCAATAAATTCGTTCATTTTTCTCTAAAAATAAAATGTGTTTTCTACTTCTATTAAAAATGCCAAGAAACGGTAGTCCGTCTAGTTATACTGACCACTTCTAACATCCAGACCGTGGTCTCTAAATGTCATTTCCCAATAAAATAAGACAGGGCTGCTTGGGAGAAAGGGCTCATTCCAGATCCAGGGAAGAAAAATGTTCTAGATGAATCGGGAACATTTTGTAGCATCCAGAAAACAAGGAAGTTATTCCAGGTTACTGGGGTCATATTAAAAGAATTTCGTACTCGACTCGTAGGCAGTCCCACCAGCCAAAGAAGAGATCATTTGAATGTCAAAAAGGAGAGTAACCATAATGGGTCGAAACATATGAAGTTAAAACCCACCCATTTATAGTAACACTAAAACAGAAAAACTGCAACAACATCGTTAGTCACCTTTGAAGAATCAACTCATTCTTCGGAAAACTGGTAAAGTAAAAAAATATACTTTATATTGTCTTTCTTGCCCATGTTATACCTAAGAGTAACCGAATGCTTGATGAGCACCAGTTTTTATCTGTAATTGAATTCCAGCCAATAAAAAAAAAAAACCCAAGAAATAATAGAATTAGAATATTAGCATTTTGCAAACCCTAATGAAATAATGGATCTAGTAACGATAACCAGGACTGTTAAAACCCTTAGATAAACTTGATAAAGAATAAACCAGGCTAACCCTGCTCCAACCCACCGATCCATCTGAATGTCACCAACAAAAGAAACAAGCACCTGATAGATGCCCCTTGAAGATGCAGTGGAAAGCACACATCAGTTCTGAGGGATTCTTAACAAAACATCAGACCTGAATGTACCAAGTTTCTGGATATACCACCATGTCACAGGAAATACAAGAGATAAAGGAAAAAGCTTAAAAATTGCAGATGTAGGTAGCAAAATCCCGAACGTAGGAGGCCCTACAGAACCAAACAACCGACGTTTAAATAACTGAAATATATGGCAAAGGGAAAGATAGAAAGATTGAGGGAGGGGGGGGAGAGAGAGAGAGAGAGAGAGAGAGAGAGAGAGATTGAGTCCCTGTAGATGTGATATGAGACTAACCAACCAAATGCAGACAGCAAGAGCCCTTGGGAGAGGGAACTCTTTGACATAGAATTTCTAAGGTATTTAGGGTTGAGGACAGCCAGTGTCATACGCAGGCAAATGCCACGGGGGCGGGGGGGGGGGTCAAGGTCACCGCTGCAAAGTGGAGTGGGGAGCCTCCGAGAGGAAAGCACACAAAGAGAGCGTGAGTGGGGACCCCAGTGCCAAGTCTACCCTTCTTCCACGCATGCTCAGGGCCCGCCTGGCCTGAGAAATGTACACGCACCTTTGGGGCACATGCGCACGTTACCCCCGCATAGGAATCGCCTCTAAGGGTAGCCCAGGGTTAAACTCCTGCCACCGCAGACTTTGAACTCCGTATTCACTTCAAATATTATTGTCTTCCCACATAAGTCAAGTACTGCATTTTCACGTAGATTAGATTCCTCACTTGATATTCACGTTACCCTAAAGACACGATCTCTACCTTCCACATAAGAGACTCTGAGATATTAAAGACATGGGCAAGTAACACATGGTAAGACACAGAGCCTGAATTCCGACTTTTGACTACACATTCTAAGTTCTCCTCCCTTAAAGTCCTTGTAACTGAGGAGAAATTAGCCTCTATCAGGCCGGCCTGACTAATCCTTTCTAGTGAACGATGACAAATGTCACACCCTCCTTTCTATGCTGAACTAACCTCCATCATCAGGGAAGTCCTATAGGACTCAACACCAAAAGTAGATCTCTTGGGGAAACTTTCTTTCTCCTTCTCAGATCAGTTTTATTTTGGAGTTGAAGCCAAAAGAGAACTTTTCTCCTCCCCAATCATTTTGAGACATTCAGATTAAAATGACACCCTTGTCAAAGTGTTCTTAATGGTGCGCTCAGAGCTACACAAATGAAGACAGATGATGGAGGGGAGAGGAGGGGAGAAGAGGAGGTGTCCCTGAATTGATTAGAGATTGCTCAAAATGGATCATGTTCAACTGAATGATCTTCATTCTCTCCATTGTTTTCTGTTCTGATGGAACAGCATCTGACTGGTAGGCGGAGACTATTTTGTGTCTTTTTTTTTTTTTATGTAGTTGCCAATTTTCCCCACTTGTGTCTTGTCATTTGCAGACACAGCCTTCTCTGAGATGATGACACGTGTCTGTGTGGGAGTGGGGCTGTGCCGAGGAGGGGCTCCCCAACGGGGACTACAGCCTGCTAAGGTGAGGACTAAGTCCTCAAAAAGGGACTCTGGGCAAAAACGATCTGTTGCTCATCCTAATAGTGATTCGAGAGGAAACCGAGGAAAGAGTTTCATAAAGACGCACGACACAATGTGTCAGCGGTGTCCTGTGTCCCAGCGCTTCCGACCGCATTTGTATGAAATTCAAACTACAAGCCCCTCTTTGCTGGGGAGTAGATCACTGAAGTGGATGGCACAGGATAGATATTCCACATAAGCTCATTCCCTTCTCACATCAGCTACTAAATGCATTGGGATAGGCAGTTAACTTTGCTCAAGCTAGAGAACTCCCCATATGGCAGAGTCTTTACATGGAAGAAATCACAGCAAAAAAGCAAAGTGGCACTCTAAATTCAGCCGGGCTTTGAGCCCCCTCATTTCCATTGTTTGCTTGTCTTTTCTGCCACGAAAAGTTGCAGACTAGATTATAAAGAGAATATTTTGTTTCCATCACTTATGACCACATCAGCTGACATATTTATAAATGAGACAAACTTTGAAATGATATAAAATATCAAAGCCAGGGAGCTAAGTTATTCTTGTATTGGCGTGTCGGTAATGACCATAGTCAATGTGCGATCCCATTCCTGCTAATGGATTCAAGTTAATGGCACCCAGCTCAAGAGACCCCTTGCCTGCAGCCATTTGTGCTTTGCTGGTTATTGCTTTCTTTGTCTTCACTATGAGTACGTGAGCCTGAATATACGAGGAATTGTTTGGTTTTAAAAGAGAGTTCTTTCATAGCTAGAAGGCCATTCTGTCAGGAATCAGCTTTCAGCTGATGCTTTGGCGGACTGCTTCCCAGTGTAAAACGGAGACACTGGTAAAGATCTGTTTTATAACACGCAAGCAGTATTTGCCCATTGGCTGCCTCAATGAGCTGCCTCTAATCTCATGTCAGTGGTTGGTTATCAAAAGGTTAGCAGGTAGTCATCTGTGTTCAGGGGAGTTCTTAACCATCCAGAGGTACAATGAACATGACTGGGGACGCACAGCGCTCAGACGTGTAGTTTCAATTTCAGACTTACTCTGAAACTCACTCACATGTTTTAGCCGGTTAACAGCAACATGTCTTTTGTAATATTTGCTTTAAGCAGTACAGCCCCTCTATAAAAACTATCATAAGGTAAGACAAGAGTAAAAAAACAAAAGTTCTCATAATTCATCCAGAAAATTGTCAGTGGTGCTAAACCAAATTGGAAACTGAACTGGGGCACCTGGGTGGTTCAGTTGGTTAAGCAGCCGACTCTTGAACTCGGCTCGGGTTGTGATCTCACGGTTTCGTGAGTTCAAGCCCCGCGTCAGGCTCTGTGCTGACAGCGTGGAGCCTGCTCAGGATTCTCTCTCTCTCCTTCTCTCTCTGCCCCGCCCCTGCTTACACTGTCTCTATCTCAAAAATGAATAAATAAACTTTAAAAAGAAAAAAGAAAGAAAAGAAACTGAACCAATGACAAGCAATCTTACCCGGTATCTTTTGGCACAAATGATATCCATTCTTAGGTTTGGGCCTCGTGATCTCCAGAGTTTTGGTTTTTTTTTAATTTGACGGAATACTTAACACTTTTATTTCATTGAGTGTTTCTACTCGAACACTTTATGAAGACTTGCCCACTTATAAGAAATGAATTACCATTGCAATGATCTGGAAACGGGAGATGGGAAGAAGGAAGAAGAGGTAAGCAGGAGAGGCATTTTTTCCTTGTCAGGACATAAGTGGGTAGGGCATTTTAAAAACACTTTATAAGTGAATCTGTCCTCCGATGTCAATTAAAAATCATCTCTTATTTTGGGGAAGCTTAAAGCAGGAAGGTCACACTCTAGTAATCAACTGTTCATGGGTGGAGCGCTTTTTTCACGTTGCATTTCTTAGTTCAGTCCCAGATATGTCGTAGGGGCTTGTTGACCCTTTGCTGACTGTATTAACTAATTAATTAACAAATGAACTAATTGTAGGATTTCAAATCAGATGCCCTAATATTGAAGAATGTGTGATAGGAAGATAACACAACAAAGGAACACTCATGAAACCTACACTCTGAATTTAGAACATACAAATATTTTATAATAATTGCTTCAAATGTTTTTGTGAAATCACATATTACAAAAAACTTTGAAGTTCTTTACATTTCCCCTTTCACTGTCAGTCTTCTCCTTCCTTCCAGAGAGGCAATACCAGATATTCACCTTCTAAGAGCCAATATTGGTTGTTACGGAAAGTCAAAGGGGAAGTACGCTCAGAGGGCTTTCTGTTGGCTATAGCTATAATATTCTGAACACTTCCTAAGATGTAGGGCAACCTAACAGTAATCATGGAGATCATATATAAGCTCAAAATATGAGGGTATTGTGTAACTTTAAAATTTCCATGTGTGTGGGGGCGCCTGGGTGGCTCAGTCGGTTAAGCGTCAGACTTCAGCTCAGGTCATGATCTCACGGTTCGTGAGTTCGAGCCCCGCGTCGGGCTCTGGTCTGACAGCTCAGAGCCTGGAGCCTGTTTCAGATTCTGTGTCTCCCTCTCTCTCTCTCAGCCCTTCCCACACTCGTGCTCTGTCTCTCTCTCTCTCTCAGAAATAAACATTTAAAATTAAAAAAAAAAAATGCCCGTGTGTGTGTGTATGTTATGATGACTGTTTCTAAGAGCTATTTCCTAGGTGCAAAGAGTCTGAAGCAAAGATAAAAACTATATACTCAGACCAATGAACACGATTTTCCCACTTTAGCTCTAAATGAACCATTTCAAGTTGAAGACTAGATGGTGTGAAAAGTGACGGGGGCATAGAAGATTATAAGCTTTTCACAAAGCATTTAGGAGCTGCATTTTATAAAACATTTATAACATTTTCTATAAGACATTTAGGAAGGCAATTCTTATCCCTCAGATCTCTTTGAAATGTCATTTTCCAAGATAACTTTGCTGTTCCTTCAAATCAAGTCAGGTAACACTGTCATTCACTCTCATTATAAACTTTTATGTAACTTATTATAATTGTAATTAAACTACTTTGTGAAATTGTTTGTTTGAAATCTGCCTCCCATGGTATTGTAACTTTCATGACAATGAGGTCACATCCATTGTGGTCATTGTGTCACCAGCCACCCAGCTTAACTAATTTTAGAAAGAAAAGAGAGAGGAAAGAAAGCTGACCGAACATTTGATTTGGGAAAATAGTGCCCATGTCAGGACATCTAGTGCAGTTTATGAGAACAGAGCTAGTCATTCGGCAGACATCATTCTTATTATTTCCTCTAAGCCCAACAGTCAAGCGGTATCATTGCTCTGAGATAAGTTATGTGGGTTCGGATCTCTGCATTCACCCTCTAGCTCAACCTGCTAACTTAATATCTCTTATGATACCTTCTGCTGCCCCTGTAAGTTCTGTATTCTCAAAGGCTCAGCAAAATAGTTCTCCATCCTTAAAATGTACCCATTTTAAGGATAGAAGTGTAGGAGGAAAACATAGAGCTTCAGTAAGTGGAAAAGCTAGGATTAACCAAGAAGAGGAAACCCAATGGTCCGGGTGATTGGTGGAGAATTCACCATCAAACAGCAGTATCTCCTCGTCATCTGTCCTTCGATTTCCTTGCTCTTTTTGTCTGGATTTTTTTTCCCTGAGATATAATTGACATATAACATTGGGTAAATTGAAAGTTTACAATGTGCTAAGGTGACGCATTGATATATTGCGATATGATTGCCACCATAGAGTTGGCTGACACCTCCAGCATGTTGAATAATTACCACTTCATTTTGTGGTGAGAACTTTTAAGATCTAGTCTCTCAGCAACTTGGAAGTATATAATACAGTATTGTTAACTAGAATCACAACGTGGTACATTAGAGCTTCAGAACTTTTCTAACCGCAACTTTGTGCTCTTTGACCTAACATCTCCCCAATTTTCCCAGCCCCTGGCAACCACCATTCTACTCTCTGTTTCTGTGAGTTTGTCTTTTTTCCAAATGTAAGTGATAGCATTCAGCATCATATAGTATTTGTCTTTCTCTGTCTGACTTACGAGCGTAAAGCCCTCTCTAGTTCCCTCCATATTGTCCAAAATGGCAGGATTTCCTTTCTCATGGCTGAATGATATTTTGGTGTGTGTGTGTGTGTGTGTGTGTGTGTGAATATATATATATATATATATACACACACATATATATATATGTGTGTATATATATATATATATATATATCACATCTTCTTTATCCATTCATCTGTTGGCAGGCACTTACGTTGTTAGGGAGAAAGAGTCAAGATGCCTCTCAAGTTTCTGCTTGAAGAACTGTAGCGACATTTATGAGTTTACGAGAACAGAGCTAGTTTGTGGGTGGAGCAGGTGTGAGATCTCTGAGACACGTTTTTGGGATAACGAACTGGGTAGACTCACCAGTTCCAGAGAGGACACATTCCTGGCCTGAGAGCACAGAGTCCACATGACCAGTGACCGCACCAGTTGGGTCTGCAGACGACTGATGTTGAGACTCCCTTCGATGACTTCCATCTTTTCAACTGAAGGGCTCAATAACTTTTTCCAATCTCAAGGAAACTGAGTTGGACAGGTAATTGAAAGAGAGAAAAGATAATTTCCCTTTAGCTAGCTCTTCTCATCTGCCTGAGAAGTCGTTTCCGGAAGGAAATATTTGAGTCGGTGAACCAGATAGGAAGGCTGAAACATTTTTCTTCTCATTTTGGGGTGGGTTTCTACCTAAGACCCCGGGATGTCAGTTATTTCAAATGGTTAACTTTGAGTTCATGTTTTCTTCCAGTGACTTTAATATGGTCATTTAATATGTAAATACAAACGAGTATGTTTGAAACAAAATCTACTGAGTTTCCTTGTTAGTATAAAAAACAATGAAGTTTCGGCTATGTCTGAAAATATTTACTTTTTGTCTTCTGCCCAGAGAGTGGCTCCTATGATGTGTAATCAAATTGAGGGATTTCACACTGTTCTATAGCATATGGCACAAATCCAATAACCTTGAGAAAGCAAATCAGAAATGATCTGAGTTCTCTCCTGAAGCAGTATCTGAAGACTGGGAGAGCGTAAGATCTATAGCTTAGTTTTCTCATGAGCTAGAAACCTTCAAACGACACTTTGTTTGGTCTCTTCAAATCACTGCACTTTGGACTCTCTTCAAGTGAAAATAAATTGCAGTCATTACTTGGGTTTAAAAACTTGTTCAACCTAATTTCTATACTGCCCCCCAAATACGTGGCTTAGGCCCATAAATCTGATAAATACTTAGAACTTAATGCCACTGAAACAGGGGTTTATCTTTTCAGGCTTGTCTACATAGCCTACTAAATGATAATCCTAATTAGAACCCTAATTATGTTTCTGCTCAGAGTATTTTTAGATAGACTTAACATTTGATCTGTTTAGTCTAGTTTTACAGGTGGCAATAGATTAAAAACAGGTTTTAAAATAAGATATGACTATTACATTTCTAATAATAGGCGATTGTGGTCCCAGAAGCACTTTTTGTTTAGTGACGCATGGAACAAGTCTTTGATGATGGTAATTGTGCCCACACACCCTATCCCTACGCTGGGAAAAATAGGCCACCCTTTGTAGTCAGTGCCTTATTTCCACCATATAAACTTTAGCCCTTTCAATTCAGGATCTTGAGTTTCTTTCATTCTTTTTCTCTAAAATAACCTAGCTTTTCAATCCTGCCCAAATCCTCTGGTTACATGTTCCCGGGGACACTTGTCCTGACATTACCTCCCTAGCCTTGCTACCCTTTAACAAAAAAGTCACTTGCTTTCAATGAAGCTTCTCCAGCTTGAGGGTGCCTAAGACTCACCCAGGGAGCTCAGCAAACAATGCGAATTCCCAGGCTGCACCCAGAGAGGTTGCACCTCCTCTGTCTTTCGGGGGTCTGGGAGCCTGTATTTTCAACAAAAAAATCCCAGGTGTTTTTTGGACAAATTCTGAGAAACCTTGCTTTAAAAGACTTATTTTTTATTTCCAAATACACAGTTTCAAATTTTCCATCATGCTTACAGTTGTTTTCCACGAATGACAACATCCTACAATTATACAACATTAGACGAGTAGATAAATATAAGGTGTTATTTTTATTATTTTTAATATTTTTCTAGGGGAAACACGGCTCCACCTCAAATCAACCTGATTCCTCCCTCACTTTACAAGGTAGAAGAAAGGAAGGGATCGTCAAGACTTAAACGAAAAAGCGGAAAGAGACTCCAGGCAAGTTCACTTTGGCTAGGCTGAGTGTAGAACTGTCCTGCCACTGTCTCCACACAAAAGACTTGCTCAGTCCCGAGTATTTTGAGGTCCAGATGGTTCTGTTGTCCGTGGATCATCAGCTACACCTGACAAGGCACGTAGGACCCTCAGCTTGTCCATTTGACACCTTTTAAGGTTTAGGGTTCTGTCATCCAAGAGTTCACGTGACACCTGGACGAAAGCTTGACCGTTTCATGCACTTATGTCTTCCACGCGGCCAATTCTATTGTTAAAAACAGATAACTAACTCCAAAGGCCAGTTGGGGTTTACATTATTTTTGCAAGGACAAAATCAGGACAGCTTTAAGCTGCCCAGGATCTATGCAACATTTCTGGAGACGATGGCCTCAAGGGACCACCGGTTTGCAAAGCCAAAGGTTTGGTGGTTTAAAATGTTAAACGGAGCCATAGTAATAGGATGTTTGAGTTTAGTGCTAAATGGTACTTGAGTTATTACCTGACTGTGAGTGCATTCTATAGGGTGTGCCCTTAGTAATGGAACTTCTTACACTCCTATGCCATTCAGAAGGAGTGAGTCAGCCATTCACTAATATGTATTGCACAAACTTTTACTTAATATCTACTATGTACTGAGTAACAAAGAGACAGAGAGTCGTAAGAAACAACCATGGCCCTTAAAAAACAAACCCTGTAGTTGGGGGAAATCCCATCTGAGTATGACATGTGCTACAATAGAAGGAAGCGTGGGTTACCAACAGGTGCAGGGAAGGAGAGACAGAGAAGAGAAAGGGACCAGAAAGGGCTTTCCAGAGTAAGGGACACTGAACTGAGTTTTGAAAGACAAATAGAGCTTAGCCAAGAGGATCAGGTCTAGGGGAGGTAGTGGCCAACATTCTAGGCAAACATTGCATGTGCAACAAAGAGAGGCTAAAAAGAATATGGCTTAATTTGAAATGCAAGCAATTTTTTAATGCTGAGAAAGAGAAGAAGACTCACATCCAGATGACATGCAAAGAATCTGGCATTTCTCGAATAGGCTCTGACAGCCTTTGAAAGACTTTAGGTAAGGGATAAATACGGAAGAATTTGGTTCTTCATTCATTTATTTGCTTCAACGAATATTTGTTACAAACCAACCATGTGCTAGGCATTGTGTCATGCCGAGCACTGAGCGTATAATGCTGAAGAAGACAGAACGATCCCTGGCCTCAGAGAGTTCAAATTCTGATGGAAAAGACTTACAAAAAGCAAGTAAACAACAAAAGAGAAAATAATCACCGTCGTGGTAAGTACTAAAAGGAACGCGAAGATGGATATGTGACAACAATGGGGGGATTTGACTGGGAAAAGCTTCCCTTAGGATGTGACGTTTAAGCTGAAGTATGCAGATGAGACATGAACATGATACAGACAGGATAATGCTTATGGAGATGCGGGAGGGGGGAATTTTAGGATTTGCCTTGGACACAGCGGGAAGAAGAGAGCCTTGCAAAAATCACACTGCTATTTATAACCTCGCTGGTTAATGAGCGCCAGAGCCCAAACTAGAAAACCAGGTCTTTCCGCTCATTGGCAATGGTTCTTCCACTACACGATGCAAACTCTGAAAGATCTATAAAGTTTGGGCAAGTGCTTTTTTTTTTTCTCTCCCAAATTGTTTTGATTTGAAGCACTGTCAAGAAGTATAACACAGCAGTGACGGGGATATTCCAGGTAAAATAAGGGGAGGAAGAGTGAGCAACGATCATACACGGCGCTGTGGTTGTCATCCTATCATTCACTTCTTTACGCGTAGATCGTTTTCATTTGCACCATATTTACCCCGATGGTTTTGTTATAGAAGAATGTGCACTCGGTTACTCGTAAGCTCGAATTTTTTCCTTTTAATGCCCAAGAGGATGTTAGTCGTGCGCTGAAAAGAGGTCACGAGATTGGCTTGGTGGCAGTTCTCTGCCTGAGTCTTCATAGGATGAGAAGCAAAGGAACAGAGGAAGCAGAGCAGGGTCCTGTGCTAATTCAAAGAGCTCCGGGAGGCTTGAAGGATGGTGTTTTTTGTTTTTGTTTTTTTTGAGTCTGTTCATCCTGTGGATAGGGACACCCAGACCTGAGCACTTGGGGAAGGACCCAGTTCCCTCTTGAGCAGTCTGGGTGTTCTTACCGGCTCCATGCACGCCTAGCATCAGGCTCATCTTTTTCTATACCCTTTGCTCTCCCAAGGCAGTCCTTCTGCTCACTTCTCTCACTCCTTCTTTCTCTCCCACACCCACTTGCAATAGTCCTAACAATACACAAGGGGAAGAAAAGACAAGCTAAAATGTTTCAAGGACAAAAATGGCAGAAGGCAGTTGCTGTTACAATCACCACACGTAAGTGCCATTCATTATGTATTGTTCCTTCAAATTAGTAGCTTCATCTAATTGAGCTATGCTGCTCTCTTGAAAGCTCTCTATCAATGTCAAAATCAGAGATAGAGGGTGGAGGAAAGACTAAGTTTGGGAAGATGGCATTTTAAATGTGGATTTATCTAAAAGAAATACTGTTCTTCCTCCATCTATCTTTGTAAGCCTTTGTTCTCAGTGTGTTAAGAACTCCACTAGAGTTCTTGGTTTTAACACAAGTCCCAAGGAGAATTCTTCTTGGGAGCCAGACATACGAAATCGGTGGGTTGGGGCTCATTGTGTGATGTGGAGGAAGCCAGAGATCTGGATTCAGAGTTCAAATAGCTCAGTAATTTGGGGTCTATCAGATTAGAGATAAGTCCTAGACCCCATCCTCATTGGGTACATCAAGTCACTTCATGTCTCTGGGCCTTGTCTTTATCACCTGCCATGAGAAAAGGAAAGAACATCAACTGACCAGGCATTGAACTGAGTGTCTATGCCATTTAGAACCCATGAGCTAAGGATTATTATTCCAATTTTACGATGAGGAAACCAAGTCTCCAGAAGTCAGTCTAATTTTAAGACCTGGGCTCTTTCCACTACATGTGTCATCTTCCACGATTTCCATAAACATTTCACATAAAATTGACTTTTTGAAAGTCCGTATTTGTAGTTTACACTGTAACAAACCCAAGAAGTACACTCAAGTGTGTTTTATTACACAGGCTACAACATTGGAGATGTTATACTCGTCACTTTCTGCCGTTGAGTTTATTGACTTTACAGGGAAAATGTACTAATGCTTCCCCTGCCTACCTTCTCTGCCAAATTCAAAGGAGTCCACAGACAGCAAAGGGAGTTGTTAAAAAACAAAACAAAACAAAATAAAACAAAACAAAACCCGCTATTACCTTTTGCAGCTGCTTGCCTGGTGTAGTAGTTATCAATTGCTGCATAACAAGTTATCCCAAAATTTAGTGGCTAAAATAACATTTGCTATCTCACAGTTTCTTTTCTTTATTTTTGAGAGAAAGACAGAGTGCGAGCTGGGGCAGGGCAGAGAGACTGTGAGACACAGAATCTAAAGCAGGCTCAGGCTCCAGGCTCTGAGCTGTCAGCACAGAGCCCCACGCACGGCTCAAGCCCATGCACTGCAAGATCGTGACCTGAGCCAAAGTCGGCTGAGCCAACCAGGAGCTCCTATCTCACAGTTTCTATAGGTCAGCAATATGGGCAAAGCTTAGCTATTTCTCTAGGTCTCTCCCAGGCTGCAGTCAAGGTTGCAGTCGTCTTAAAGCTCCACTGGGGAAGGATCTGCTTCCAAGCTCCCTCACCTGGTGATAAGATTCAGTTCCTCACAGCCTATTGACTGGCGACCTCTCTCAGTTTCTTGGCACACGGATGTCTCCACTGGGGCAGCTGGCATCACCAGAGCAAGCCAGCAAGAAGAGCCAGAGAACATGTGTGCTAGCAAGACTGAAGTCACAGTCTTGTCTTTTTTTTTTTTTTCAATATATGAAATTCATTGCCAAATTGGTTTCCATACAACACCCAGTGCTCATCCCAAAAGGTGCCCTCCTCAATACCCGTCACCCATGCTCCTCTCCCTCCCACCCAGTCTTTTCAAAATCTTATCTCAGAAGTGACATCTTCTCACCTTGTTGCATTCTACTCATCAGGAGCAAGTCACTAGCTCCGTCCTATATTCAAAGGAGGAAGCTACGCTTAGACAAGGATGTTGAGAAGTAAGGATCTGGAGACCTTCTTAGAAGTCAGCTTACCACACCTGGTGGACCAGTACATTGCAAACTTCGTAAAGTCCAAACAGAATTGAGAAATGACTTGATGCTGAGGGCAAAAACACCGTGGTTGCCCCTAACTTCAAATTGCATGTTTTGGCACTCAGCAGGCTCATTGCTGTCACTGATGCAACTAATAATATATTTCAACTCATATGAATAAATTCATATTTGAAAAATATGTCTCTATATCTGTGTGTGTATTTTGCTTCCCTGAAGGGGTTTGTTGGGTGAGGGTCAGGGGATAGAACGTCTCTGCTTACAACAAACCATATGAAAGGGTGTGGGTTATTTCACACACCATGGAAAATGAGGGAACTGGACTTTTAAATTTATACTGAAGTTTCCTTCCAGCTCTAAAACCCATTTTCCTCATCTGTAAAATGGTCAAACGAATTCTTCTCTGACTACCTCATGGAATTGTTAGCAGAATTAAACAACCAATAATGGATGTAAGTGTGTTCTTGTAGAACTATAAAACGCTGTTTGATAATATACATTTTAATATTTTTTTAATTATAAATTGCTATTCAACCTAGGGTTTTCCAATACCGACCCTCTATGCAACTGACCGAACTGCCAGGTCCTCTGAATTGTCTTGAGGAAGGTGGGAGGGCAGCTGGGAAGAGCCCCCTGAAGGAAAAGGTGACCACATCCAATAGGCTGCAGCGACTGGTCAACACCTCTTCGTGTCCTGAAGTGAGACCTGTTTCCACTGGATGCTCTGAAAATGACCGAGACCTGCAAACTACACCTTCAGAAACTGAGTGACAGAAAGTGACTCAGAACTGGGGAGGAGGCTTCCTCCAGGTAATTTGGCTAAAAATAACATGATCATAAGCAATTGACTTCAAAACAAGATGGCAGTGATGAAAATTAACAACTTGTGTCGGGCTGAATATTTGGTTTGGATAGATGATTTCTTAAAACAAAATGAATATATCTCAAATTCTGTATTTTTTCTGTGTTGATCATTTGGGTGCGTCATCTGCCAGTGTTATAACTATTTATGCAAATGCTAATTATTTTTGCTTTTTGAATAATTTATTAGTAGATAGATATATTTCATTTCTTTTCTTTTCTTTTTTCATTTTTCCTGGTTTTCTCCTTCCAGTATGTATTCTGCCAATGAAATCATCATACTCTGGGGAGTTCACCATAGTGAAAATGTGGCAGCAATTTAAAGGTTGTTTCCAACTCCTCTATACTACAAATAGTACAAGGCAGGGACATTTGGCTGAAATAAATTTCCAAATTAAAAATAATAAAAGTAGAAACAATTTCTTGAGACATAAACATCAATTGAGGATACTTCATTTGGATCACATTATTATTTCCACCAAGTTATTGTCTTAAGTTACTTGTTTGTTTGTTTGTTTGTTTTTTCCAAAAATACATTTCAAATGTTGGCATCTTAAGGGAGTCCCAGGATGCAGGGCTCTGGGCACAGAATCAATGTCTTCACCAAGGACATTTAGCCCTAGAGACAGCGGTGAAGCAACTTCCTGAGCGACTGCCTCAGGAAGGAGAACACGGAGGAGAGCTTGAAAAGATGACTTATAAATACTTGTAAGATTCCCCCCAGGAAAAGCCAGAAATTAGTTAAGGGAGCTTTAGGAAAATTGGATGTCTTGCAACAGGTAGGTAAGTTCAAAATGACAGTGAAACTGAAAACGTCACTTAATGGTCTTTTTTGTGAGGCTTAGGGAGACTCTGATTGTACAACTGTAAGAAGTCATTGTTTCCCTCTTGCTACCCCCCCTGCTATTCGTTTAAAGTCGTGATTGTCAAGGTGGGATGCAAAGATTATCCGATGAGCCTAAAACTGCTTTAAACAATAGTTTAGATTTTAAAAGGTTATCCACTGAGGTATGGGAAAAATATTTCCACTTCTATTTTTAAAAAATTTTTTAAATGTTTATGTATTTTTGAGAGAGAGAAAGAGAGAGAGAGAGAGAGAGAGAGAGAGAGAGAGAGAAAGAGCATGAGTGGGGGAAGGGAAGAGAGAAAAGGAGACACAGAATCCGAAGCAGGCTCCAGGCTCTGAGCTGTCAGAGCCCGATGCGGGGCTCGAACTCACAAACTATGAGATCTCCACCTGAGCCGAAGTCGGACGCCTAACTGACTGAGCCACCCAGGCGCCCCTTTGCACTTCTGTGTTATGTATTATCATATATAAAAGATAAATGAAATGAAATATACTAATATGTGATATAAGGATCACCACCGGTTTCCTCACTCCAGCCCTAGGTCTAGTTGTCCCAGGTCACCAATGGCAAGTGAGGAGTGAAGTCACTTAGCAACCTGCATTCTGTGAATGGTGATGTATTGTGGTTGATGTATGCTGTAGTTAAGTGGGTTTTGCCATTTAATTCTAACTAACCTAACACTCCTTAGATATGCAAGTAATTTAAAAAGCCTCTACAGGGGCACCTGGGTGGCTCAGTCGGTTGAGTGTCCGACTTCGGCTCAGGTCATGATCTCATGGTCCGTGAGTTCGAGCCCCGCGTCGGGCTCTGTGCTGACAGCTCAGAGCCTGGAGCCTATTTCAGATTCTGGGTCTCCCTCTCTCTCTGACCCTCCCCCGTTCATGCTCTGTCTCTCTCTGTCTCAAAAATAAATAAACGTTAAAAAAAAATTAAAAAAAAATAAAATAAATAAATAAAAAATAAATAAATAAATAAAAAGCCTCTACAAATTAAGTGTAGATAGCATTCCATGCAACTCTCATGATGAAAGAGGAAGTTATAAGTAAGACAATTGCAGAGCATCTTCTAATACACACTTTTATTAGACATAAATGTCAAGTTTCCCTTCAGTGTAAAGGTGACATTACAACAACAAATACAAAACCATTCACTTTTCGTAAGAAATTCCAGCAATAGAGAGAACACTTTGGAAGCAAGTGTCTAGAAATGTTACCGTTGTTTTATCATTTTAGTGCCAGAGCGAGGTATTCCCCCTGAACAACTTGTAATTTATACAGTTAGGAAACTCGGAAACTTTCTTCTAGCGTGTTTAAGAATTCTCGAAAAAAAAAAGTGTCAGTGATTTTTTAAACCCATTTGTCAAAAATGTTAAAATGTAGCAAGTTCTGATTAGTTTTAAAGAACATCTGACTGACATCAGAGAAAATGGAAAATTACTAGCCACATTTCAGCTAAAACTTTTACAGAAGTATTGGGAAGGATGGATAATCGCATGTCATGATTTAGCAGGCACAGCTTGAGATATGCATGGTCTCCATCTAGAACTGCTCCTACTTTGGGGTGTCTTTCCAGCTATGACAGGTTTAAACCAAGTACGCAAAGAAATCCAGTTTACACCCTGAGCTTCAGATCGTTGTATCACAGGGTGGTAAAGCAAGATTTAAACACTTATAAAGCATATTGATTCCTCTTATTGTCACTAAAACATGACATTTAACATAAGGAAATGCACAATTATGAATAAACATACCTAGACGGAGGAGGATGTTCAAGTATTTTATTGGTAGGAGTGCAAAATGAAAAGTCCTTGTATCATCTATTTAAGGTAATAGTGACATCTAATACATCTGAAATCCAAATGCCGGAGAAAAGAAAACTCTGCCCTCTTCAAAGGAGCCAATATGCATATTAATAAAAGCAGCTTCTTTCGCCCTCACACTGGGTCTTCCTGGCCACGAAGATACCTGGAGGGAGAGACGTTTCGCTCCCCTACAGACCGAGGGGAAGTGCAGCAGACTTCAGACCACGGCCGGTGTCGCCCTGCCATGGGCTGTGCTCGTTGCAAATGAGACATTCATTCCAACGTGGGTAAAAATTCTTAGAGATACAGCAGAGGCGAGCATGGCCGGTACTCAGTGGTGGTTTTGAAATGAAACACAAGAAAGGGACGCTTACAATATTGTTTATGAGTGCTCTTCTAGACTAAATTTGCCAAGAAAATGTATGCACTCACCATCTGACTTGAGTGAAGTTAACAAATTATGCCACCGGACAACTCTCTTCCACTCTAGTCCCGGCCCGTTATCATGGCACGCATGGGTTCCTGCAAACATTTGCTCCTGGTTTCTCTGGGGGAAGCTGCTCCTATCCTAACCTATCCTATCCTAACCTGAGAACTGGAGAGCATCTATCCATCCGTGCTGGGGACCGCTGCCACAGGGCTCTTCCCTAAATGCCATTCCCTGATTCTGCATATGGACCAGAATGTATCAAAGATGACTGCCAAGGCTTTCCGCCAAATGGCTCCACCCTTTCTTCTGGCTTTACTCCTTTTGACTTCTCAGTAACATCCCTGTCGCATCAATCAGACCAGTCACTTCAACATTCCAAAGACACATTGTCCCGACTGCTCTTTTCAGAAGGTTGATTGCTTGCGAAACAAACTCACAAAACACACCAGCTTCTCTTCCTTTCCTATAATCCGCCAATATGCCCACTTCAGATTCTATTCCTCTAGGAATCGTCCCCTGTCTCTTCAAGCCCTCAGGGACTGTTGTCTCTTCGGAGTTTCTACAACGCTTAAAATGTGTTAGACATGATGCAGGATTCTCTTGAATCGTTTGCTGTTATTTGACTCTATTATTCCAATATTTTCAACTAGATCAAATCTTCAACTAGAGAATAAGTAGACCTTTTTTTAAGTTTTAATTTTTTTTATTCTTGATAGCACTTATATACAGTAGTTGATCAACAAATACTATTGATGCGTTGATTTCTCTGGCCCAGTATAATTTCTTTTCTCTCTATCTCTATTTATCTTGTTGAGCTCATTTCCCTTATCTGACACGTTCTTTAGATAACTGAAATAGCACCCTTTCTCTGAAGGTTAAAGGCCAAACTTCAATTCCATCCAGGCTTCGCTATTTCGGACGGTATCTCCTTCTCGGGCAGAGAGAGTTCTGATCCTATGAATGAGACCATTGTTTGTTTAACAAATAAGTAAATACATTTCCAAATTCCCTCTGGGAGCTTTATTATCCTGGAAAGAATGACCTAAAACAGAAAAGATAACCACCATATAAACCCTTAAGTAAACATGAATTTTCATTAAACTAGGTTCAGACATGATAATTTTCAGATTTCAAATTCTGCCATTGTCATCAAAGTATTCATTGTGTCCAAACATACTGATTACCAGCTAAAATCTTCTGATCGCATTTTCATTCAATCGTTCGTTTAAAAAATTAAGATTTTACGGATTCGCCTGAGGTGCTGACTCATGAAAATATTGCCGGGTTGGCCTCTGTGCTATGAAATGCACGACAGAGGAAACTCAGACAAATGAGTGAAATAAAAGCACAGTTTCAGTTACTAATGGATTCATGAAACCAGAATCTGTTCAAATAGCTTTGTTGATAGATATTAAAGAGAAACGGAAATCGTGCATCTACTGGAATTTTCCTCTCATTCGGTGGGCATCCCTATTTATTTGTTTGCCGGTTACAATGCGTTTACAGCCGGGATGAGCAGAACGTAGCTCACGTGCGATGCAGGAAAACAAATCTCGTATTTTAACGCTCCCACAATTGCACTTTTTGCCTTTGCCACTCTTCTTGACTTGTATTTTGCTTCTGTGCATAGCAACTTCGTAATTAACATTTTAGATGAGCACGTCAAAAACAGGGAGATGACAGACTGCTACTATTCTTGGTCTTGCTGACACTTTCCCCGTGGCAGGATGACAGTCACAGCTGCAAGTCACTGCAAGGAATCTGCCTGAAGTCAGTATTAAGGTTGGGGCAGAAAACCTTCGATTTGTTCCAAGCCATTTCGTTGTCCCACGTAGTACTCAACCAAAAAAAGAAAGTCACACCACGGAGTGGGGTTGTGAGTAATCCTCTTTTGAGGGCCACGCGGCCATGGGAAGACCACAAACCAAACTGTGCATTTCTCACCTCAGTTATTGAGCTTCTGCATTCGCGGCGTGGAGGATACAAAGAAGTGTAGAAAATGGTTCCGCCTACCAGTGGTTTGCAAACGTGTTGGGTTAAACGAGGCAGTCCACAACTCCAGACTTTGATGAAGGCTCAGCATTCCCCTTGTCGTTCACGCCCAGCTGCATAAAATGGCATCACGTGAGTTGCTCTATGAGGAAAAAGTTGGCAATTAGGCAGTTATTTATGCTGAGTACTTACACAATAAAATCAGCCAACTCAGTGCACATGCACAGGGAGGGTGAGGTGGGGTAGGAGAAGACTCATTCCTTGATAACAGGTTTGGATGGAGCCACCCCGAGGCAGTTGGTTTCTGTCCTCTTCGCTTCTCTCGTCCTGTGTAGACAGCGATGTCGGGTCATGCGGCGGTCATGACCCTGGGCCTCGAGATGCTGAGTGCACCCAGGCCTCAATGGATGGTGCTGACTGTTTCCGGCCCACTTAGACGTGCGGGGCTGGGGGCCATACAAAAGGAGCTGCTGTAGGAAGAGGCAGACCGACATGACTCGTCCTAGCTCTCACCCTCCAGATTGGATTCTCTCCCATTGAGAGATACACTCACTGGCTTTTATTTTACTCCTCTGTCCATTTCTGCGCTGCGGAGATTTGGAGTGCGAGAGATTTTTCAGCACGAATCTCGTGTAACCTGTTTTCAACACACATCCCCTCTGTTCCCAACAATACCTGTTGCTTTCGCCACATCAAGTGATCTTCAAGTAATGTTTTATCACCGGTGAAGACATTGCTGTGGCTTCTTGTGTGTGTGTGTGCACGTGTGTGTGTGTGTGCCTGTGTAGCCGTGAATCTTGCCCCAGTGATTGCTAAGATGAAACCCAACTTAATGCTTAGTGGGATTGGAAGCAACGGTTCAGCGTCTAGCTTTTCCTGGCACTAATATTTCCAGACTTTTTGAAATCAGCCATCCCTTTCAAAAACCTTTAAAATATTTTGAAACGACAGCTGATTCTCCTTCTTTCTCTGAAGCCACACTTAAAAGTGCTTAGAAAGAAGATTCTGCTGTCTGCTAGGCATTCCAAGATGCCAAATCAGGT
Source organism: Panthera tigris (assembly GCF_018350195.1). Taxonomy (NCBI): domain Eukaryota; kingdom Metazoa; phylum Chordata; class Mammalia; order Carnivora; family Felidae; genus Panthera; species Panthera tigris. Next base: position 18,015,162 of record NC_056660.1, on the reverse strand, counting down.
CAGTTAATAGTTTTGAGCAATGGGTACACTCCTTCCTGCCACATTCAGACAAAGCACATCAGAGGGTTTAGAAGCATTAGTTACAGGGAATTCATTCATCAACACTGGCATGGGTTTAACTATGTATGAACAAGAGCGTCTATTTCACACAGCCCACATAACCCATCCAGAAAGTCTATTCTAGTGCTGGTACATTCTCACGTACCAGAAAGGAAAGGGCTACTTTTTAACTCTGTTCCCCCACACACCCTTCCAGTTACTTCCTGCCTTCCTTAATTGTATCCCTTCTCTCTTCAAAGTCTCTCCCCTCTTCCCGGAAAGCAAAAAGCAGTAAAATGAGGTCCTGCACAGGGTAGGAGTCATCTCCTCAAAACCACAGCAACAGTTTTTGAGCTCGTTGCTTATAGCTTACTTCTAACCAGCTGTAAGGGGGGTCCACTGACCCCCATCATCTCCACCACCTCCGTCCTCAGACCACCATTATCTCTTCTGTGGACTGGGTGCCAGCTTTCCAACTGGCACCCAGTTTGACAACTTCTGCCTGGACTGTCCCACAGTGAAGGGAGTGTACAAGCACACAAATGTGGTCATGTCACTCCCATGTTAAGAACCTGGTGAGAGCTTCCCATTGTTTTAGGTTATGCAAAGTCTAAACTTCTCCGCGTGCTTTACCAGCCCTCGCGCGCGTCTATAGTCTCATCTCTCGTCGTTTTCCGTCTTTCATTCTTCCTTCTAGACACCCTGAATGCTTCCCCATGCCTCTCTCGTGTCGAGGCATTTGGCCACGCTTGTCCCTCTCTTGGAATATTCTCTGCTCCTCCAACTCCCCAATACCCGTCCAACTTGGCTAATTTATTATTGAGCCTTTGGATTTCAGCTTAAACACCACATACTCACTTCTAGGCTACTAGACTGCTAGGATCTGGGGCTCTCTGTTCTCTTGTCACTCTTCTCCTTTCAAAACAATCAGCATGCTTATTACAATTGCATGCTTAGGGACTTCCCTCCTAGACCGGGACTCGACAAACTATGACCCGCAAGCCAAATTTGGATCGGCACCTGTCTTTGTGAATAAAGTGTCCCGGAAACATAGCCACGCCATTCATCTGCGTGCCGTATATGATCACTTTCGCGCTACAAAGGCAGAGTTGAGTAGTTGCCAAAGGGACCATGAAATATTTAGTGTCTGTCCCTTTACAACAACCTTTCCCAGCACCTGTTCTTAACTATGAGCTCCATGATTGTACAGACTGTGTCTGCCTCGAGTACAAATATGTCCTCCGTAGTTGACACAGTACCTAGAAACAAGTGAGTATACAATAAATATTTGTCAAATGGAAAAAAAAAAAAAAAAAAAAGAGTGAATGGATGAAGTTGATCTGCTTCGGATTTGATGAAAACCCTAGGGAGTCTTGTCTCGCCCCATCCTGAGAAGGACATTTAACAAAGTAGGAAAAAATGAAGGAAGCGTGAACACCCCGATCCTTGCCGTGGTTTTTAACTGTTTTGGTTTGAGTGGGCCTACTTAGGTTTTATATGTCTCCAAATCTACTTGTTGTCCCTCAACCTCCCACCCACCCCTCCCTGCAGACTACCCCTTGGTTCAGTTTCCTTAGCCACTGCTTCAGAGCCTCCCTGGGTTCAGTGCCTGACTCACTATAGATATTTAACACACATGTGTTGCATGAATTGCAACGTCTGCCATGGTTCCCCGGTGGCTTCTGTGTCTAGTCCCAGATCCTCTCATGATTCCCCAGGCCCTTCAGGCCACACCCAACCATATGTCTTGGTGTGAAACTTTTCCCTTGACGGGTTAATTTCCTCCATTTCCCTTCTAAAGAGACATGCTACCTGGGGTGACCCTGCTGCTTCTGTTGTGTTGTACCTCCCATAAGACTCAGCAGAGCTTTCAAGCTAATCCAAAAGGGGAGTAGCCCCATGGAGCCAAGCCAATTACAGCAACCGAGTCACAAACAAACTACTCAGGGAACTCCTTCTGGATCTCTCCTGGTAGACCCGACTTCTTTTTTGAAACCTGATTTATGTTCTCTGATTTCTGACCCAGTTCTCACACTGGACTTTGGGATTCTGACTCCCTTGTGGTGTTTTTTAGTGTCTTCTGGAACGGACACCCGCCATCAGCCCTGCCACCCGTCACCACAGGCACGTGCACACTCCACTGCCTTCTGTGACAGCTCCTGCTGTGGTGCCTACCGTGGTCACACCCCATCGAGATGCCACCCCTCCTCAAATATTCAATCTGGATCTGACCTCCTACATGAAGACTTCCCCATCTACATCAGACTACTTCAGGCAGCATTTGGTGTTTACTTCTTGGGAGACTGAGAGGATCTGGTGTCAGAGAATGGAAAATGAGTCTCCAAGCTACGCAGGAAGCAAATCTGTCCATAGCCATTGGCCTTAAACCACAGAAACAATTTTGAGCTTGTCACTTACTCTAGTGATGTCCCAGGGCTGTTGAAAGCATATGGGACAAAAGAGAGAGGAACAAGGGAGTCTGTTACAAGAGTGATAGTTTCCTAAGAATGGCTGCAAAGTCTGATACGTGTCTCACTGCTACTCCAGTCTTAATAGTGTTTCATGGCAAAACGTGTGACACATGTGACAAAGGCAAAGGCATAGTAGAACATCTTAGTTAAGAAATCAAAAGAAGGTCAATCCACCTATTGTTTAAAGGAAGGATTCTGAAATGCTAGTGGTGACTTTGCAAAAGTTTTTAGTGACAATAGCATGTCACAAAAGACTGCAAGAGGGGGATATCTGTCTATCTCTAATCTATCTCCATTCTTATATCTATATCTATATCTATATCTATATCTATATCTATATCTATGTCTATATCTATACCTATATATCTGTTTCTATCTATATCTACAGAGAATGCATATATGGTCAACTTGTTTGGTGTTGGGGAAGGAATCTTCTGAGAAAGACCAAGAGAGATTGGAAGCTGCCCTAGGAGAGGGAAGCCAATGGATTTCCCATGACTGGTATAGGCTGCAGCTCATGTGGACTCCAGTCATTCAAAACTATTGAGCACCTACTATGTTGCTGACCTGGAGATGACATCAGAAAACAAAGGAAGGGTGGCATCTATCCCGGAGCTTTCAATTCAGCCGAAGAAAATTAACTGTGTTGACAACCAACAAAGCCCCTACCAGGGGCTTGCAGCAACGAGACGGATCCTTCCATGCAGTGCAGACATGAAGGACGCATCCTCCATCAGCATTAGAGTCAAAAGGAGTGTGGCCATGACCGTACCCCACCACGGGGTCCCAGCATCACTTGACACCCGAGGGACACTCTTCAGATCATGAAGGTTTGTGAGATGTGGTCAGGGTTCCTCTCTCAGCCTAATCAGAAGAAGGGCTCCTTTGGAAAGCCTATTTTGCAAGTCAGCTGGAAAACAAACACAATGCTGTCTTTGCTGCACCCAGGTTTGTGTGGGCTGAAGGAAACACCTGTTTAGCTCACGCGGTGCTTGGCACACAGAAGACTCGATAGGCACTGCCATTTCCCTGCAATTCTATCCAACTTTATTAAGGATTCTTTTTATTAATATTTATGGTAACTTAGGCAGGATGTAGGTGACAATACATAACAGTATAACACTCCTCTAGAGGATGCTAAAAATATTAAGGCATGATCAAATCCAATCATAACCTCAACTGATATTTGGGATAAGGAAAGTTTGGAGGGAGGACGGACACGCCTACATTTAGTATATTGTTGAACAGCTTTTCACAAACTGACCACGACTTTTGAGGGAATAGAAGAAAAATCACAGATCTGAGAAGCCCTAATCTGAGAAGAGGAATTCTGACCTCTGTGGGCAAAACCATCTTTTTTTTTTTTAATGTTTATTTATTTTGAGAGAGAAACAGAGCATAAGTAGGGGAGGGGCAGAGAGAGAGAGAGGGAGAGAGGGAATCCCAAGCAGGCTCCACACGGTCAACACAGGCTGGAGGCCACGAATGATGAGATCATGACCTGAGCCGATATCAAGAGTCAGACACTTAACTGACCGAGCCACTCAATGCCTCGTGGGCAAAACTATCTTAAGAATAATGCTGGAAAATCCAGATAGTCTGATTTTGGATTATGGGCCAAGGAGCAGACCCCAGGATCTCAGATTTCAAGGTAATACAACCTGTGAGGAGACACTGGCCAGGAAAAGAACTAGCTTTCATGGCCCCTCATCCTCAGGCTTTTTTGTCAATGTGGTTGCTGCGTGTGATCACAAAATCCCCACGAGGGAGGTCCGAGTGGATTCCTCTCCAACAGCACGAGTGCAAGCCCGGGCCCTGCGCTGTCAACACAGCTTCTGGGACGTTCTGTCTGTGGCATCCAGCCCTTCAACAATGATGGCTTCTGTGTGCTAATCAGATAGCTTGGGGGAAAACATAAAATGAGTTTCTGTTTTTGATTTTTTTTTAATAAAACTTGAACATGATCGTGTCTCAAACTGTGCAGACTCTCGGTAGCTATCGAGGAAATACCGCCTCTGCTGGGCATCTCCGAGAGTCTTGGGGTGTCCGTGTTTGGGCCGTGTGTCCGCCTCCACTTTCTGCCAGCTGCTTCCCTCTTCTCCGGCCTCAGGCTTCCCTTTCTGCCTGCAGATGCCATCTCTCTGTGCTGAGAGCCTTTTCGGGTCTGAGTTCTGGACGGGGAGCCTCCCTCCCCTCTGTCAACTGGAGCGTCTCTTCCCTTGGGCTCTCTGGTGCCTGGTGGCGGTGGGGTGGCTTCCCAGGGCTCTGGCTGCAGAATGTGTGGCCGTGAGAGATTTGCTTCCTGCCTTCCCGTTTTCACATTCGACGTGCACACATTCTCAGTTAACAAGATCGTGCTGCACGCAGGAAGAGCTGAAAACGATTGCCCCCCGGGTTCTTGGGTCTTGTCCTTCTTCCCTTCAGAGACTGAAGCGGGGGGGGAGAGACTTCACAGCTGCCTGCAAACTCGCCTGTGTTCGGCCGAGGAGTGAGGTGCTCCTCCGTCTGGGCCTGGCCTCTCCCACGGAGGGTGGTTCTGTGTTCCAGCTACCCAAGGGGCTGTTCCGGTACTTAAGGGAATGACTACCTAATCTTTCTCTCTTGTTTCCAAGACAACCCATGACTGCGGGCTGTCCCGAGGTGTTTGGATGCACACAGAGATCACTAAGATTACCTCCTACTACAGAAGACAAATTTTCCCGGGTGGGCAAAGGCCAGAGAGACTGCCCTGGACTCTGGCCCCTGTGGTGAGTTCAGAAGGAACCATGGACTGATGATTGCCTCCAACAGAACATTCCCTGGTTTCTGAGGCTGTGTGTCTTCCTGTTCTGAGTTCTGCCCTACCTGGCCCTCAGTCCTGTCCCCCCCCCCCCCCCCCCCCCCCCCGCCGTTTCATCGTCCAACCTCCATCCAGAGGAATCCACTCTCAGCTTTTCCACCCCGAGCCCCGCCCCCAGCCCCCACACCACCCTCCTCCCCGACCCCCTGGCTGATTATCAGTCCCCTCCCTGATGTTATCGTCAGCAGGAAATCAAAACACCATGTGTGTGAACATAAAATTCTGTCATTTATTTATGCTACGGACTTCAGGAAGGAAAAAAAAAAAATTACAGCTCTCTTTTCATTAAAAAAAAAAAAAAATTGGCACAACGTTTAAGCATTGGTGGCCTTAAATCAGCCTGTTATTAACAGCCAGGAAATGCCTGACCCCGAAGGTCCTCACTGCTATTATAAACTGTGAAAATTATAAAAATGGAAATAAAAAATAAGGTAATTACCTCTTCATGTGTTAAAAAGTTAAGTTGAATGGCCCGTTGCCATGGAGATGACTTCCTGTTTACCATACTGGTCTTCCCTAGCAGTTAAAGACCGTTCACCAGCCAATGGGAAAACAGCCTTTAGCTTCCCATGTGCCATTAACATTTGTCATAGTAACTCAATGTAGTCTGTAATTACCAGCGAGTAAAATTTGGTAAATTGTGTTTTCAGATGTATTAGAGGTTTTTAATTTTTATTCATTGTATGAAATTACTATCACAGCCAAAAGCACTGCTTTGTGTTTTGAGGCAATGGGATGACCCTAGATTTCAAATACCTTAGTTCTTCCTTTTAAAACCTGATACGATCTTTCTGCCGCAGCAGAAGGACCTGTCTCGGAAAAGACCTTCTTATCTCCTCATTGCTTTTAAGGACGCCTGTATTGTTACCAACAGTAATATGCTGATAGTATTCACATTAACAATAGCAAGAACCAAAGCAACCATTCCTGTTACCTGCGCATCAGTTCTTTGGGCTTTATTACTTGAAAGATCCCAGGATTCTAAAATAAACGACTTGGTGCATGATAACAACGAAAATTATTTGAAAACCAAGCAATTCGTTGCCTAAATGTAAAACTAAAACCCAAGACAAAGATATCAAATGCCTCTGAGGAGGTAGAACCACAGATCTGAGAGTCTGTAGAAAAAGGGAGATGTGTTGACTCGTTAAAAGTTTCAGGCACCGTAAAAACACAAACTGTGGCGATAAACAGGATAGGGAATTGTATGCTTTCTCTGGCACATCGGGCTGATAGGAAGGCAGCTTGAAGCAGTTTGACCCAAAGCTGCAAGGTGTTCCATTTACATAGCTGGCCCCGCACCACAGCTCCGGGAGCACCACCCTCTGGTCTTAGCTTTCTGTCTCCTTAAAGGCCCTGCCTATGCCTCTGACAAAGCCCAAAGCTTCCGTCTTACCCGCTCTGCTTTGCCACCATTCCCCTCCCCGCCCAGTACTCCTGCTGGCTGGCTCCCACCCCAGCCCTCTCGACCTCTCCTTCCTGCCCCTCCCCTGCCACCCACCTGGCTTTCACAGCTGGCCCTCTGCAACACCTGTGGCTTCTAGACACACCCAACCCTGCCAGCACAAAATATTGGCAACAGTATGAAGTGGAGACAGCTCGTGGCCGGACTTGCAGTGGGCTTCAATTTTATCCCAAATAATTACAGCATTTCTTGCGTTTTAAAGAGTTTTAATTAGCAATAGATAGGGGGTTCAACATTAGAAATCGGAAATGTGGAGCGTGATCCATAGTACCGTTGATTTGTGTGCACGCTAGGCACCCGCACATTGTGCCGTTCCCATAGCTGTGTACTTGTTTAGTTCTGTTTCTGCACTAACTGCCCCTTGGAGGCAGCAATTCTTCTCCATTGACCCTTGTCAGAGTTTCTACCAGAAGTTCCTGGGCAGAGGAGACACTGGATATTAACTGATGAAAGAAATAGTCAAGATCTAAACAAGATCAAGAAGCATGTTTTACATGCTAGGCATCTTAACTTCTTTGTATTCATTCCCCTTAGCACTTTGCGAACAAGCTTCAGTCTGCGCTTTTGGAAGTTGAACTGGGATCGAAAGGCGGGTACAAAAGGAGGTGAGCTATCGCTTCAGTAAGTCTGAAAAAATGTCGGAAAAACCTCAAACCAAAAGACAAAACGAACTATGCTTCTGTTTTGAAAGGGATTGTGGGAAAGAAGTCCATTGACCCAATCCAAAGAGAGACTCGGAGACTCTGAGTACAGTGAAAGGAGGCTTTAAGCAACGTTCTTGCAAGAGCGGGTGTCTGAAGGACAGGCACACTGGGGCAGTCACAGCAGACAATTTATCTCTTAGTGTGAAGTCCCTCCCCCGATTCCTCATTGGCTGAGTACTACAGAGGTTACCCGGAAGTCACCTATGCTCATGTTAAGGCCCAAAAGTAGTCTGATTGGAACAAAGGTACATTCCTCGAGGGGACGCAGTTCCCTCAAAGACTTCAGTTCTTTGGCACATGCTCACGGCAAAGCCTGGAAAAAAAATAAGCCAGGGAAATGGAGAGGGAAGAAGAGCCAGGAAGGGAAGTGTCTAAGCCTTCGGTACTCCATTGTGGGGGGAGGGGGGTTGTACATATTTCCAATCAACTGTAAACCTATTGTTAACTAGACAGCACAGCTTTTATTTGGTATTTCTGACAATGAATCACCTCACTTCCTTCTCCCAGGGATGAAATAGAGTTCAGGCAAAAAGGAGTGCAATGCTAGGGAACAGAGCTACACACGCATGCATGGCAGGGCTGACCTCTGCCAGATGTGTTGCAACTTGTCTGATCAATGAGGGGGGTCCCCTTTAGAGTTGTAGCGTTTGGCAACGGTGTATGTTTGAGGTACGATAGTTTTAAAATCATCCCTTGAACCTACTGCTGAAAGATACACATGGTTCTGTTGTGTGTGTTCTAGAATGAAACCCAGCTCCTTGTCAAATGCCAACCCTACCTTTCTTAAAGTGAAATGCATTTTGATTACCATTGCTAACGATAGAAAGAAAGGGTTTCCCAACTTTGATTGGCGGGTGGAAGAGGCCTGGGTTCTTTACTTTGGGAAGGTTGGAGGGGAGAGGTAGAGGGAGGAAGTGCCCTATGGGATGGCCTTGGCAGTGCCTGTGGGGTCAAATGCGGACCTCTGTCATGGAGGGCAGGAGGTGAGACAGTAAGGAGGCATAATCAAATGCCACGGGAAGGCCAGAGACTTATTCTGGAAGCAGAACTTTGGATATTGACACCAGTAGCTCTTGCCACTTTGAGAGTCTAAGGGATGCCCACATCAGTGCCCTCGGAATTAGAATTAAAAGTCACCATTTTACTTCCCACGCCATTACTTCCCCATTACTTCACACGGTTGCTTCCATTTCTATTGGCTTTGATCCTTCACCCTGGCTGTGGCCAAACCTTTCGGGAAACCTCCGCTTTAAAAGCTTGTATTATTCATCTGTCTTCAGCAAGTTACATAAAAAGTATCGAAAGGTAAAGAAATCCTGCCTTCCGAAAGAGGAAGAGGCTGGAAGATTTCCATCGTGTTGCTCTGAAAAAGGAGGTGACGCCCAACATACTTATCTGTCTGACACACGCCAGGCAGTGATAGGTGATGTTAACAGAAAGGTCAGATGTGTCTGCCTCTAAAGAGACAGATCACCCAACCAGCAGTATTTCATGAAAGTTCATTTTCCCCGTCTTGAAATGCTAAATGGTCGAACACTTCTATCCTGGAAAAAAAAAAAAAAAAAAAAAAAGATAAATGCATGTGTAAGATGGTTTTTTTCCCCTCCTGTAATGTCTGCTTGACATTAGTCATCTGTTCTGATTCACACAGAAACTCTGGGGCAACCATGGAAAGCATTTAATATGCTGGGTGTTGAGTTGAATCTGACACATAGACTTTTTTAATGGTGCAGTTTTGGACAGGTGCATCAGGCTTGAGGCTTTATAGATGGGGAAAGTGATCTGTGGAATCGGAAACTAGCGTCGTGCCACGAGCGTCGGGGAGATGTGGCTGCTTCTCAGCAGTGCCCGGAGAGATGGACGTGGCTCCTGATTGAGGCTGGACCATTTCATGCAGGGACGGTCACTGTCTCTGGGCTGACGCCATCAAACTTGTAAGGGAGCTCCTCCTGCGGCCCCCTCTTACCCTCCCCCTCCTGGCGCCCCCTCCCCACCCCCACGAGGAGCATGTGGGAAGGGTCTCCATAAACTGCCTCAAGCCTTTCCCCAAGGTTCCTCGGCGTGTCTGGGTTTCCACGGCAGGCTCCCAGCCCGTCCAACTTACTCTTTCTCGTTGGGGAAGGGCTTGGTAGCACCGTCCGGTGGAAATCTAATGTGAGCCACAGACATATGCAGTTTAAAATTTCTTTTAAGTAAATAGTATGGAATGAGGGATCTTAATTTTAATAAGATCCTTTATTTAGCCCACTATAGTCAATATATTATAATTTCAACACATAATCAGTATCAACATGTGGAGACATTTTGTCCTCCTTTCTTTCGGGCTGAACCTTCGAGATCCAGGGTGTTTCAGGCACCGTGGGCCCGTCTCCGTCTGAACCAGCCACATATCAAGTGCTCCATAACCACGCCACCTGGTGAGCGACTACATATGGGACCGCGCAGATGTGACTGCTTCGAGTGTCGTCCTCATGGGTGACTAATATGTTGCCTCTGGGGGGCTCCAGCAGCCTTTTCCTCCCTGACCCGCTTGCCCTCCAATCAGCAACCAGAGCTCCGAAGGCAGGACAGCGGCAGCGCCCCCTTCCCGGGCTCCACCTCTAGAGGGCAGCTCCGAAAGGTGTCCCCGTGAGCCCTCTAGTGACTGCTGTCAGAATGCACGGGGACCTGCAAAAAACCACTCTTGAGGAGCTTAGGAAAAAAAATCCATGAAACGACCAGGACAGGAGCGGTGCAAGGGTCACATCGCCGCACAATTCTTTTCAGCCGTTGCGTGAAATAGGATCCAGCCCTGTAAAGGCCTTGGAGCAAGGCAGCTGTGCTCGGCGGACATGCCTTCGGCACCGCAAAGTGGCCCTAGCTCGTCCCGCCTTTATGCCACCAGCAGAATTCAGCTGTCTAGGAAGCTGCTACACAGCGTGTTCTTCTTCATTTGCACCCCCTGCGCACCCACACCGTGCCCTCGGCGCATAAGCTGCGCCCAATCCATTTGCCCCTCTCTCCTGCCTGAGGGGACCCCGGCTTTGGGTTGACACCCGCCCTTCTCCTCAGAGCTCCTGGGGCCTCAGGGAAGCTGCCCAAGCCCAGCCCACCTGGTTGGTCTTGACCATTCCCTCCCCTCCTCGGTTCGTTGACTTGATGGGACTAAGCCAATCAACGGAGTCCCCTGGACCAAGGGACTTTGGGCCAATTCAATGCTAGAGGAAGTGTGATACAAGCTGCCAAGAAAGTTCCTCTCTGTTAAGACCACTGGTGGGCACCCCACCCCCCCGGGTGGCTCAGCCGGTTCAGCTTCTGACTCTTGATTTCCGCTCGGATCATTATCTCATGCTGGTGGGATCGAGCCCTGCGTTGGGCTCTGTGCTGAGCGTGGAGACTGCTTGGGATTCTCTCTCTGCTCCTCCCCCCCCTCAAAATAAATAAATAAACTTAAAAAAAAAAAAAAAAAAGACTGAGCCACTGGAAGAGGTAATCACTTTCTCTCCCCCGTGTGGGTGTGAAGTCAGAATCTGCTGTAGATCCTTTTGCCACCGCAAGGGTAGCTGAGTGGATGCAGCCAAGACATGGAGAAGGGAGATGCCTGGGGAACCGTGGGCTGACGGAGTTGGAGCCACTGGGTTAAACAGACTCTGAAGTCCACCTTTCTGTACTTCCGGTGACGTGCTCAATACATTTCCTGTTGTTTACACAGCCTGGGCAGGTCATTCGTGACTTGTGGGAGTGTCCCTTACAGAAACAGGCACCGGCAGAACCTGGACTGTAGAAACTTCCCTGCATAATTTACAACTCCTGAAAGCAGGTGAGCAAATGAAATTCCTTGGCGTTATTTATGCCTATATATCTACACACACACACACACACACACACACACACATGCAAACAGAGATAGACAGAGAGTATGTCAGGCTAATGTCTTATACCCCCAAAGTCAGGATTGAGGTGTCTGCTCACTTCTCCTAAGGATGTGGACACGGATTCAACTTGATACTTACTTATTACCATTCAAAACCAATAGAGACATCCTAGCCACTCCACAGACTGAGATTTCTATTGGCAATTGGGGGACGCTGTGTGGCTCAGTCGGTTGAGTGCCCGACTCTTGACTCCAGCTCAGGTCATGATCTCACAGTTCATGGGATGAAGCCCCTTGTTACTTCTGCACTGACAGCGTGGAGCCTGTTTGAGATTCTCTCTCTCCCTCTTTGTCTGCCCTTCCTCTGCTCTGCTGCTCTCTCTCTCTCTCTCTCTCTCTCTCAAATTAAATAAATAAACTTAAAAAAAAAAAGAAATGAGAGGAAATAACAGTGTTGAAATAATAAGTCTTTGGGAACTTTTCTGCGGAAAGGACTTTCTCTGGCCCCTTGGTGTAGGTGCCATGCCTCATCTTGGCCTGCAGGTGGCCGCCTCAGCTGTCCTGAGCAGGAAGAGGATGGGGCGAGGCCACAAGTCCCACCTCCTGGTAGACCAGTCACCCCTCCCTGCTCCAGTCGCAGGCTCTTCCCTTCCCATCCCTGCCATCTGCTTCACAACCTCATGTCTGTGGAGAGGGCAGGTAGTGGCAGGTGGCTCAGTACAGACTAACCTCTGAGACTGGAAAAGCAGCCCTTGCCCTGACCCTGTGAGAATGGTTACCTCCCCACGACTCAGCTGGCCTAGGAAAAGCCAAGTCCATTGCAGCTCCGTTGGTTTCCTGGTGGTTCCTTTTTGGCCTGTCCTGTGAGGACTGCTTCCTTTACCTTCCATGACTTACAAGCTTCCGGTTCTAACCTCACCTTCTCTTTCCGATTGGAGCCTTGTCCTCCCACTTAGTCAGGGACATCTAAATCATCCGATGTATGTCTACACAACCTCTGGCCCCTGTGGCTCTTAATTCAGAGGAAGGCTTGCCTTCCCAACATTTCCTCCTCCTGAAAGTTCAATGTAACCAAGTCTCTAGCCTTTGGCTTCTTCCTTTTCCAGAAGCTTGTCTAAGAAAGACAGTACCTCACAGAGATTGTAATCTGAGACTCTAGATCACACTCCCTGCTTTTGCATCCTGGCTCTGCCACTTACTAGCTAGGGAACCTTGAAAAAGTTAACCTAGTTAGTTTCCTTTCCTAACCCATTAGAATGATGTTTCTGGCACATAAGAATCAAAGTAGTTAATGCATGCAAAAGCATTACGACATTCAACGCATTGAAGGTTAAAACATAATCTGTCACATAATAAGCACTCAATAAGTGTGGTCGTTATGAGGTCCACGTCGCAGGGAACCTAAGTGCTGTTCCTCGTAGCATAATATTTCAATAGCTGTTAGCTGTTATTTTACTGTTATCATTACTATCGTAGTTACGCCATTCCTCCTGACCACTTTTCAACCAAAGGGCTTGTGGGGGGGGGGGTTGCAAAGGAAACAGGAAGGATTTCTGATCCCCCAGATACAGTTTCCACTATTTCTCTGTCACTTACAAGTATGTGATCTCTGTCGAGTCATTTGTGGACTCTGATTCTCAGTTTTGTCATCCAGCGAATCGAGTTATGAACATCTAACTGGAAGAGTTTGGGTCAAGGTGGCAACTAGTCTCGGTACATGGCACTTGGTGGGTGTTCAGTATTATCCCCATGGTTATGACCTTCCTGGTGAGCACTGCTGGTAACATGGCTCAGTAAGGGACGGTGTCAGATTGCTCACTAATTTATAGCATGGATTAGTAACTGATCTTGTTTATCTGCAGCAGTGCTGACTCTATCAACATTATTAATGGAGACAATTGTATAAACACCAATTTTGTAGACTTTCCATTACTTAAAAGGTACACCTTTTTAAAAGTTTACTTATTTGTTTTGAGAGAGAGAGAGAGAGAGAGAGAGAGAGAGAGAACAAGCAGGGGAGGGGAAGAGGGAAAGAGAGAGAATCCTAAGCAGGCTCCACAATCAGCACGGAGCCCAACACAGGGCTCGATCTCACAAGCCGTGAGATCGTGACCTGATCCAAAATCAAGAGTCGGACGCTTATCCGACTGAGCCACCCAGACGTCCCAGAAGTGCAAACATCTTTATGTTGTGTTTCAAAGTGCTTTTATTCTCAGAACCTGTTGAGTCTTGGGAAAGCTATGCATATTTTTTACAAATTCTTTATTGTTGTTGAGAGGTTTTCCCAAGGAGCTGCAGATACTCACCACTAATACCAAGTAAGCAAATACAGACCCAAAGGAAGAACCAAAAGTGGGCCGTCGGCGTTAGAGGAGAGATACCAGAGCTGCCTCCGAACGGAGCGAAGGGTCCCCTCTCGTGTGAGAACCACTTGGGACGCTTGATAAGTTTTTCCTCAAAGATTTTTTTTTCAAAGAGGTCCTCTTAGTTTCAGAGCATTTTATCACATAAGACAAGAATAGATGAGCCATCTTCTGCTTTCCTGGAACAAGTTGTAAATTGACAGTGAGGGATAAGCTGACCCAGCGGTATTTGGGGGCTAGACAAATGTTCCAATTGTTATTTTCCAATGTTTGGGTTTTTATGAACCAAAAACACGTTTTGCCCTAAGCTCTTTCCCCTGGATTTTAACAAGTCATGTGTATTTGAAGGGAAATTCAATCCAGATGTGTCCAATCTATTTACACTTAAATTATTAAAGTGTTGTTTTGTAAGATTATTTAGGTGACCAGGAAACCTTTTGAGCATCTTTAGAATTCTGCTTCTTACCACAGAAGTCCTCATTCTATGAAGAGGTCGCATTTGCCCATAGGCCCTCCAGCTTGACCTTATTATACATTCATAAATCAGATTCCTGAGACCGTTCTAATTTAGTGGGCTGGTGCTGCATGATTTCCCAATCCCAAGAAAGGAAATATGCTTGTATGTGTGCTACCAAAAAAACAAATGAACTCCAAAGTCCCCGAGACAGCAACAATATGTTGTCCAAGGTTGGGATGAAATACGAGTGGCCGAATGAGGAATAAAAATATACCCTATAGACACAAAATAGGAGGATAACTGAGAGCTGGAAATAGATCCAAAACAATGCTTGGGATTGTCAGAAATACTGAAGGATAGGAAGCAAAAGAAATCCTAGTCAGTAGGCCACACAATGAATCATGCACCTGAAGGGCTTGTTCCCACAGGTTCTTGCAATGATAGTTTTAAAACTCACGATTGTTGTGGGAGAGAAACCTAGGCAGGCCATTTCATCACACTTTGAAAGATGGTATGTTATGCAGGGCTGGTGCAGGAATAAATAACAGTCATTAATGCTAAGGTACTCTGCAAAGACTTGCCAGAGCTTCCCATCGGGACCTCCACTGAACACGCGTAATGGGAATCCATTACCTTGACCATGCCGAGGCAAAGGATCCCGATCCGAGGTGTCAGGATCAAGCTCATGTTTTGCATATCCCAGTAAAACCATTCCTTCCAGCGAGGCCAAGTCCAATCAGAACTCAACAGACCATGTTATAAAAGTTAAAATCAATTCTAATGGTGGCCGGCTTTCTACCTAGAGAATTTTATAAAAGCCGTTTGCATATACACCAAGTTTAATGAATCCAGTCACAAAAGGAGTTTCATCTTGTAATGGACACCAGCAGCTCAGCAGCATGTCCCAGGGTCTCTCTTTCTGAAAACATGCTATAGATCTAGACAAGACGTACGCATAGGGCTGCACTGGGGAGAGCTTGGCCCAGGGCCCGACTAACTACGGAATATTGGCCAGAGCGTAGAATGATCTCTGGTTTTCATGCAGCTGCCCTTTTCTGAATATCAGCAAGACAGCGCTAAACCCATGTTTAAAGAGAGCAGTAGGTAGAAGGTTAATCCACACACACACACACACACACACACCATCGTGTTGTAATTTCTTCACCACATCAGAAACCACATTTCAACGCACTGCATCCTGGTACAAAAATGCCAGTGTGTGCTAGGGTAAAACCTTGGCTCTCCTGAACACAGACAAGAGGTAGAGTGCCAGGGTCTGAACGTATGATGGGTGGGGACCACGGGCCAAGCTTGGATGAGCCACTTTGTATACAAGTAGCTCTCAAAAATAATCCCGTGTGGGAGGGAAAACTAACACAATTTGAATGTCTTCTCCATCAGTGATTTGACAGATTAAGTCATTTAATCCACCCGAAGAGCCTGGAACGATGTTTTGAAGCTCGGCTGTTTTACTTACCACAGCAAAATAGATACGTCAAATATTCTACAACTTTGTAGTGGTTATATGGTATTACACTGAATAAATATACCATGTTTTATTTATCGGTCTCTTGTTTTGTTGAACATTTACAAAATTTCTAATGTTTTGCTTTTATAGATAATGCAAGCAATAAACTCCCTTTTAAACAAGTGTTTGTTTACCTCTATAATAATTTCATCAAACAATTACCGGGTCAAATTTCTGGGTCAAAGAGTTGGTACATTTTAAAGGATTTCGATTTGTGCATCAAATTCTTTCCTGACGTAACGAATCACATATATTCCTTGCCTGCAGTGCATAAATTTTCTTATAAAACAATGATCTCTTTTGGGTCTGTGATTTAAACTGCTTCCTCATGACTATAGATTAATACTCATTATCATTTCATTGCTACTCACTACTACACAAATTTTATTAATTTGTGGGGTTTCTTTCCTTTTTAAAATAAATTGCTGGAAGTTTTGTCCAATTCATTGGTTCTTATTTGTTCACTTTTTAACTCAGCAAAGACTGAACTCTTTGATTTATCAACTGTAACACTTGTCATTTCTTACTTTTACTTGTTTTTACTTTATCTCGAACATTTTCTCTTTTTTCAGTTAATTTTTTTGGTTTCTAAGACAGCATGGAATTCTGTGTTGTTTTTTAAATTCTCACTTCTTAAAGGAAGTAACAGAGGTTATGATTGTTGTGTAATTTTTAAGTTTTCAAGCAAGCTAAGGTAGTTTGCTTACTTCTTTGAATCAATGTCCGAACAGCCAGAGGGTTTTATTTTCTTTTTACCTCTTATTACCAATTTCTGGTCTCACTTCCTGATAGTTTGAGAATTGGGTCTATCCACCCTATTTCAACTCTCAGGAATTTATGAACTTCTAGGGCAGCAATTTTCATCCGGTCGTTATTGTTTAACCAATGCAACACCTAAAAAAAAACAACCTTAATTGAAACCACAACATGTAAAAAGATAAAAAAACAAAACATTTTTAGTTGAATGGAAAATCAGGAGACTTGCAAACACACTGATAATAGGGACCTTTGCTTTTAACCAAGGCAATTCCAAGGATTTTCTGAAACCCTATGGCTTTGCAAAACACAATCTTTATTAGTTAAGTGATCAACAGACGTGTGTCACGGGTCCTTGAAAAGAAGGAAAATTATCTTTCCTTACATATTGATACATTATTAATTGAAGGTTATCAATAATGATTCAAGTCATCTATGTATTTACTTAACTGTCAGAATGCTTATATTAAATGTCAGAATCAGAAAGTTTTTCTGTGTCCTCTGTTTGTTTTATTTGCCATCATTATTTTTTGCCTCTTTTCATTTCCCCAGAAACATTGGGAGAACTTTTCAAGCTTATCCTCTGTGTTATTGATTAGCTTTTCTGTCACGAATTCTGATTTTTTTACCGTTTCCAATGAAGATTTGAATTTTACCGTTGCATTTTAAAAAGTCAATGAAACAGGTATTATTTTAATCCCCACTATCTAGACAGGAAACCAAGGCTCAACAAGGTCAAGTGACTTGCCCAAGCTCATGCAGCTAAGATGCTAGGTTTTGAAGGATGTGGTTCCAGAGTTCTCATGAACTACACTTTCTCAGACATAGTTTATAAGAAATCTATCGTAAATCATTTTCACATTGCTCTATTATTTGCATTTCTTCAGGAGCTTATTCTCTTATTGTTTTTATTGTTTATATTTCTTCTTTAAAAATTTTTTTTAACGTTTATTTATTTTTGAGAGACAGAGAGAGACAAAGCAGCGGATGGGCACAGAGAGAGAAACACAGAATCTGAAGCAGGCTGCAGGCTCTGAGCTGTCAGCACAGAGCCCGATGCGGGGCTCGAACCCATGAACCATGAGATCATGACCTGAGCTGAAGTCGGATGCTTAACCAACTGAGCCACCAGGCACCCCATATTGTTTATATTTCTTAATAGCTGTTTTATCTCGTTCTCTCTCTGTCTCTGTCTCATACACACACACACACACACACACTCATACACACACACACACACACACGCACATGCACACACACTCTCCCTTCCATATCTAGCAGTATAACCAGACCCAGGTTTTGGACTGGGCTTAGATTTCTTTCCATAATGAGATTGGGGAACATTGGAGATCCAGCCCCGGAGCCTGTGGCAACTGGCCCAATGCCTGGCTCCCTACTTACAGCCCTCGTAAGTAGATTTATGCAAGCCAACGCTCCCAGCAGCAGTTGTAACTTTTTCCACTTCCTTTTAGGGTTGGGGTGTACCCCCCCTGCTCCGACAAGCCAGGATTCAGGCAGGGGGCTAGCACATATGGGCACCCTGTGTTTCCAATATCCAAAAGGAATCAGCCCCCAGTGGCCTTGATCTATTCGAGCACGAGGCCTCAAGCAGCTCCTGCCTGTTTCTTCATTTTCTGGTCCACAGAGATATGCATCTCTGTGTGGCAACAACCATGTCTTTTCAATTTTTTAAAATACTGTTTTTCTTTCCTGCTATGTTATTGTAACAGTGTGCGTAAAACGTGAAATCTTGTTACCACCTTCACCGAATGTCCAGGAAATCATTTTGAGATGTTTTGAGAGATTTTCTCATATGCCTCCATTTTTTTTTTATTCTGCAGTATTTTTTTTTCTCATACGCTCCTTGGGCGATTGTGGTTTTTCCTATTTACTTATCTGAGAAGAAAAAAGATGGATGGAGCAAGTGTTTTCCAGCTGACAAGGTCTGTGACCTGTCCTTGGCCTTGTAGTGTGGTTCATTTACAACTGGAAATGATTTACAATTGGAGGGCGAATTGAGGTATGCAATTTCTAGCCTAATTCCCGGTGATTGGCCCATATCCCTCTAGTGCAATTGTCCTGAACTTAGACTTTCTCTTACACTCCATGCCTGGTTCCTTGTCCCGATAAACCAATCCCAGCATGCCCTTCCTGTATCTGATCTCATTCTAACTTTTTCTTGTTGTGACTGAAACTCCCAGAATGCAACATGCCCCTGGCAGGCCTTCTCTTTCCTCTGCTTCCATCTCTTTCCATCTCCTTCCATACACACTTCCTGCTACATGTTGTCCCAGAAGTTAAAATCTCCAAATAAATGAGGAAGAGAAATTGCCAATGGAGTCAGGGGTATGTGGGGGGATCAGCTCTGTCAACCAAGAAGAAGTATCCAGACCACTGCACGGTGGCCACACTCTTTTCTTCTTAGATCCGTGAGCCAGAATACAGCACTGAGACAAACTTCCCTACCTTAGCTAAAACAGTTCAGTTCCATGGAGGCTGGAAAAGCACGCCTAGCCCACTATTTGAATTTCTATTTGTACCTCACCTATGTCATCACTGGTGGGATTCCTTCCAGGATTCTAGCACTGTGTTGGTTGTCGGTTTTCATTTTTACGGTTATTTGAGTCAGAGGTAAGAAGAGATTGTGGCAGGATGTGTTGGCCAAGCGACTTTAAACCAGAAATCTGCCACTGACTTTATTGTTTAGTACAATTTTGTCTGCAACCATTAGCAGTCAGTGAGGTGTTATTTCACCACGTTGGTGAGGAAATTTTGCTTCAAATCTTGATCGGCCGACCTGTTGAAACTCTCCGCTTACCTGGCATTGAGACTCTGCTCAGTGTTTTTGGAAGTCAGTGTGGTCCATCTTAAACTGCAAGACTCAGAACTACCTTTGGAATCATAAGTCTCTGTTCAAATTCCTTATTCAGAAGTGGCATTACTACATGACTCCTTTGCATGAGTTTAGAAAAAAGGTAACCCTTCGTGAAAAAACTTTGCTTCTACCTATTAAATAATTGCAATATTATACTTAATTTTTGCGTGACAGGACACTTTACTATAATTTGCCAGAAACTTGTCAGAATAAATAGAGAACACACAGCGTTTATGACAGGGATGTTTCGCTTAGAGTTGTGCACTGGGCACCCCACACAACTGCACATGACAAGTCAGCTCTTGTGCTCATGCTCCTGAGAAAACTACTTTTGGAGATAACAGGAGAACTTACGGTTAAGCAACTGCTTACTCTCCTGAAGCCTCTGCCTGACTTATTTCACTTAGCGTGATGCCCTCAGGGTCCATCCATGTTGCTGCAAATAGCAAAATTTCATTCTTTTTTCTGGCTGAATAATATTCCAGTGTGTGTGTGTGTGTGTGTGTGTGTGTGTGTGTGTCTCACATTTTTCTCTATCCGTTCATCTGTGATGGACACTTAACAATTGTTTCCTTATCTTGACTATTGTAAATAACGCGGCAGTGAACATGGAGGTTCACATACTGTTTGAGTTAGCATGTTTGTTTTCTTTGGATAAATACCCAGAAGTAAAAATGCCGGATTGTAGGGCAGGTCTGTTTTTAATTTTTTGAGGAGACTTCATACTGTTTTCCACAGTGGCTGCACCCATTTACATATTCCCACCAACAGTGCGTGAGGGTTCCCTTTTCTCCACAATCTCACCAACACTTGTTATTTCTTGTCTTCATGATACTAACTTTCAGTTATAAAATAAATGAGCCGTGGGGATGTACTATACAGCACGGTGACGATAGCTAAAGATACTGTATTGCATTTTTGAAAGTTGCTAAGAGAGTAGATCTTAAAAGTCCTCATCACAAGAAAAAGAGAACTCTGTAATTAAGTGTGGTGACAGATGTGAACCTAGACTCATTGTGGGGATCATTTTGCAAGTGTTGAATCACCATGTTGTACACCTGCAACTAATATAATGTTGTAGGTCAATTGCACCTCAATAAAAAAAGAATCATCGTGTATAGTTCTCTGCAACAAACTTATGTATATGGATCTAATTAAAATTATTTCCGACCATAAAAAAAAAAGTGAATACTATATTGTCAGTGGCAGAAGCTAGGAAGGCCATGATCTACACCACGGAGTCCCCCCTTCCTCCATTTAGCTGGTGAATGTTGGGACTATAAATCATGTATTATCACTCAGTTTCCAGGCACTGGTAGCTAAGCACACACGCTATGGAGAAAAGGAGGCTCTTGTCCAAAGAGATTGACATTAGGAGATCACCCCCTCGTGGGCCCCAAAAGAGGGAGGTGCCAGCCACACAAAGGGCTGCCTTTTATCCTTTTGAGGCCACTTTTTAAAATATAATCAGGCAGCTGAGGCTCCCAGGTATCTGAAGAAAGTCTCAGACATGAATAACTGAGACTAACACTTGCAAATAGAAAAAAGTAACTTGGGGAAAACAGACCAGACGAGCTGAAATGCAGAGAGCTGAAAAAGAAAACCATCAGTATTCTCAGAAAAAATCAGGGGCACCTGGGCTGCTCAGTTGGTTAAGCATCTGACTGCAGCTCAGGACACGATCTCACAGTTCGTTGGTTTGAGCCGTGCGTTGGGCTCTGTGTTGGCAGCTCAGAGCCTGGACCCTGCTTTGGATTCTGCCTTCCTCTCTCTCTCTGCCCCTCCCCCAGTCCAACTCTGTCTCTGTCTTTGTCTCTCTCTCTCAAAAATAAACAAAAGTTAATTAAAAAAAAGAAATATCAGAGAAGATCTTAGTTGCATAAAATGCAATAAAAGGATATTGGTTTTTTTTTTTTTTAAAGAAAACTCTTGGGGGAAATAAAAGAACTCCTATGGACTAAAAGTGTGCTGTAAGAAATGAAAAACACAACAGAGATACTGGCTAGCAAAGCTGAGAAATCTCTGAAAAGGAAGAGAGAAGAGAAAAGGGAAGAAAATTAGTGGATCTGTCTAGGATGACCAATATGCAGGATTTAGGCAGAAAAACTGGAGGGGGTCTGGGGGTGAATGGTAATGAGGACATAAAAAAAAAAAAAACTAGGGAAGCAAAACCAAGGCAATTCTTGATCCCAAAGAGAATATAAAGTCGCGCACAGAAAGTTCTAACTCTCGCAGGACTCACTTCTGAGCAGCATTTGCAATAATGATAACTAATCACTGGCTAGGTAAGATACACAAAGGGATGGGAGCCAGGCTGGCAGAAAGAGAGTAAATCCTCCTCGAAAACAGGAGGTCAAAATATGTCCCAAACTGAAAAAGTTTGGAGATGTCGATCGAAATACTTTCCAAGTCAAAAATAGTAAACTCTCAGAAATAGGAAAAAAAAAAAAAAAAGTGGGAGGGGGGAGTGCCGTTGTTTTTTTGAAATAAGCCTTGGAAACTATTTTATTGTTCAAATTACGTAATTTAAATGTAAATTACGTAAGATAGAATCTTGATTTTTTTATTTGAGGATAGCTGACACACAGTGTTGCGTTAGTTTCAGGCACACAGCCTAGTGACCTGATGAGCCTGTACAGTATGTGACCCTCATCACAAGTGTAGCTGCCATCTGTCACCATACAACCCAACTAAATACTGTATAATGTGTGTTATTTTATTCTAAGTTTATTTATTTAGAGAGAATGCTCAAGTGGAGGGGGGGTGCAGAAATAGAGGAGCAAGAATCCCAAGCAGGTTCCGCACCGGCAGCCTGGAGCCCCACGCAGGGCTGCAGCTCATGACCCGTGAGATCATGACCCGAGCTGAAATCAAGAGTCGGACACCTGACCGACTGAGCTACCCAGGTGCCCCGATGTGTGCTAGTTTTAACTGGATGGGAAAGGAGAAAGGGTACACACCATCTGGCGAGTGCCTACGTCCGAAGCCTCAGGAAAGGAGGTGACAACACATCGACCTGTGCCTGCCCAGCTCACCCTGGCTTCCTGCTCCCTACCCGGCTGGCCCCACCATCTCCTCGCTCGCTGGCTCCCCTCCCATTCAGCGCTGCTTGTCTGCTGCTCCCTCGCACCTGGCAACAAAACCTAGAACTATTCTGGACCGTGGGGAAGTCCCCTTTCTCTTAGTTTCCATCCAGTTGAGGCTCGTTTTTCAAGAATCCATGCGGAGTAAACACATTAAAAAGGCCAAAACGAACTTCCAAGGCCCACATGCTTTCCTCACCTGTCTGGGCACAGGCTGACACCCTTCAGAAAGCACCAGGTCCCCCCTCTTTTTCGGTTTTAGCCCCATCTCACAGTCTGCCCCCATCACTCATTTACTGAGATGACAAGAATGAGTATTGGGATTACATCCCAGGAAGGGAGCGGCTGGAAATCGAATGAAAATGGAAACAAGAAGGCAGATACAGGAATCCATTATTATTTAAGGAGTCCTGAATTGTTCAAGGAAAAGTTTAAATAAGTCATTGTTTTAAAAAGGCTGAATTATTTGGTCTCAGGCTGTAAGAAGAGTATTTTTCCCGTCCCCTTCTTTCTTGAACTCCAGCAGAAGATTGGCTTAAGTGGAAAAGCTGACATTTAATAGCCACAGAGGAGTGGTCGTGGACAGACATACACCTTTTCCCAGCACCTTGATGGGCAGAAAGGCCACCTCACTAAGTGTTCTTTCCGATCCTTCCCGATGCATGCCAGGATTATTTTCCCACAGCAGAACCCATTGATTCTCATCACAGAGACATGACTGAGATATTCATTGCACAAGAGAAAAGAGTTGAGTAACTTCCAATTAACCATGAGAACATTATCTGTTATGTGAATTATAACCATGAGAACATTATCTGTTATGTGAATTATTCATAAACACACAAGGCCTACTCCTTCCACTGACAAGATGGACTTGCAAAGATATGCTCGAGACAAGATGGAATTGTGCTAAATGCATTAGGAAATAATATGAGTTTATGACTGTTTGTCTTATAGAATTTTTGATGCGATTCTAAAGACAGTCTCAGCATGTTAGTCATCTTTCTTTGTATCACTTACACTTCTTCCCATCAGCATGAAAAATTTTTACATTGGTTAGATCTATCTAACAATGACCTGATACAAAAAAACATGGAGTCTGGGTTGGCACTCACTTCAGTCCCCTTGCAAATAATAGATGGTGTAGCAAGCTTGGCTACAAAGGATCCAGAATGCACAATTAGGCAGGCAAGCCATAGTACAGTGGGGTCCCAGACTTCTGTAAAGAATTTATTAAAAGCAATGGACCTTTGTCTCAGAAAAATGCAGAGAAGAAGTTATGCTTAAAATTTCACGGACTTATGGACTCCCTACAAACCATTCATTCATGGCCCCTTAAGTATTGAATGTGAACCCTGTATTTCCAAAATAAAGAATAGGCAACTTTATGGTAATTTTCAAACTCGTATCTGACTTGAAGAAATTTCTGAAGGCTTCTGCTCATGGGAACGTTCTGGGCAAGGAGGCAGCGTGGCATTTGACATGAAGCCCCAAGGTTTTCGCACAACAGCTATTGGTCAGTCCTGAGGCTTGATGCACTTACTGAGGAAAATCTTCATGCCTCAAATTATTTGCTTCAAAGATTGTAAAATCACAATAATGGGCAGAGAAGAGTTGCAAAGAGAGAAAAAAAAAGGAGGATGTCCTTTAAATAGAAGAGTATGGCTGTCACCTAATTTTACAATTTACAGCTATGACAACAAACAGGATGTCAGGCTGTGTCCCTCTCAGAGGGCATATAAATCAAGGTAAGTGCTATTGCTACACTGAGCCACAACCAAGAGAGACCAGCTTGCATCACTATTCATTGAACAACACTGGATGGCTATTATCCTTGAAACTTAAAACATGCAAGATTACGTTCATCAAGGCCGAGAGGATTCTAATTCTCCATCCAGTGACCAACATCAGACTGGAATTGATGGCGATCTTAGACAATGGGTAACACTTGACCGTTTTGCCCAATCTTTTCTCATTGTTTATACGTCCGTTGGTTTAGCTGTGTGTGCAACATAATCTGACTGGAGCATTTATACACTTTTGAAGTTCAAATTATTTGGTTTCCCTTAAAGTTATCATCCCTTGATTTATGATTCTCTTTATTCTCATCTTAGTTTGGATTCCTGTAGCTTCATTCTCTGGTGATGCTCTTGGGTCCAATTTTATAGGCACTTTTAGTTTAGAGGACAAGGTGACAGGCACAAAAGGCTGACGTTTATAAAGGGAGCCAGGATACTACAGCGTCATTGTTCTTGCACTGATTTCGAAAAGCATATTAAAAAGAGCAAATTGCCTTTTCTATAGCAAGGACATCATCGGATAATAAGTTTTTAAAAAATGATCAAATGAGTAATTAGCATTAAATGTTTCTGACTTCACACCCCAAGGGAATGGTCCTGGAAAAGAGCTTTATTCTTGCTTATAAACCTGGCCTTAAAAGAAAGTTATTTTTAAAAATCCTATTAGATAAATTAAACCTTAGTTATTATGTAGCCAGAGGCCATACTTTTGAAATTTAAAGTCTCTGACTTCTAATCACTATGCAACCTGTAGTTTGTTTTGTGACCTTACGCAAGTCATTTAACCTCTTAGCTGTTCACGTTTCCTTGCCAGCAAAATATACACATTGGCCTTAGCCGTCACAAAAATTATCATGAAACACTTGCAAATACTGATGTAAAATAGTGCTGTCCTTCTTTCCTAAGTGTGGTTACTGATCTAAAGTTTGGCATATAGTAGGCAACCCAGTGAATGGTTATTATATGTATTAATGAATGGATGGGTGATCCAAATGTGCTTTGCCATATATATTTTTTTTCATCAGACAGCCCTGGAACTCCTTAGAGCCAATCTATACCTTCCTTCCTGCGATGCTGTGCAATTATCCCAGCTGGGTGGCCTTTGGATTACTCTTCCCTCTCCACTCCTACTCGTCACTTGCCCTTCCAGTCATCTCTCTGGTTCCCATGTTCTTCTTCAGGACACCTCTTTCTTTTCAATCTGTTGTTCCCCAAACCAATCCCATCTACCACTCCTTCCTCATTCCAGTGCTAATCCAAACTAGTTTAGGGCTGGTCTGTAATGACAGGATAGATAAAAGTAGATGGGCACTCAAATGTCCATCAACGGATGAATGGATAAAGAAGATGTGGTGTATATATACAATGGAGTATTACTCGGCCGTCAAAAAGAATGAAATCTTGCCATTTGCAACAACGTGGATGGAACTAGAGTGTATTATGCTAAGTGAAATTAGTCAGAGAAAGACAAATATCATATGACTTCACTCATACGTGGAGTTTGATACAAAACAAATGAACAGAAGGGAACAGAAGCAAAAATAATATAAAAACAGGGAGGGGGACAACACATAAGAGACTCTTAAATACAGAGAAAAAACCAAAGGTTGCTGGAGGGGTTTGTGGGTAGAGGAATGCGCTACGTGGGCAAGGGACATTAAGGAGGACACTTGTTGGGATGAGCACTGGGTGTTATACGTAGGGGATAAATCACTGGATTCTACTCCTGAAATCATTATTGCACTAGATGCTAACTAACTTGGATGTAAATTTAAAAAATAAAAAAAATAGGGGCACCCGGATGGCTCAGTCAGTTAAGCCTCAGCCCAGATCGTGATCTTGCGCTTCATGAGTTCGAGCCCTGTGTCGGGCTCTGTGCTGACAGCTCGGAGCCTGGAGCCTGCTTTGGATTCTGTCTCTCCCTCTCTCTCTGCCCCTCCCCTGCTCACACACACACTGTCTCTCTCTCTCTCTCAAAAAAAGAAAATAAATAAACATTAAGAAATAAAAATAAAATAAAATAAAATAAAATAAAATAAAATAGATAGATGGGCACTGACCCAAAGAACAAGGGGAAGAATATAGCTTCAACCAATGGTGCTTCAACTGTCTGCCTGTCTTTTAATAATAACCCAATTACAGACAACTGACTCAGTGGAGAAGAAAGAATATTTCTCAGGCATACGACGTTCATGACCTCCAGGGATGCTTCTGGAATAGGCAATCACATGGACAATATAAAAGAGAAAAGTTCTCCTGGCTCCAGGGGACCTGTAATTTGCTGCCTCATAAAGCTTAACAAATGTTCCACGGCTCCGGCGTCTACAGAGCAAGTGAGCCTGTGGCAACGTGTGGACTCGTCCCCAAATTCTATATAGGCTCTGTAAAGTCTTCTCAAACCTAAGATTTCCAAATCAAAACAATAGGATGATTGTTATCTTAAAACAATTGGAACGTTTGTTTCCCTTTTTGTGGCTAACTGGTTAATTCTTCCTCGAAAGTTTAAATATTCCCTGAGACTCCTGGATACAGTAATAGATCCCATGGCCCACTGGAGTTTAAACATCAAATTCACATACACTTTATTTTTTTTTTAATTTTTTTTAATCTTTGTTTTTGAGAGAGAGAGAGAGAGAGAGAGAGTGAATGGGGGAGGGCCGAGAGAGAGGGAGCCGCAGAATCTGAAGCAGGCTCCAGGCTCTGAGCTGTCAGCACAGAGCCCCACGCGGGGCTCGAACCCACGAACTGTGAGATCATGACCTGAGAGAAAGTCAGACACTTAACTGACTGAGCCACCCAGGCGCCCCTCACGTGCACTTTAAAGAATAAAAACGATTGAACAGCATGGGCTGCACAGAGGTGGCTTTGTGGACAACATGACGTGACTACGTTTTTTAAACCACGCTCAGACAGAAAAGCCTACAATCTACAGAAGCCTGTCCATTGTGCTCTTCGGCTCCAATGCAGCCGTGACTGGAATGTCTCGTGGTAAGTGACAGGCTCCTGGTTCTTAGAGTTCCAACAAGGCAACCAGGTGATGGAGTCAGGGCTGCAGGGCTGGAAGGAAACTTTGAGATTCTGTGTGTGATGACACTCAGGCTTAAAGGGACCAAACCGAATGCTTTACTCGGGAGCAAGAGAACACCCACACCTGGAAAGTAAAGTTTTCGTGCTTGGCACTCAGGTAACGGGGACATGGCTTGATGTGCCATTTCACTGTCATCGCCGTTAAGCAGATTTGATTATTTCTTTTCATTCAAAAAGGGCATAAGCATTTCAGCGCTGAGATTTCAAAACTGCTTCTTTCATACTAGTTTTGTCTTTTTATTTGTTTGGTTGGTTGGTTTTGGCTTTTTAAAATATTTATTTATTTTGAGAGAGACAGTGTGTGTGTATGTGTGCATGGCAGAGAGGCGGAGACAGAGAAAGAGAGAGAGAGAGAGAGAGAGAGAGAGAGAGAGAATTCCAAGCAGGGTCCATGCTGTCAGCACAGAGCCCATCGTGGAACTCGTTCTCAGGTGCTTGATCTCACAAAACCTGAGACCAGGACCTGAGCCGAGATCAAGAGTCAGATGTTTAACTGACTGAGCCACTCAGGTGCCCCATCGTACTAGTTCAGTCTTAAATTCATTTGCATTTAAGACTGATGATCAGCAATCTACTCCCTTTTCTATTGATTTTAAATAAAAATGCCCATTGGAGTCTAGCCAACAAAAGAGGGCAGGAGAGGGTGGAGAAGGAGCCTCTGGTTCTTAACTGCCTCGACTCCAAAGGGATATACTTCATTAAACTTGTAGGATGTCACATGTCAATTAACATCTCAATAAACCTGGGCGCAAATTGCCATCAATATTAACAGGATGATTCATATGGAACCTCAAAAGGTCTACAAAAAGTCAAGTCTCTTTATAGAAAATAAACACATAAAGGGACACACTTCATTCCCACCATCATCCCACTTGCAAACGCAACTCACATGTCCCCATCTAGATGCCAGGGCCTGGGAAATAAATGTGCTCCTTGATGGACAGTCACTGCTCAGTGACAATTTCACCCCATGGAAGAAGTCAGAGCATTCATTTTTTAGGAACATCTAACCATTTCTGTCACATTCCCATCCACGCATACTCTATCGCATCACATAGATCCCAGACTAGTTTGTAGTACAATCTAAAGATGGGGGTAGTCCAAGGGCAGGCTGAGTCACAAGCACTCCAGAATCCAGGGGCTTAAACAGCTTCAGCAAGATTCTGTGTCTCCCTTTCGCTTCTTGCCTTCCCTTTACTTTCTGCTGTGTTGGCTTCCTTCTCAGGCAGGCTGTCACCACACTCTGGCCAAGATGGCCGTTAGAAACATAGGGTGTATTATCTTTAGAACCAGTAACCTCAGAAGAAAAAGGAAATAAAAAAATCACCCCCCCCCCCAAAATCCACAGCAATCCATGAAAATAAATCAGATTGCCTTTCCTTGAGATGTGTGCTCACCATTGAAGCAATGGCTGTATCTAGGAAGCAGAGGCAGGGGCGGGGGCGGGGGGGGGTACTCCAGTCAGCCTCTACCATGGGTGAAGAGGTGTGGTCATGGGATTTATTGCTCAGCAGGACTCTGGGAAGGAGCAGTTTCTGAAAGGAAAAGCTATTGGCATACGAGGAATGACTCCCAAGAGTCGTTGAGGTTAGCACTGAAAATGGGAGGTAAACAGATATGGAACTTGTGAATTTGCTTATTATTATTTCTTCCTGTCTTTGTTAGTTTTCTTTTAGTCCTTGAGAACACACATCTGCTCCTATATTTTTGATATCTGCTTACAAGAAAAAAACTGTAATTCTCCTTTTCTCTCATTAGACTATAGAATTTTCTAGGTTAAGGATCATGTTACTCCTTATAAACAGCTTTAAAGTAACTAAGGTGGCATTCCATAAAAAACAAATTTTGACAAATGTCTTGATGAAAGGATCCCTTAACCTACTTGTAAAATCAGATTACATTTTATTTATTTTCATTTTAGGGAGTGGTATTCTTTGGGCTTTCAAAGTGGCTTGCCGGATGTAAGCATTTTGTTGACTAGAAATACTGCAAGTTTCTTAAGATACTGAGAAGGTCAGAACTATGGTGTTCATAGGGGCCAGACCTCCAATGTTTCTCAAATCTATACCATTTGGATAGTGCCTAGATTGAAACACTGGTTGATTGACTCTTCATTGAGGAAAAGTTATTATTAGCAGTATTGGCTTTATTTTAGTTTAATTCCAGTGCAGTTAACATACAGTGTTGTATGTTAGCTTCAGGTACACAATAGAGTATTGTTTATATTAAATAGTACTTACAATACGCCACTGGCACTGGGGATATTGAATTACATCTATAAAGATCTTCCTTCCAAATCAGGTAATTGTCACAGGTTGCATGGACTTGTCTTCTTGAGGGCCACATTCAGCCTTCTACAGAGGGCTAGACTTCCTGAATCTAGTCGACATTAAAGTTGAGGACCAGAAGATGAGTCAATGTCTGGGGAGTTGAGGTTGGAGAGTATTCCAGGCGGAGAACGGCATGCTCAAAGCCTAGAGGCAAGAGTGTGGTGCAATCAAGGAACCGAAGGAAGCTCCCCTTGGGCCCCCACTCAGAGCACTGGGAAAATAAAATAGGGGAGACAAGGCTGGAGCCCCGTCATGTGTAAGCCACATGAAGGAGTTTTAAGTTTGTCTTTAGGCAATGGGAAGCCATTGAACGTTGTATGAAGAGGAGAGATATAATCAAATGTGCACTTTGGGAAGCTCTCTGGCTGGTTATTTGGAAAATGAATTAGGAGAGACTGGAATAGGAACAGGGGACCAGTGAGGATGTTACTACCATGGGCCAGAGAAAGAAAGATAATGTTGAGGTAAAGACAACAAAGAAATAGTTAGACAGCACATGTATTTAAGGTAGAATTAGAAGAACATTCTGACAGTTTGCACATGGAGAGGAGAGGGAGAGGGAGGTGTCAGGAATGACATCAAGGTTCCTGAGTGTCATGGATTGAATTGCGTACCCCGAAATTCATACGTTGACGTCCTAACCTCTAGCACCTCAGGGCTGTGATCTTATGTAGAGAGAGGGTCTTTCCAGAAGTTATCAAGGTAAAATGAATTCATGGGGGTGAACTCTAATCCAATATGATCGGTATCCTTATAAGAAGAGGAAATTTGGAGACAGACATCTCCACAAGAACACCATGGGAAGATGAAGGCGAAGATCGGGGTGGTGCTCCCCCCCCCCCACCAAGGGATGGTGAAGGTTAACAACAAAACAACAGAGACTAGGAGAAAGGATGGAACAGATTCTCCCTCAAAGTCCCCACAAGGAAGAAACCCTTCTGACACCTTGATCTCAGACTTCTGGTCTCCAGGAGTGTGAGACAAATTTCTGTAGCTTAAGCCACTCAGTGTATAGTACTTCATTAAGGCAGCCTGGAAAACGAATTACCTGAGACATTGGTAGTACCACCTGCTGAGCTAGAGAGCACTGGACAGAGAGCAAGCTGGTGGGAAATAATGCTCTTAACCTACCAATGGAAGTAATTTTCCAGCCACACATCAAAAAAAACAAAGAAACAAAAAAAAAAACCACTCCATTTTCACCTGAAATTGAGATAAGATATAACTTAAAACAAAATCAGTTTCCAAATGATTTAGTTCCAATGAACTAAATAAAAAGTTGTTAACGTCTCTGGAGAAGCTGAATGGCTGAGAAACAAGAACCTTTACAACACGCTGACATTTAAGGTTTCCTCAGCTCAGAGGCTTAACCCCCGCTCAGTCACCTTATGGCAGATTTCATGGAAGATTATATAAGAAAAAAATTACATGAGAAAATTT
This sequence comes from Panthera tigris, assembly GCF_018350195.1. NCBI lineage: Eukaryota > Metazoa > Chordata > Mammalia > Carnivora > Felidae > Panthera > Panthera tigris. The sequence continues at coordinate 17,984,073 of NC_056660.1, read as the reverse complement.
CTCAAACTGAAGAATTCAGGTCTGCAGTCTGAAAGGGCTCTTCAAATGCGTAGCCAAAAACCCTCTGTTTCGAAAAGAGACCTACATAAAGATTCGTCAATTAGAAGTTTCAGACCTCTAAAGGTAAAGGAAAAAAAACTAAAAGCTTCTAGGGATTAAAGAAAAAAAATTCAACTAAGGGATATAAAAGCCAAAGCCTTCAAAATCCAAAGAAAAAAAATTTTTTAATTGAAATTCTAATACCCAGCCAAACAGTAAATCAAGTGTAAAGGTGAAATAAAGACATCTCAGATGACTAAAGATCTTTCCTTTTTTAATTTAATAATGGGATTAGCCTAGAAAACAAAAGCCCAGCCATGTCTTGGTGCCCCCAGGCCTTGCTTTCCTCCCCAGTTCCAGCCCCAGCCCCAGCCACATCCTTCCTAAATCCGGGACTACACTCTTCTTTCCTTCAACACCCGAGGCGAAATGGCTGCAAGAAACCAGATTGCTCCAAAGGACCTCCACTGGAGTCCAAAAGCCAGCAGAATAGTGAAAATTGGCAAGAAGAAAAGAAAAGAGATCTTGAAAAGATACTATTAATTAGGTGATTCAAAACAACTAGAGATCACTTATTGACTCCGTTCCAAAGTGCTGTGGTTTCCTGTTACGGCCTTTAGATAAGTATGGTTTTACTGTATTTGGTTAGGAAATTTAAAATAATGAGATATTAAGCTTCACGAGATAATGAGGAAGATGGTACTGGTGGTGATGATTATAGGTTTTAAAAGGAGAGAATGTGAAAGAAAAACAATGCACATAAGACGGTGAGGCCGGGTCGTCTAGAGTCAGTTGATAAACATACCGAGCAACTTATCTTGCTTTCTACATAACCCATAGTTTTCAGTAAAATCTTGAAAAAAGATGACACAACTCCCTTTGGACAGACATCTGTCCACAGCAAAGGTATAAATTAGCGATTCTGGGGCACCTGGGTGGCTCAGTCGGTTAAGCGTCTGACTTCGGCTCAGGTCATGATCTCGCGGTCCGTGAGTTCAAGCCCCGCGTCGGGCTCTGTGCTGACAGCTCAGAGCCTGGAGCCTGTTTCAGATTCTGTGTCTCCCTCTCTCTCTGACCCTCCCCCGTTCATGCTCTGTCTCTCTCTGTCTCAAAAGTAAATAAACGTTAAAAAAAAAAATTAAAAAAAAATAATAAATCAGCGATCCTATGTAATAATCAGGGGAATTGAGTCTATTTCTCTTCACGCCAAAGTTACCCCCTGCTAGAGCATACAAACCGCACACAGACATAAAAGTGTGGTGGAAATTTAGCGATACAAGCTGTATTCCCACAACACCAAACGTTGGCAAAGATGTGGAAAGACAGGAATCCATTGCTGGTGGAAATGCAAAATGGTACAGCCACGTTGGAAGACATTTTGGTGGTTTCCTACAAAGCTATATGTACTCTCACCATATGATCCAGCAATTGTGCTCCTGGAGATTAACCCAAAGAAGGTGAAAATTTATGTTTACCCTAAAGCCGGCGACAGATGTTCACGGCAGCTTCCTTTGTAATTGCCATAACTTGGACGCAGTCAAGATACCCTTCGGGCGGCGAACGGATAAATAAACTGTGGTACATCCACATAATGGAATATTACTTGACCCTAAAGAGCTATCAATCCTTGAGAGACATGGAAAAACCTTAAATGAAGTAAAAGAAGTCAATCTGAAAAGGCTACATGCTGTATGATTCCGGCTATAGGACATTCTGGAAAAGGCAAAACTATGGAGACAGTAAAAAGATGAGGCGTTTTCAGGGATTGTGGAGGTTGGCAGAGAACAGCCAAAGCACAAAGAATTTTTAGGGCCAGGACACTGTTCTGCCTGGTACTGTGACAGCTACATGTCTTCAAACATTTGTCCAAACCCACAGCGTGTGCACCGCCAAGAGTGAGCTCTACGATAAGCTATGGATTTGGGACGTTGTATTTGTCAGTGTAGGTTCAACAATTGTGACAAGTGTGTTCTCTGGTGAGGGGCGCTGATAGTAAGGAAGTCTGTGCATCCACAGCGACAGGAGCCACGTGGGAAATTTCTGTACCTTCCCCTCAGTTTTTCTGTGAACCTAAAAATGCTCTAAAAAAAAAAAAAGTCTCAAAAAATTCTATTAGCTTGACACTGTGATCCTTGCTGAAATGTAATAACTCCAGGAAATAGGAGTGCATTAAACTGAGAAGTCACTGAAGGCTTTTGCTGAGCGAGTTTTAAGACCCTTGGGAAAAGCGGATTTTTACAGGGAAGGAACCACGGACTGGGAATTGAGTGCAAACAGAGGCACAGCAGAGGCAAGCGTCTCAGGCACTACAGCTGTCCTCCGCCCTGTCTGGCTGCTGCTTGTTCATTCATTCAGCAGATGTTACTTCCATGCCTAGAAAGTGCCAGGCACCATTTGAGGCTCTTAGGACATCAGTAAATGAAACAGATGAAGCCCCCTGTCCTCCCAGAGCTTACTCTTTAGCAGGAAGGGATAGAAAATAGATAATAAACACACGAAATTAAATCATATAGTATTTTAGAAGGTGATTAGTTGCTACAGGGGGTGGGGGGGAAAGCAGAGCTAGGGAAGGGGGTTAGGAATGCCAAGGTGGTAGGGGCAGGTGCTAATTTTAAATATGGCGGGCGGTTTGCTTTTTCAAATACGTAATGCGGTTAAGAGTCCACTGAGTATATAATCAGATCCCAGGCTTGAAAACCGTAAAGTGCATCCGCGACAACTGCTAGACACTGAAAATTCACTTAACACATGGGCTCAGGGGTAGCAAAGGTATTTATTATCCCCTGTGGATATTGATAGATGTTCAAATCACATCACATTATCTCCTTTATTGTGTTGTGGGTCCAAGGGATGTGCCGAGTTTCCCAATCAAAAGCAAAGGCAAAAATGTCTGTTTTCAGGGAAGACACACCTTCGCCTCGTCTTCATCTGTAGGCTTCCACAGGTACAAATCACACCTAATTTGTCGGATATTTCTTTCAACGACATATGCAAATGTTTAAATATTTGAGTTAAATACGCTTCCCAAAGATGATGATTATTATGTGTTGAGAGTGAAAGAATAAAAGACCAGAGAAAGGATTGCCTCAGTATGCTGTCCTTTTCTCATAGAAGGTAGCCCTTAATCACCAGGTTCTGTTCTCTGTCATTAGCATTCAGAGGGTTGAAAAAGCATTTCTTGGGAAATGAAGCTCATTGAAAATTGCAGGGGAGAAACGATCCTGAAAATCACACCTAAGAGCAAGAATTCAAGTCAAGACGACTTTGTGTTAGATCGATGCCTGGCGATTTGCTTTGTGTTGCATTTAGTCCCTAAATCGCTCCTTCCGTAAATCAGTTCTTAACAAAACCTATGGGCTAGGACTGGAAGGGAAAAGAAAGAAGTGATCAAAAAGTTAACAATCTGACCAACGTAATTACTGACTGAAACGGTGAAGACTTGTGAAGCAAGAATCCGTAACCGGAGTACCTGTAGCAGACGTTTTAGGCATAAGTTACCCGGGTAACAGATGGGGTTCTGGTTTCAGTGTCTTGAGTGTGAGGTAGCTTTGAGAAATCTATGGGACACATTTCTTAGTGGGAGAGGGATTTGCTATCCCACATCCAGTCCCCTTTGCTATTGGGTGGAAATCCCTTTGGGGGTTGGGTCAGCTAGATCCTTCCTCTGCCTGCTCCCAGAGCACAGGCAATATGATCGAGGAGCAACCAGTGGGATGTCCCAAGTGGAGACTCTGAATTCTGTGTGGGATATCAGGATGGTGACCAGGTGGTTAGTTCACTACACATGGAGCATAGTTGTAATGGTGACGGCAGCAGTATCTGTGGTCATGTCTACAGAGGTAGCCTGTCGGCAAAGTCAAACTTGCCCTCTTGTGGGACTCGTCTCTAATTCTAGCTACGTAAACTCCTGGAGGTGTCCTGTTCCAGCCCTGAAGTCTTGTCTTCCCAACCTTACTGGCAATTCTAACGTTCACAGGTAGGGTAAAATAAATTCACTTTCTGTTCAAGTTTCCTTCTCCAACCAAGATCTCTGACTGATAATATCCATGTGTAACCTGAAAGATGAACTCCTTCATCTCACAAAAGAGGAGAGGTTGTCTCAGAGAGGTTGTGACTTTTTCTGGGCTACTCAGCAACATGGTGTTCATAAGACCATGGCTTAAATGTCGAAAAGATTACGAAAATAAAGCATGAGACGGCAGAACTAAGTCAGAGATAGATTTCAAGTTCAAGCCTTGGGAATGAGTGAACTCCCCATTTGAGGGAATGTGGTACATACACCAAAGGAGAGTGGGAACCGAACCACAGGAACATTTAGTTCTAAGCACTGATTAAAAAACAAAAACAAACACCAGAGTCCATACTAAGGCAGACTAGGAAGAGGTTGATAAAATACTAAGAGAAGGAACAGGAGTATAATGTCATTGAAAGCAAAGCGCGAGAAGTGATTCCAAAAAGAGTTAATTGATCAGTAGTTGATGACATTGTCAACAGACCAGTAACATTCTGGTCACCAAGTACAATATGCGGGGGCGCAGGGGGAGTTACCAAGCAACTCGCTGACCCTGGCTAGGTGCCCTAGACTTCCACTCGGTATGGACACTCTCTACCTGGAGCTGGCATCAGATCCCACAGGTTAAGGGTTCCATCCTACAAGACTGCCCCCGCTTCATACCCCGTCACAAGCCCAGCTTGTTACCTGCGCCACTGACCGCCCGGCTATCCGTCAGAGGATCCAATGCCCCCTCCTTACGTTCAGTTAATTTGCTAGAGCGGCCCACAGATCGCAGAGGAACGTTTTGCTTGTTAGATTACTGGTTGATTACAAAAGGACAGAACTGAGGAGCGGTCCGATGGAAGACGTGCATAGGGCCAGGTGTGGAAAAAGGGTGTGGAGCTTCCATGCTTTCTGAGCTCACCACCCAGCACCTCCGTGTGTTCACCAAGCCGGAAGCTGTCCAAACCCTGTCCTTTTGGGGCTTTTATAAAGGCTTCATTACGTAGACATGATTGATGAAATCATTGACCATTGGTGATTAAACTCAATCTTCAGACCCTCTCCCCTCCCCTGAGTTTGGAGAGTGGGACTGAAAGTTCCAACCCGCTGATCACAGGGTTGGGGCCCCTGGCAACCCTCCCTCCCATCTGTGAGGTCACCTCATTAACATAAAAAGTCACCTCATTCACATAAAAAAGACCTCTTTATTGCTCTGATTTTTATTGCTCTGTGCCAGAAACCAGGAGGAAGATCACATATATATATTTATTGTTAATCACAATATCCCCAGTATGAATCGAGAACTTTGTAATTACGAGTTTATTTACAAATTAAGATATCTTTAAGACACAGGTCTTTAAAGAGACCAAAGACCACTTTGCAAAAGACACAGAGTAAGTGAGGATATGATAGTGAGAGTTACTTTTTCTTTTGGAACGTTTTGTGTAGGAAGAAAGGCGGAAATGAGATTGTGTGCTGAGCATCAGAGGAGATATTTTTGTACAGGACAGATGTTTCGAGCACCAAAGAGAAGGAACTAATTTAAAAGAATGTGAGAGATAAGGGTAAAGATGGAGATCCCGTTTCTCTCGACTGTCTCTCAAGACCTTGTGTGCAGCCAGGAGAATTATTTAATCAATTCAGGTTACGAATTGTTAAATATTCAAATATTTGAATATTGGGATTTGTACCCGTTCTCTCTTCAGACCATTGATGGCTGGCTGAAGATTCTTTTCGTTTGGCTTCATGTAGCTGTGGCCATAGCCAGTTGTATGGCTAATCATATTTTCTACGTTTGACTCAATTGTTATAACTTGTTTTCAGTGTGCCCTACCACACAGCAAGGACTAGATGCTATGCATTTAGCAGGCAGATAGATTCGTCACCAGCGGGACTGCGCCACTCTTTCAAGACAATTACCTGGATAAGTGGAGCCAGAGAAGATTGGCTGCCTGGGATACCTGGCTGCTTCATGCCTGTGTATGGAGTTTGGATGCACTCTGAGTGAATGACACTATTGATTTCATGCTGTGTATTTCACACTGGGCTCACACGGTGAAAACCCAGCAGCCTCACCTGCCATCCCTAGGTAACCTCTCTAGAGAAACTATGATGACATTATCCGGAAGGAAAGATCTTTCTGGAAAGTTCACAGACTTCAGAAAAGTCGCTCTTCCAGCTGGTGCACTTTGATGGACCTAGCATCCAATTCTGAGTCGCTCTGGCGTAAGTGGTATTGATAAAATTTCCCTACCTGCCTTCTGGCTGTACCTTGTATATAATAATAGGCTGAATCAGGTTGAATCCTCAACCAGTCTCCAAATTATTAGCTCCGGTTATCGGTGTCAAAAATATTCTCCACTTAGGAGCTCTGCGATCTTGGCAAGTTACTTAACTTCTCAGAGACTCAATCTCCCTTTTTGCCACAATTAAGAGAGAAAAAAAGGTAGTCATCCGTCTCAGAGTAAAAGTCTAAATTCTTATTTTGACGTAAAGTCTCTATGTGATCTGATTCCACATTACTCCTTTGACCCGAATTCCTTTGTTCTCATCCTTGATCCTTCCACTGCAGCCACGTGACCTCCCTGTCATCCTCAAAACCCCAAGCCATGGCATCTCGTCAGGGGTTGCTGTTTTCTTTACCTGGGAAGCTGGTCTCCCAGATTCCCCACCAAGGGCTCACCACCCATCTCTTCCATCACATGTAGGGGAGGGGCAGAGAGAGAGAGAGGGAGAGAGAGAGAGATAGAGAGAGAGAGAGAGAGAGAGAAAGAGAGAGAATCCCAAGCAGGCTCCACACTGTCAGCACGGAGCCCAACGTGGGACTTGAACTCGTGAACCGTGAGATCATGACCTGAGCCAAAATCAAGAGTCAGACACTTAACTGACCGAGCCACCCTGGTGCCCCTAAGCTTTAATTTTTAATTTTTCCTGAATAATATTTGGCTCTTATATTTTTGATATTTAATATTTGGTGGTATTTTGTATTTCCAAAATTTCTCGCATCACTTATATTCAGATTTAATTTAACAAACATTTACCAAGGGCCTTCTCTGTACTGGGCACCATTTGTCCAATTTGATCTTTGGCATCATTACTGTCACAGCTCTATAATCAGCTGGTAAATATTTTTGGTTTTTAAAATAGGCATTCTTTCAAATTTGAATAGAAGCAAATTTTTATTCTCTGGGAATACACGTGGAGATGTAGATTATTTTTCTCCCATAACCATGATTCCTTTTCTTTATGCCACATAGACTTTATTAATTAGTTAATTAATTAATTAATGCCATGTAGGCTTCAGCTGCTCAAAATTAGTAGCAGTGCCTCCCTGGGCACTGGAATCACAAATGCACAGAGATACCTGCACCAGGATAATCCTTCTCACCCATCTGTCTGCTCCTGGCCAGAAATGATTTTACACCATTTTTCCGAGAAAGAATATACTGTATTTGGGAGTCATTCTTCCAGGAATGTACACTTCCACCATAATATAAGAATGAATCTTGTGTGATATCATAATTCTCATTTTATAGATGAAGAAATTAAGGCGGACGATTTAATAAATTTCCTAAGGTACCAAATCAAGTTTATGATAGAACCTGGATTGAACTTCACTCAAAGGTCAAATGGCCAACCTCTGAGTGGCTTTCTGAAGCTCACTGATATTTATTAGTGTGCAATTTCTCTCCTAAAGATAAATAACATTATTTTGCACAAATCAGTATCTTGTAAAGGCATAAAATTATACACCTTTTGACTCCAGAAATGACTCCATTTGAACTTCTCTCTCAAAACTGGTGTTTAATTTATAAATGCAAGAGTACAATTTTCAGAGATGCAGTTAAAAGCCCATTACAACTAACTCTCTGGGATGTGCTAATTAATAACTTGGAGTGGAATTTTGCTATAGTGAATATGAAATTTAGGCATCAAATTCCTAAACAGTAAGAATAGGAGAGGACACAAGCCTGGTGTGTGAATGCCCTAAAATAAATTTTATTTATTTATTTTTTTAACGTTTATTTATTTTTCAGACAGAGAGAGACACAGCATGAACGGGGGAGGGGCAGAGAGAGAGGGAAACACAGAATCGGAAACAGGCTCCAGGCTCTGAGCCATCAGCCCAGAGCCCGACGCGCGGCTCGAACCCGCGGACCGCGAGATCGTGACCTGAGCCGAAGTCGGACGCTCAACCGACTGAGCCACCCAGGCGCCCCTAAAATAAATTTTAAAAAGACGAATGGCAAAGTCTAAGAGGTCGTGATGTTAATGATGGTTACCATTTAGTAAACATCTTAAATGTATCAGACCCTGTACCAAGCCCTTGTCAATTATTTATTCTCACCCTTTTTCTTCTTCAAGGTCTTGCAACTTTGATTTATGAGAAATTCCTACTTAGGGTTAGTTTGGATAAATAATAAGGGGGTTAAACTGTTTCGGTTGCTGTACTCTTCTGAGTTGGTGATGAGAATCTTAAGTGGGAGAAAGTAGGAAAAGGTAAGTTCCAGTTTATATCCATTACCCGAAAACCAATGAAAAGATTCTCTTTTGCCGTGTGGTTCCCAGACAGCTCTAAACACATTGGTATCAGTTTTAGTAAATCAAGATCCTATCCCCAGATGCTGGTGCTCACCGTTGAACAGGAGGAACACAGTCTAACTTGGGAGGAACAAATAGTCTTTACCGACGGCCGTCAAATATGGGAGGTGCGGCCAGCTCACTCGCCATGGTGCTTTCTCAGGTTGATGTGGAAAGGAAGGTTACAAAGAAGAACCACCTGGGCTGCGAACCAATCTTTCCATATCTCACTCCATGCAAAGAAAATGCTCGTCCAATTTATATGTGAGGTTTTATGGAGAAATGCAGTTCATTTTTGTGACGGCGCTTGAACCGCAGGACCACTTACACTTATTGTATAATCAATAACTATGTGGTTTGCAAACAGATTTTTCAAACTCAGTCCACAGAGACCGTCACACTCCTGTCCCACCAGAAGCAGTTTCGGTAGTCTTTTAACCTACAAAGCCGCAGTCATGACTCAAAGGTGTCATAGCCTGGCATCACAACCAGGAAGAATAATCACATCCGTTGTTAATTACATCTAAGACAGTGATAAGGAGAAAATGGTCACATTAATCATGTATTAAGAGACTAAAAATAGCTCCCCCAAATAGGCTGCTGAAATTCACATCACAGCACAGCATGTTGGGCATCTTAAAGCCCTCACTACCCACTACCCAAGAAACAAAGGCTGAAAATCAGCTGAATGAGAGGAAAATTCCCTTATCTGACACAGAACGATAATGAGAAACTTGAACTGTTATGTTGCCAGCACCAAGGTCACTGTAAGTCAATTATTTCATAGGATCTTGCCAAGAGCGTGTGTTTATAACAGTTAAGTACAAATCCAGCTATGTCAAGGTTATAGTATTTAGTTGAAGAGAATGCTTCAAACACCAAAAAACTAAATATTTTTAACCGCAGGATCAAAAGGAGACGCTATTTGCTCCTTATTGTGTACAAGTCAGGACCTAAACAGTTTGGGGCAAAAGAACCTGGCAGAAGATAGAATTCCTTATTAATGCACAACACTGTTCTCTAGGCCAAGAGTAGAGTTACAGAATTTCAGAATAGGAGGGGACCGTGGAGGGGGTCTGACTCAACCCCTCATGTTCCAAGGGAGGAAACTGCAGCCAGCCCGGGGATGGGTAAGGAACTTTCACGGGCTTATAATCAGACCAGAACCCAGGCTTCTGGATTTCCTACTGCTTCCCTTTGCTGGGTAGATGTTCCCCCTTGTGGAAAGTGCAGAGTGCCCTCTGCCCCAGTGCCAGACCACATGCAAACCACGTAAACCCCCTTTGTCAAGACACTGTGTCATCCTTGCCCAGACACTAGAAATTCTGGAGCCCACTTCAGAAACCCCAAGTCCAGGACAGTTGAATGTAGCCCACGACATTTGGTCCGAGGAATTCCAGCTTCCTATTCAAGCACTAGCCTTTTTTCTTTCAATGTATTAGCTTCTTATCATTCATTCTCCTTACGTTTCTAGAAGGATTGACAAGTGTCTTTCTCCTGCCAATACTTTCATGGTTGTACAACATGTGGGAACCCTCCCCAAGGTTCTGCCTATAGCTACCTTAGTTTTATAACAAAAGTCACAAAAAGGTTGGGGTTTTGTTATTTAGGTTTGAAATACCCCAAATACTTCTTTCAATTATCATTTGAAACTTCATTTTCCAACTCTCCCATTCTCTATCACAATTTCTCTCTCTCTTTTTTTTTTTTTTTTACTTTTTTTTAACGTTTATTTATTTTTGGGACAGAGAGAGACAGAGCATGAGCAGGGAATGGGCAGAGAGAGAAGGAGACACAGAATCTGAAGCAGGCCCCAGGCTCCGAGCTGTCAGCGCAGAGCCCGATGTGGACCTCAAACCCTCGGATCTTGAGATCACGACCTGAGCTGAAGTTGGACGCTCAACAGACTGAGCCACCCAGGCGCCCCTCTATCACGATTTCTCAATACCCAAACCACTAAGACTCAATTTTTGTTCTCCAATCTAGGTTCAGGAGTGAGCTTACCTGGTAGGCTGATACAGGTTTAAAAGTAAATATAATGCCTTTTGTAAATAAATTTCAAGATTATATATCTTCTGGCTGATAAAATTTGCTCTGGCCCTCTATTTCCCTCCGTTTCAAGAAAAAAAAAATATGAAAACATATCTTCTCTTTCTTTCTTCTTCTTTTCCTTCCTTCCTTCCTTCCTTCCTTCCTTCCTTCCTTCCTTCTTTTCTTTTCTATTTCCTTGGAAAGCATGTTTCATCACCTGCTGTTCACCAGGCACTTGACCAGTTGTTGTGGAGTCAGAGAGGAATAATTCATAGTTTATTACTTCAGGGAGCCTGGTGTCCAAAGAGAGAGGAAAATGTGTTAAATTCTTTCTTTACAAGTATCCTTTTCACACTTTTGTCTCTGTTGTGAACATGAGGAACAAATCATACACCAAAAAGATATTTGAGTAGAAGAATACTTTAGAAACATCTTAAGACTAACACATTAGTGTTGGTGTTTTAATCTCTAATTTGCCAATTTTCTTTCTTAAGCCATGTCCTCAGTTTCTTTCCTGGAGTTTGAGTACCAAGCCCCATGCCTTCTGGGGGTGGGCCACAGGCGTTGAGAGACATGAATCTCAGGAACACTGCCCGGTAAGTAGGTTCCGATAACAATCCAAAAAACTAACGCTCCAAGCTTAGAGATTCTAGAGCCACAAACACACGAGAAAAAAATGCCCCCAAAATGACTGGAAGAAGACCTTGCTTAGCTCTGAACCACCTGTCCCTCTGCCAAAGCTACGCACTAATCAAATGCCCTGCATGAGAAACATTCTAGAGAAAATCAGGTCTAATTAGATTGAGCGCTTTACTCAATGTTTTAGTTTCCTAATGTGCTATAAAAAATTACCATAAGGTGAGTGGCTTAAAACAACACAAGTCCGGGGCGCCTGGGTGGCGCAGTCGGTTAAGCGTCCGACTTCAGCCAGGTCACGATCTCGCGGTCTGTGAGTTCGAGCCCCGCGTCAGGCTCTGGGCTGATGGCTCGGAGCCTGGAGCCTGTTTCCGACTCTGTGTCTCCCTCTCTCTCTGACCCTCCCCCGTTCATGCTCTGTCTCTCTCTGTCCCAAAAATAAATAAAAAACGTTGAAAAAAAAAAAATTAAAAAAAAAAAAAAAACAACACAAGTCCATTTCCATATCAGCAGATCAGAAGTCAGAAATCAGTTTCACTTGGCTGAAGTCCAGGTGCCCTTGGGGCTGGTTCCTTCTGGAGGGTGTAGAGGAGAATCCTTTTCCTTGTCTTTTCTGGCGTCTAGAGTCTGCTGTGTTCCCTGGTTTGTGAACCGGTCCTTACACTGTTGCAGCTTCTTGCTTCCGTTGTCCTCGTCTCTCCTCATTTCTCCTTTTGACCTTCTTGCCTCCCTCTTCTAAAGACGGTTGTGATTACACTGAGCCCCCTGGATTTCCCTGTATTGAAACCTATGTTAATCATATCTGCAAAGTCCCTTTTGTCATATAAGGTGAACAGTCACAGGTTCCGCAGACCAGGACATAAATATTTCTGTGGGGCCCTTATTCAGCCAAAAGTCAGCTCAACCAAGGGAAAAATTCTGATTCACTCAAAGATGTGGGCTGGAAACAAGGCTGAAATATGGACATTACGACGACCCATTGCTCATTCTCCTAGACTGTTTTTTCATTGCTCAATATGAGAGTTTTTCTTTCTGGGTCAACAGAGACATAGACTCTGGTTATTTGTTTCACCATTTCCTGAGAAATGTTCCCAAGTCTGATGTAGTTTGGTTTACACTCTTACCCCAACGTTGCTTTTGGAACTTGATCCTGACCAATTTTCTCCTATCTATCATGGAGGTAATTGAGTCCCATTGGTATTGACATTCAACTTGAGAGATTTTTCCTATTCCTCCCCTTCCTTTTTAAAAAACTTTCTAGGGTTTTCACAAAATGTTGTCATTGGAGTGCCAGCTGCAAATTTCATTGTTGTGACAATTTCTTTAAATATTGTAATGAACCCATCTAATAAGATGACATCTAATTTTGATGTCCATCAGATAATTCCTATGAAACAAATAATCAGCCTTCGGTTTATAATCTATACATAGTTCAATATAGTCAATATAGTAGTTTATTATTTCAACATTTTTCAACAATTTTTATGGGAAGAGAGGGCCAAAGTCACATTCTATTTAAGGTCACCTATGTTCACACTATTACATTCACACTATCACTTGTATACAGATAGCACTGAACAATGAACACATATTTGTTGGTCTTTTCTCCCCAACTAAGATTCTTAGTTCTTAATAGGAACAGAACCTTTGACTTTAGTACCCTCAATGATAACTGATAACAGATTGGCCACATAATTGGCAATCAAATTATTTTTGGTTGATTGACTAGTCTTTTCTTAAAAGTCACATTTGGCTGTATGATCTCATTCCTTTTTTAAACAAATAGAATGTGTGGAAACTTGGATTTATTTTTAACAAGAAAAAGAGTGGTGATTTACTTTCAAATAAAATATAAGATTCTTATTTTTTTTTTAATTTTTTTTTTAACGTTTATTTATTTTCGAGACAGAGACAGAGCGTGAACAGGGGAGGGGAAGAGAGAGAGGGAGACACAGAATCTGAAACAGGCTCCAGGCTCTGAGCCATCAGCCCAGAGCCCGACGCGGGGCTCGAACTCACGGACCGTGAGATTGTGACCTGAGCTGAAGTCGGACGCCCAACCGACTGAGCCACCCAGGTGCCCCAAGATTCTTATTAATTATAACTCTCCACGATAAAATTTAAAATAAATAAGGAAATTAAATTGTACAGAAATGTGTTGATTGCAAAAGTAAAATATGGTCGTACACTGATTGATTGTTATTTTTTTTTCATCTTCAGCTCTCTAGTGATCTTTAAAAATATCAATGTGTCACGGGGCACCTGGGTGGCTCCATCGATTAAGTGTCTGAGTCTTGATTTAGGCTCAGGTCATGATCTTTTGTTGGTTGAGTTCAAGCCCCACATCGGGCTCTGCGCTGGCAGCGTGGAGCCTGCTTGGGATTCTCTATCTCTCTCTCTCTCTCTCTGCCCCTCCCCAGCTTGTGCTCTCTCTCTTTCTCTCTTAAAATAAATAAACGTGAAAAAAATAATAGATAGATAGATAGATGATAGATAAATCTATGAGTTGAGGCACCTAGGTGGCTCAGTTCGTTGAGCAACAGACTCTCGATTTCAGCTCAGGTCATGATCCCAGGGTTATGGGTCCCACGTTGGGCTCTGTGCTAAATGTAGACAAGCCTGCTTAAGATTCTCTCTCTCTTCCTCTGCACCTGTTACCCACTCGTGCTCTCTCTCTCTCTCTTTAAAAAAAAAAAAATCTATGTGCTGCTTTATAATTCCATTAGTTTACTACACCACCCTTGATTCTGATTTATATATCACTGTAATCTTAATATTTACCTTATTTAAAACCTCCATCTTATTTAATTTTCATTTTTAATTTTTATCCCTGTGTTAAGGATACATAAGAGTGCACGGGTCACAGCGTACAACCCAACAAATCTTCATAAAGTACACCCCCTCCCCATCATCTGATGCAGGGACAGGAAAAGGACATCACCAGCATCCCAGACGCCCCCACCCTTCCTCTCCAAGGTCTGCCCCCTCCCCACTTCTCAGGCCGTAGAGTAATTTTGCTTGCTTTTGAACTCATTTTATTTTAAATGAATCCTTACTAGTGGCCAACTTTTAAAAGATTCAGATTTCTACATATTCCCACCCCCCTCCCGAAAAAAATTCCTGGGGGATATATTGTCTTTCCTCTTGTTAAAAGATGAATTTAATGATGCAGTTCATTATCCCAATAATGTCATGTTCATAATTAAATCCACTTTTCTCTGACTTGCTAATAAGCTTCCTATGTTTCTTTCCTCTCCGATCCTTTCAGAAAAGCCTTAAAAGTTCCTCTACCCCTTCTACCCACACATTCCTTCCAGGGACTACTGTCCTTTCCTGTCCCTTGCAGTTCTCGGGCTTGCTCTAGTCTGAATCGACCCTCTTTCATATTCTCAGACAGAGATCATTTTATAGCTTTCAAGATGAAACCCTCTATTTTCCTTTGTGAGTCCACAGTACAGCTGTACTCTTCCTTTCTTAAAAAAAAAAATCCCATATGTATTAATTATAGAGTGTTGCTTAAATTTCTAAAGATTCCTGGGGCACTTTTAAGCGTCTAATAATTCTCGTTTCACTTGGCCGATTAGCTTTATTCTTAAATTTTTAAATCTGGAATTAGGCTTTATGCTGTTTGGGGCTACGTGTTCACCACATTTTACCAGGCCAAATTCAAGTGGTCACGGGGGCCTCATCCTTATCCACTTCCCTCCCCTTTGTTCGAGGCAGATTGAGACTGCGGCTGGGGCTCTGTTCTCTGCTTCTAACATCAAGGCTTCTCTCTCTGACCAAAGAACCATTTGGATGATGGATATACCATGTGCTTGTTTCCCAGAAGATGACTAGAATAACTCTCCCCAAGGAGATATTTTGAGCACTTGAAGGAATTTGAAGAATTGAAAATTCCAAGTACATCTCATATTCTTGATACACTTGAACTCTAGGGACACAGAATGTTATGGAGGATAAAGCTCTTGACTAGAAGACAGGAAATGTGTTCTTATCTTGGGGAGGCAGCTAACCACCTATAGGGAGGCCGGGTCTTGACATTTTCTTCCTGTGTGGTATTGTGCTACAGGGATCCTCCGTGGATGTGACAAGGGAAGTACCCAGTCCCTCTGGGGGCACAAAAGAATCTGTAAGGGTGCGTATTTTCATGATCCCAAATATAAGAGCAATGAGTCAAAATCTGGGGTTATAGAGATACATGGAGGCTTCACTGAAAAAGCATCATGGAAGAACATAGATTTAAAAATGTTGAAAACACTGAGCAAGGATAACCTCAGATTACTAAGAATCTGATATTTATGAAGAAGATCTTTAGGTTCCTTTCATTTCTGGAATTTTTGGTCGCATCAGTCATTCTCTTTTCCAGTGCCCTGCCCTTTGTGGAATTCTCTATAAATTATGCAGTCCCCACCCAGGGTTTCTGGGCTTTTACTCCTTCAGATTTCCTAATGAAAATAAATAATTCCTTCTATTCAGGAAGAAATGTAATAAAAAACCCAAGGACCAAGTCCTCTGAGCAAGAAGTTTTCTCACTGAGCCTCTGCTGATGTTCCCTACGGCTTGGTTTTACCAGGATTTGGATGCTGGAGAGAACACGGACTGAAAGCTCAGATCTGAGTCTTTTTGGTCCTGTGGGGTGCACTAACTGTGTGGATGGAGGACGTGCCATTTCATCTCACTGGTCTCCATCCTTGAACAAAGAGTCACCATCTTGCTTCTTATATAATGTAGAACCAGCCTAGAGTCAGCTCTGGGATGAGGTTTTTTTATTGCAGGGAGACCAGGAGACTCTGAGGCTCTCAGTTGGCCCAAAGAACCTTCCAACTAGAGTAGCGTTTTTCCTTCGAGCAGATCCAGATTGGGGTGAGGGGCAGGAGCCCCCAGAGAAAACCCCTCCAGGAAGAACCAGAAGAGAAGAGTAGAACTCTGAGGACCAGGGGGCTTGAACAAGATGAGTCCCATTCCCATCTCAGACCTGCTGGGATATCAAAAAGGAGACTGGGGTGACAGAACTTGCCAGCGGTCGCCTGGTGGGGGGGGGGCACATGGGAAACAAACTATGGGGTCTCATTATTACCCTCATAGGAGTAATCAGGGAGGAAGGGAAGCAGGAGGAAAGAAGAGTAGGTCAGAGGACTATTGGGAAGAAGTTTGAAGATGATCACCATGGAAACTTTTTTGAATAGTGTTTTAAAACATTAAATGACACCATATCATTTATGTGTTTTTTATCATTTGGCCTCATGAACAATGGATCTATAAGAATGAAAATCCAAAGACTGACCGGCAGCCGGCAGCCTCCCGGTGAATTTTTCCTGTCTCTGCACCCTGAATGCAAGGTTCTAGAGCCCTGTGGAAAAGGGACTGGGGATGGAGGTCAGCTCCACGCCAGCAGAAGGCCTTTTCCTGTACCTCAAGTTTGCTTGCGTTGGCATGGAAAAAGGAAACTTACAAGTACAACTGTAAAGGAGTAACTTGCGTGAACAGTGAGTAACTGGAACGCAGGGAGCCAAAAGAAGGTTAAGCTCTCTTACGGTCACGCACAGGCACGTGCGCGCGCACGCAAACACACACACGCACACACGCACGCACACGCGGGAAAGAAAACACCTGAGAAATGGACCATACTTCCCCTAATGACTGCCGGGGACTGACCGTGGACTCCTTCCAGCAAATGGCAGGATGAGCAATGAGGTTCTTCCTCGGGCTTGGAAGCATTTTGGTCAAAGGAATGGAAGGGCTGAGCCTGTTGCGCTGACTCCCACAGGAAGTGGTGGGCCGAGAGCGCAGCTACAGGCTTTCCTGTGCGGCGTAAATTGGCCCAGTTTGCGCAAAACATTCTTATCTGATGAAGGACTGGAAGTGTGAGTGCGTGCTCGAATGTTGGAAATAATGCCGGGTCTCTGCTTCGCTGCTCCCTTGGTTTTCTTTCTCTGCTGTCCCTTCTTTGTCTTTGGCCATCACGCTGCGCTCCTGGTGCTTTTCTAGCTTCTCACATGGTTTTGATTAGGAAGGACAAATGTAACCGAGAACAGAAATGCTCCTAGTTTTTCTCATGTTCTTTCAGATGAATGTGCTTAAGTGTTAATCTTAAGTGTTGTAGGCTTGGGGATCAGGAATGTGTATGTATGTAGACACATATATATCTCAACCTAGAAGGGTCCCGTTTTTATCCTCGCTGTCTTGGAAAAAGAAGTATTGCTATGACACAACCAAACGAGGCTTGGCTAAAAACTATTCTTGGGGCACTTGGGTGGCTCAATCGGTTAAATGGCTGACTTTGGCTCAGGTCATGATCTCACGGTTTATGCATTTGAGCCCTGAGTCGGGCTCTGTGCTGACAGCTCAGAGCCTGGAGCCTGCTTCAGATTCTGTGTCTCCTTCTCTCTCTCTCTGCCCCTCGTGCCCCCCCCCCAATCTCTCTCCCTCCCTCTCTCTCTCTCTCTCAAAAATAAAATAAACATTAGAAAAACCTACTCATAAACTGAACTGGCAATCAGATGTTTTGATTTTCAGTCCTGGCTCAGCATCTAGGTAGCTGTGTGGCCTTGGAGAATTTATCTGAAGTTCCTGGTGTTGATTTTGTCCTCTCTAAACATGACAGGGTTGGATTAGGTACTCTCCCAGGTGCCTCCCCGGAGATTTTGATTATCTGTGTCAGGTGCATTGGTACTAACTTCATGAGATAAGCCAAAATGAGACTCCTCACCTACACAGGAAAATGGAGGGTAAAAAAAATCCAAGTCCTTGTATTTGTTTCCCTAATGAAATTAAAAATGATCAGAAAATAAAGTCCATTGCAGTTTATCCACACCACTTTATTAATGACCTAGATGTAGCAGGAGCACAGAATTCAGAGCTATGCACAATCCCAGACATCTAGAAAGCATACAGTAAATGTTTCCTGAAGGGTATCCTGCTCGAGGTGCCGACAAAGTGGCATAACCCAGTGGCAAGAGCCCCAAATTTATAAAACTGAGCCTCAAGTCTCTGCCCCACCTACCCGTGGTTCCATGCTTTAGAACTAGCCATTAGCCTTTTCCAAGCCTCGGTTTCCTCAACTGCAAAATGGGACAAACATTGGCAGTTCAAGTTTGGGGGGAGAAACAAATGATACAACGTATAGGAAAATGATTAACAATGTATAGAATACTTGGAAATATCCTGGCAGCTAATCAAAGGTACCTTACATAGGCCTTAGGCGGTAAGTTAAGGAAGTTGGTCTCTGTGGTCTGTGATGTGCCTTCCAGCTTTGAACATCCTTTACTCCGTGACTTGGCTGGGCTTCTGCCCCAGGCTGCAGATGTAACTGACACCTGCTGTGTCTGGAAATTTGGAGAGAGAGGCTGGGAGGTTCCTGTAACTTCACCCCTGGACCTGCCTTGCATGATGTGGCTCCTCCTTCAGAGACATCAATGGGCCTATCGATTCATCTTGTTAACCTTTAACTGCTGCTAAGACATTCCACCCTGGGGCTCCCTGTGCTGTTATCATCAAAAACACTCTAGACCCAAAAGGCAAGCCGCTTGCCCTTATATCAGTGTTTATGCTTGTAATCTAAAGGAGGAGAAAAACATGTCGGTAGTCAGTAGGAAAAGAAGTCAAGTAATGTGCTTTTCCGCTTCAATTGAGTATTTCTTGCTTTGGTTTTCCCATTTACTGAAAATGAGTGAATTGCTGGTAGGAATATCCTAAACTCACAATGAAATGGTTGCGAGAAATGATTGTTGTAAGAGTCACCTGAAAATCTAAGCTACATATTGTGAAAGTGGGTTTATTGTTGTGAAGTGTAGGGGAAGCGTCTTTACCAGAAGGATGTGGGCTCACAGCTCTTTCACCTTCGGAAGACCTGGGCTCTCCTCCAGCCCGGCTGTCAAGACACCTCGGAGTGCTCCCTGGACTGCGAGCGTTCCCACGGAGCAGGTTGTTGCATAGAAGGTGTGAAAGAGGGCAATTCTCCAGGCTTTAAGAAATGAAGAATAAAAGCGCAGAGGAATTGATCAAGGAACAAAAACCTCAGTTTTACGATGAAAACATCTTTCGAGGTTTGTGATACTCATTTTTGTATTTTGGGATCAGTTTTTACTCACTGTTCTCTCTCGCCTATCCCAAAATGACTGTCAATGTGATTATTCATCACCCATGCGTCTGTGTATCACCAGTATGGCAAGGGGTGTCTTTGCTATTTTTAGACACGATGGTTATACAAGCAAAAAGGGCACATTCCTCTCCCATTCTGCGGAATGCCGGCCACCCCCTGGCATGGGGACCGTTCTGAAGCAGCCTTTTCCTTCTGGCTATACAAAGGCTTTCTTTGACAGGGGAGTGTGCAGTGGGTTGAGGGAAAGTGGAGAATAAAGGAAAGATATTTCCAGATTTGAACTTGAACAAAAGTGACTGCTGACAGCCGAGTTCACTGATGGTCAGAACTGAGAAATGCAGGCAGCCATGGCATGACTGGGGGCTGGGGACCAGCACTCTCTGCAGGCAGGGACAACGTCTCTGACCACTCACAAGGGTGGGACGGAGTTTGAATAAATCCCAGAGGGCAGAATTGATCTTTGGGGATTTGCCAGCCTTTGGTTTAAAGGCTTAGTAAATATTTTGGTAGGGAAGGGATCATAACACAGGGTTCTAATTAGCACGAGTGAGCTTTTCCCTCGCCCTTGTTGCTGGTGATCAGGGATACCTGGCTTTGGGGGCTCCCTGCTAACCCGCTGCCTCCCCTTACCTTCCCGTCCCACCCACCCCCCACCCCCGCCCTCAGAAGTTATCTTAAGAACCTGAACTACCTCAACCTGGAGGCAGGGCTGAAAAGAGGTCACCAATGCCTTTGCCCGTGACCTACTTGCACCCTCGACCTTCAGAGATGAGAACCCGATAAGCCGCCCACACCCAGTGGCCTAGGATTCACTGGGCTGTCATTTTGGCTGGGAGACAGGACAGCTTCTGGCAAACTTAACAAGCAGATTTTCTCAGTGATAGGAAAATTCTTGCTTAATGCAGGCAGCTCTATTTCCCGTGGTTAAAGTATTCAGCCTAGAGAAGATAGCAGAAGTCACCTGACCTGGCGTGAAATATAAACGAAAGTTGTCTCTTTCTTTAGTTTCCCCCTCCCACCTTTTTTAAAGCTTCCATTTTCTTCAGGGAGGTGGGCTTTATCTTTACTAGGCCGGGCTCACGTAAGCTAAGTTGGAATTAGGAAACTGGTATAATACTTAACCTGCTTCTAGACAGCAGCCAGCATCAGCATCAAGCAGAGCATTGAAGTGCTTTAATCCCTTGAACAACACTGAGTGCTTCTCCTGTTACTGTCACTCTTATGATCTCTATGCACGTTACCAGTGGCAGAGAAGGGACGTTGTCAAACTCTCAGAGGGCAGAGGGCAGAGGGCAGTACATGGAACCTAAGTAAAAACTAGTTCACAAGCTAGCATCTGCTCCCCAGACGTCTCCAATCTCTAAGTCTGAGAAAACCCAGGCTGCCGGGCTAAGCGGACGCCCCTTCACCTCCGACTGTCACAAAAATCGATCCTTCTGCTCTTCTACTCTCTTCTACTTCCCAGTCTGGAAATGTCACTTACAAAGGGGGGACTCCCAGGGCACCTGGGTGGCTCAGTCGGTTGAGCGTCCGACGTCGGCTCAGGTCATGATCTCACAGTTTGTGAGTTCAAGCCCCGCGTCGGGCTCTGTGCAGACAGCTCGGAGCCTGGAGCCTGCTTCGGATTCTGTGTCTCCCTCTCTCTCTCTCTGCCCCTGCCCAGCTTGCACTCTGTCTTTCCCTCTCTCAAAAATAAATAAACATTAATTTTTTTTTTTTTTTTTTTTTTTTTTTTACAAAGGGGGGACTCCTGGCCCAACAGGTACACTGCCTCCCCGGCTGCTGTGGCGCTGAAAGGTAACAGGTTCGAAAGTGATTGTCAAAGTTTAAGATGCACAAAGTCTGAAGTCTGCAGAAGCGTATTTTTCAGTTTTGCTACAAAAAGGATAAATCTCAAAAGAGCTCTTTTCTTGTAACAGTCCAAGTAAACAAATGTCGCAGGCATTTTTACAATTTAGCAAGTCTGCATTTCATCAATTTGCTGGGAAATTAAACAATATACCTATTAAAACTCATTAAAAAAAAACTGGGAACTCTAATTCTGACTTTTATTTATAACTCAAGTTCAGTGAGTTGGCACCAATGTTTTAGAGAGACAGAGTATGACTCTGAGTCAAGACCAAATTGATCCCAGCTTTCTCAATTTGCGAACTTCCTTTTTGTTTTCTGTTGCTTCTACAGCCGCTGTGATGCTGTTCCATTATGAGGCGGCCGGTCCCATATGAACCATTCTTGCCCTGGACAGACTAGGAAAGGGAAGCGACAACATCCAGCCGTCCGAAATCAGTCTTGGAGTGAATTGGGCCGGGCCCCCGTTTCAGCAACGAATGTTAACACGCGATCAAAACCGTCGCACTTTGTTACCAGTGGGGATGGGGACAGTCATGAAGAGCCCAAAGGCCATTTTACTAAGCCCATCACCTGGGTAGTGACTTTTGCAAATCAGCTCTTGGTACCTTCATTTTGATTCTCCTTAGAGGCAGAAGCAAAAACCACAAACCACAGCAGAAATGCTTTAGGCTTTGTAACATGAGAAGCTAGAACATACATACTGACTCTACTCCTTACTGTAAATATATGATTTTGACAAATTACTTCAGTTTTTGAAGAACAAACCTCAGTTTCTTCCTATGTAAGAGGGATGCAATAATATCATATTACATATGTTAGGGTGTTGCCTTGGGGATTCAAAACATTATTAAATGCCTAAGGTAGAGCTTCGCACATAGCACGTCCCAAAGAAAGCGAGCCGCCATTGTTATTTTGTCAAATGCTTTTTCGGTCTCAGTTGAGATGATCATGTGGGCAGTTTTTCCTTCGTTTTGTTGATGCGGTGTCCTACTCTGATTCATTCTTGTACGTAGAATCATCCTTGCGTTCCAGGAGTAAAACCCACCTGGCCATGGCGTATAATCTTTTAATATACTACTGTTGAGTTCAGTTTCCTAGTATTTTGTTGAGTATTTTTGCATCCATCTTCCTAAAAGGATATTGATTTTATAGTTTCTTTTCTTGTAACCTCTTTGCTGGGTCTGCTATCAGGGTAATGATGGCTTTATAGCATGAATTAGGAAATGTTATCGCCTTCAATTTTGGGGAAGAGTTGAAAATTCGTGGTATTTATTTATTTATTTTTAATGTTGGCAGACTTCTTCAGTGCAAGCATCTAGCCCATGACTTTTCTTTGTTGGGAGGCTTTGAATATCGATTAGTCTCCTTACGAGTTGTAAATCTATTCATATTTTCTATTTGGTAGATTCAGTTTGGGTAGATGTGCATTTCTAGGAATTTGTCCATTTTGTTCAGTTTATCCAGTTTGTTGGCATACAGATGTTCATAACATTCTCTTTGATGTCTGCTTTTAGTTATCGGAGTCTTTGCTCTTTTTCCTTCACTTATCTAGCTACAGGTTTGTCAATGTTGTTGATTGTTGCAAAGAACCAATTTCGGTTTTACTGTTTTTTCTATATTGTTTTTCTATTCTCTCTTTTGCTCTGCTCCAATTTTGCTTCCTTCCCTCCTTTTGTTAGCTTTGGGTTTAGTTTGCTTTCTCTTTTTCTAGTTCCATAAAGAGTAAGTCTGGGTTACTGATCTGAGATGTTTCTCTTTTTTAAATGCAGGCATTTAAGCTACAAATGTCCCTCTTAGCACTGCTTGTCTGTATCCCATCAGTTTTTGTGTGCTGTGTTTTTAGTTTCCTTTCTATTTGTCTCAAGGTATTTTCTAATCTCCCCGTGATTTCTTCTTTGATTCATTGGTTACTTAAGAGTATGTTGTTTAATTTCCGCATATTTGTGGGTTTTCCAGTTTTCCTTCTGTTACTGATTTCTGGTTTCATTCCATTGTGATCAGAAAAGAAACTTCATATGATTTCAATCTTCTACAATGCATTTACGATTTGTTTTGTGGTCTAACATACAGTCTGCTTTGGGGAGTGTTTCACGTCCGATTGAGAAAACTGTGTATTCTGCTGTTGTTGGTAGAGTGTTTTGTATATGTCTGATAGATCCAGTCGGTCTGTAGTGCTGTTCAAGTCCACAGTTGCCTTTTTGATTTTTCTGGCTGGTTGTTCTGGTCATCTTTGAAAGTCTCCTACTATTATCTTAGAGCTGTTCTCCTTTAAATTCTGCTAATGTTGCTTGATATATTTTAGAGCTCTGATAATATGTATATCATATATTTTTATAATTTTTATCTCTTCTTGGTGAAGTGACTCTTTCATCAATATATACCCTTGTCTCTTGTAATATTTTTTTACTCAAAGTCTGTCTGGTTTAATATTAGGATAGCCACCCCAGCTCTCTTTTGGTTATTAATTGCATGTAATATCTTTTGCGTCATTTAACTTCCAACCTAAATCTGAATTTAGAGCTAAAGTAAGTCTCATGTCCACAGCATATTGTTCAGTTTTTAAAAATCTATCCTGCCAACCTGCCTTTTGATTGGAGTGTTTAGTCCATTTGCGTTTGAAGTAATCATTGATAAGGAAGGACCTTCTTTTGCCACTTTGTTGTTTTCTGTGTGTCTTATATCATTTTCTGTCCCTTATTTCCTCCATTACTGCCTCTTTTTGTGTTTACTTTTTGTAGTGATATGTTTTGATTACCTTTTCATTTCCTTCCATGTATATTCTATAGATGTTTTCTTTATGCAAGAGTGCTGCTGAGAAACTGGAGAATAATCTATTAAGGATCATTTGTCTATGATGAGTTGCTTCACTCTTGTTGATTTCAAGATTCCCTTTGACTTTGGCTTTTGACAGTTTGATTATGTGACTTGATGTGAATCTCTTTTGGTTATCCTAAAGTTCGTTGAGCTTCTTGGATTTGTATATTCATGTATTTCATGAAATTCAGGATGTTTTCAGCCGTTATTTCCTCAAATAAGTCTCTGCTACTTTCTTTCTCTTCTGGGATTCCCATAATTTATATACAGACATATTCTTTTTGCTTGTTTATTGCATTTCACTTATTTTGCTTCGCAGATACTGCACTTTTTATAAATCAAAGGTTTGTGGCAACCCTGCATTGAGCAAGTCTATTGGCACCATTTTCCTAATAGTATTTACACACCTTGTGTCTCTGTCACATTTTGATGATTCTCACGCTTTTGGTAATTCAAACTTTTTCATTATTATTATATTTGTTATGATGATCTGCAATCAGTAATCTGTGATGTTACTTACTATTTGTGAGTTTTGACGTGCCACACAAACCACACGTGTGTGTTCTGACTACAGATAAGGTAGAAACAGCAAGAGAACTAGAATTAGAAGTGGAACCTGAAGATGTGACTGCATTGCTGCAATCTCATGATAAAACTTTAGCAAATGAGGAGGTGCTTCTCATGGCCGTGCAAAGAAAATGGTTTCTTGGGATGGAATCTATTCCTGGTGAGATGCCGTGAAGACTGTTAAAATGACAACAAAAGCTTTAGAATTTTACACCAATTTATTTGGCAAAGCAGTGGCAGGACTTGAGGGGAATGACTCCAATTTTGAAAAAAGTTCTGATGTGAGCAAAATGCTATTAAAGAACATTGCGTGCTGCAGAGAAATCATTCATGAAGAGTCAATTAATGGCCAACTTCATTGTTGCTTGATTTTAAGAAGTTTTCACAGCCATTCTGACCTTCAGCAACCACCACCCTGATCAGCCAGCAGCCATGAACATCAAGGTAAGACCCCCTATCAGCAAAAATATTACTACTTGCTAAAAACTCAAGTGATGGTTTATTTTTAGAAATACAGTATTTTTTAATTAATCTTTAAATTTTTATTTATTTAT
The DNA here is from genome assembly GCF_018350195.1 of Panthera tigris. Classification (NCBI taxonomy): domain Eukaryota; kingdom Metazoa; phylum Chordata; class Mammalia; order Carnivora; family Felidae; genus Panthera; species Panthera tigris. Next base: position 17,958,899 of record NC_056660.1, on the reverse strand, counting down.
TTATTTATTGAGAGAAAGAGAGAGAGAGAGCACATGCACACGAGGGTCAGAAGGAAGGAGAGACAGAATTTCAAGCAGTCTCCGCACCATCAGCAGCAGAACTTGATGCAGGGCTTGAACTCATGAACTGCAAGATCGTGACCTGAGCCGAGATCAAGAGTCAGATGCTTAACCAAGTGCGTTACCCAGGTGCCCCATAAATAAAATATTTTTTAACTTAGGTATGTATATTGTTTTTTCTAGACATAGTGCTATTGCATACTTAATACACTACAGTATAGTGTAAACATAACCTTTATATACATTGGGAAACCAAAAACATTCATTTGACTTTCTTTATTGGGATATCCATTTTATTGCTGTGGTCTGGAGCTGAACCCACCATATCCTAGAGATATTGCCAATATTGGTCTTCTTGATGGCATCCCATAAGTTCCTTAGATTCAGTTCACTTTCTTTATCTTTTTCTTCTGCACCCCAGACTTGAGAATTTCAGATGTCCTATTTTCAAATTCTGTTGTGTTTTTTTTTTTTTTTTTCTCTTGCCTGCCCATCTTTGCTGTTGCAACCCACTGGTGGAATTTCCATTTCAGTTATTGCACTTTTTCACTTTAGAATTTCTGTTTATTTCCCTTTTATAAGTCTTATATCTTTGTTGATATTCTCATCATTTTAATATATTATGTTCCTGATTTCCTTTAGTTCTTTGTCCATGTTTTCCCCTAGCTTTTTGAGCATATTTTAAAAAGTTGTTTTAGGGGGCACTTGGGTAGCTCAGTCGATTCAGCATCTGACTCTTGATATAGGCTCAGGTCATGATCTCATCATTGTTCATGGGATCCAGCCCCCTGTTGGACTCTGCACTGACAGCAGGGTCCCTCCTGCTCACGCATGCTCTTCTCTAAATAAATAAATAAATAAATAAATAAATAAGTTGTTTTAGTCGTTGTTTAGTAAGTCCATTGCCAGCTTTCTTGGGAACAGATTCTGTTAAATTAAAGGAATTTGTCCCTTCAATAAGCCGTATTTTCCTGGGTTTGTTGTTGTCGTCCTCACTGAAAATTGGGCGTTACGTTATTATAACATGGTGATTCCGGAAATCAGATCTCTCCCCTTCCCCGGAGCTTGCTTTATTTTGATTATTAGAAACTGTGATCGCCACATTTGTTTTGTGACTTTTCCAGACTATTTTTGCAAAGTCTGTTCCTTGCCGTATGTGTTCATTGAAGTCTCTGTTACTTTAGTTTGTTGAGCTAAGACAGTTTGATAGAGATTTTCTTGCATACCAAGAGCTGAAAGAGAAAAACACCGAGATAGAGAGAGATAGAGATAGAGATAGAGATAGAGAGATGATAGAGAAAGAGATAGATAGAGATAAAGATAGAGATAGAGATGGAGATAGAAATAGAGGTAGAGATAGAAGTACCTGTGGGGGTGTGGGGGGTTGAGGGGGCATTCCCCGGTCATGGCCTTGGCAGATGGGCTCTCTGCAGGGTTACCGTTCCCTCGGTTAGTCTTGCTCTGAACCTAGGGTTCAGCTTAGGTGAAAGTTAAAGTCTTCTCAGACTTTTGTGAGCATATGTCTTACCTGGGTAGGCATGTGGCTTTCTAGATTCCCTTATAGAAATAACTGCTTTTGAATCTCTTGGTTTCCCAGAGAGTCTTACCCCACTCTGTCCTCCAGGCCTTAGATGGTCTCTCGTATGTCTCTGGTGGGAATCTGTTACGTCAGGTGTGTACAGGTGTGTTTTCCCTGGTTGCTTTTATGAGCAAAGCCTGCAGCTCTTCTGGCCTGTGTTCTGAGTTAGGCGAGAAAGAGAGAGCAAGTCAGTCCTTCAGGAATCCCCAGCCGAGTTAGAACAGATGTACACAGTAATTTGCAGATAAGGTCTGCTCTCTCCCTCTGATTTAAAGAGTAGAACTGGGACCTGAATTTGCCACCACTTGAATCTAAGGCTGTTGCCATTTGGGCAAGGGTTTTTTGAGTGTTTTTTCCCCCATGATTGTACGGAAGAATATGAGCTTGGAGCTTTGGAGTCCAACATCTCCCTGATGTCCCATCACTATAATTTTCTGCATGCCAGAACTGCACTGAGAAGGTTATTTTCTCTCTGCCCTCCCGATACACCCCCACCTTTCCCTGTCCTAGTCTGTGTCCGGCAGGCTGATCTGCACAAACCATATCAATGAGCTCCCAGCCCCAGTGGGAGGAAAGGGAGGCGATGCATTTAATTCCCTTTCTGCAGTGGACACAATTTGGCCACATCTTTCCATCCAGTGTCACAGCTCTCCTCCAGTGACCCTCTCCCAATAACCACCAACCCTGAGATCTGTAACTGGCACATTTCCCTTCAGACCTGGGCGTGATGAAGTGCTTACCAATCGCCATCGCCTTCTGCTCTTGTAGTCCCAAGGTCCTTCACCATCCCTTGTGCATGTCCCTAGATCGTTCCACACCTTTGTAACTTATTCTTTTATGAACATTCCTCACTTACTCAGTTTGGGAGTGCCATCTGTTTCCTGCTGGAACTCCAAGGGACACACTGCACCATTGGCTGCTATTTCTCTTTTAGAGAAATGCTTCTGATTTTGGAGAAATGTGCTCAGATACCAGCAGATTCTGGAAGGTACTCTGGGTCAAAAGATAAGAATTCACTTTCCTGAACAAATGTGTAATATTCAGGAGAACGATACTCAGCTTGGGGTTCAGAAAATGTGTCTTATTAAACACACAGCCTTGGTCCTGTAATCTGAGATGTGAAAACAAACTTATGGTCCCATTTCTACAAGGCAAGGGCCCTAAAAGAAGACCGCCCTCCTTTGCGGGTGGGCGAAGCCATCTGCTGTCACGGAATCCTGTCCCAGGAGCCAGATCGCCCCACCTTCCCCCAAACTGACAAGTGCCGAGCTGAAAGTATGAAGGGAGATATCGATTGTCTCCTGTGTCTAGAAAAGAGCTACATATGAGGCAAGATCAATTACATTAATTGCTTCTTCTCTGACTCATTCTCCTCACTGTTGACAGGACTTTCTTAAGCACAGACCCAGTGAAGCCATTTTCTCTGCCAGAAGGCTCCAGTGGGTCTTGGACCACGGGACAAAGAATGACAAATGCTCAGCAAGTGGGTGGCCGCTCCCACTCCTGGCTTGCAGGTCACACTTGTTCAATAAAGCTGCTTTCAGCAGGGGAAACTTTCCAGCGTGGCTCTCCAGGTAGCCAATACTTAGGCTGCTTCCATTTCTAAGGTAAATGTATTGCCCCGCCTTGTCCTGGAAGATAAAATATATTCTAAATTCAGAAGCACAGCACTGCACAAGCTGGCCCCAGTCTTCCATTCTAGAGCCTTAGCATTTTTCCTCTTACCCTTTTGTGCCAAACCATTAGCCTTTTTTGCACTGTTCATAGCATAGATGGGGTGTTGGAAATATCTGTCTGTCTAATATTGATACGGTCCTATAAATTGGGTTTTTCTTTAAACACACAAACATACACACAGAATTTAAGTCTGAGCCAAATACATTTAGACTCTTGCAATAGCACCAGATAATGCTACAAAAATTAGTTTGTAGCATTTGCCCATACATTTATTTATGTATCTTTAAAGGGTGGAAAAAGCTTATTAGATGAAAAATTGGGAAATACATTCCTTATGGAGTGCCAGCCCAGTGTGCTTGTCACTGACTCTTCCAAGCAGGTGGCCTGATGGCCTTGGCCTCCTCCCTGTAGAGCGGTCAACACGTTCACACGTGAGGTCAAATCTTTTCTTAGCTGTAATTCAGCCGTCCAGACTGGAGCTCATTGTTTCTGAGACAAGCCCCAAAGCAAATAACAAATTCCTGCTGTTCTCCCAAGTTGTCTCAATTTTACCTCTCCTCGGAAAAGCCCATGACATCATTTATCTGCTGACTTTTTTAAGGCGTGAGCTTATTTAACACCCATTTACTGAATTCACATTAGAATTTCAGCTTCAGTTTCTTAAATAGAAGAGGAAAACAAAAACAGGATCTTTACAATTGGAGTTAAAATTTTTATCTGTGTTAAGCATAAGAGACTCTTAAAAACTGAGAACAAACTGAGGGTTGATGGGGGGTGGGAGGGAGGGGAGGGTGGGTGATGGGTATTGAGGAGGGCACATTTTGGGATGAGCACTGGGTGTTGTATGGAAACCAATTTGACAATAAATTTCATATATTGAAAAATAAAAAAATAAATAAATAAAAGAGCACCTACAAAAAAAAATTTTTGTTTGTGTTTACAGAAAAGAAATCAATTCTAAAGATAGACAACGATGAGCAACTAATCTGTGCGATGGAGATCATGGCAGGTGGATGTTCAAATGATTTTCATGCTACCATTGTTCACTGGGAGACAGTGCTGTGTGTCAGGACCAGGCTGAAAGCTGGGGAAGAGGCAGAGGTCAGAGGAGGCCACGGCACATCCTCTCAGAGCACACAGGCCTGTGGGGACAGGCGACATGTGCACAAATTGCTGTCACCCGGTTAATTTTAAACTTCACTCTTTAGATAATATTTTCCAGCTCCCTTTAGTGAGCACTTAGTGTGCGATGGGCAATCATTATTTTACCTATGTCACTCAATTCTCATGGCAATTCTATAGTGTAGGTATTATTCTTTCCACTTCAGAGGTGATGAAAACTAAGCTCATAAAATCTGGATAATGTGAAGTTCAATTAGCTAATAAACCCATGCCGATAAGGAGCCAGAAATTAATGATTAAAGTTATATTTTTTTTTTGACAAACTCTGAAAACGCTGAAACATAGGAACACAGCCAAGGTTACAAATGATCCTAAAACCAAACTGTCAGCTCCTGGATAATTCTAGATATTCCAAATATGTGGTTGTCGGTAGTTGACAACCCAAAAGATATCTATCTATATCTATATCTATATCTATCTATCTATCTATCTATCTATTTTTTTTTTTGGTTCAGGGTAATTTCTTTACCCAAATCTTTTTTAAACAAATAAACCCACTGGAAAATATTTTCAAAGTCTTTTTTTAAGGCAGCAAAAATAAATTTAGACGCGGCAAAAAATAATTGTCAATTTTGATCTCAGCAGAAGATTTATCTTCACAAATAACCCAGGGTGGTATGTGGATGTGTGGCCAAAAGCGATAAGATTATAAAATATCAGCGAGAAACAGTCACAATAGTGGAGTCTGGGAGTGCAGATACTTTAGATTTGGCATATTTGGAATAGCTTTATTGTTATTATTGTTGTAACATATTCTGAAAGTGGAAACAGTGGGCGAGGACAGGATAATCCCATCGCTATGAAGGCCTTTGGTTTCTCCATCACTTCCACGATGGGCACAAACTGTTTTCCAGTTACTTGCATTAAGACATTACAACTGTTAGAATTTGGAGAAATATGCCTCTCTTTCCGCGAAACTTCTCTGGGTGCCATAGAATGGGTTTTCTTGAGATCCTTTCACATACTAGGGACTGGGGTTAGCTACGGAGTGACGCAGGGCTTGAGTCTTATACACAGTCTCGTTTGCATAGAGGCCAGAAGTGAGTAGAGTCGAAAAGAACTGGTGAACAAAACCTGAACTGGCTTCCAGCAGCTCCCTGCAGAGGCGCCCTGCACAAATGCCAAAAAGCAGAGTGGAGTCCGACTGGAAGATGGCTTGAGAGTTCTATGATTTTCTTCCATCAGGGAAACGTGGAAGCCACGGGCCAGAAGGCTCTGCAAAATGTCTGGGGAGAAGCAGATAATGAGGGGAACTTGACTTGCCCATATTAATTCAATCAGCAGAAACTGGAGGTTTTAGTCCAGGGTTCCAGACCTACCGGAAAGAGCAATCTCTGTGAGCAGATGTGTGCCTGTGCTTGTGAGCCTGGAGGGGTGGTGGGGGGGCGGTGGGGGGGATTAACCTGGAAGGTGGGGACAGGGGTTCCAGTTTCTCCAGTGGCATAATGTAGTGTGTAAGCAAACTTGCTCCAGAAGTAGGCGTTGCAGATGCAAATACAAAAACTCTTAAACCAAGGTGGTGGGAGGGAGGGAAGCAATTGGTAGTTGTAATCTTGAAACAGGATTTATTTAACAGGATTTACCCAGTTTGTGTATGTATACATGTGGCCCATAGTGCAAAGAGACTAGAACATCAACTGGAAGCAAATTCAAAAATTCGAGTTCTACCACCAGCTGCGTGGCCAGGAGCATTTTGCTTCACTTTTGTCAGCCTCAGTTTCCTCATCTGTAAAACAGAGATAGTCAACAAATGTAGTTTAGGGGCGCCTGGTGGCTCAGTCGGCTAAATGTCTGGCTCTCGGTTTTGGCCCAGGTCATGATCTCTTGGTTTCGTGAGTTCAAGCCCGGGGTCAGTCTCTGTGTTGACAGCACAGAGCCTGCTTGGGATTTTCTCTCTCTTTGCCCCTCCCCTCCTTGAACTGCTCTCGGTCTCTCTCAAAATAAATAAACTTAAAAAAAAAAAAAGAATCCAGTTACAGATTTCTCGTAAGGACTGGAAGAAGAGATCAACATTGCCCGGTACTTAGTATTTCATCTCACTATATATTATAATGATCATCAAAGATCTACTTTGCGTATTTAAATAATAAAATTTGCCCTTAACTGTACATGATTTGCCAAAAAGTCATTGTCTCTCTGTCTTTTTCTCCATTCCCTCCCTAGCTATTTCCTAGCATTGAAGAATTTACGTGGAAAGTCAAGAGCGTCTCATTTCCTAGAACTAAAGTAAGTACGTCCCCTACTAGGTTCCTGCTCACACAGTCTCAGAAGACCCTCTCCCGAAATCCCACCAGACCTTCTCCCAGGATGACCTAAATGCAGACAGTCAGCTGGTACTCCAGGTTCCAATCAGGGAAAACAACCGTACAACCTTCTATGGTAGCTTCTAGAAGGCAGCCAGTCTCCTTATGAGCTTCTCTTTCACGGCGCCTAGAACCCAGCTCTCGTGGCAAGTGTGAGTGTCGGTGAAGAGGGCCGGCAGCCGGGGAGGAAGGCGGGCTGGTGACAGCATTCTTCACCCGAGTGGTCAGAGTTCTTCCTGATCTGTGCAATCGCTTCTTGATGTTCCAGACGCAGGCCAGGAAGGCAAAAAGGAAGTGCAAGACACCATCGCACCTAGATTCCAGAAAGCTTTCGCTCCGTTTGGATCAACTTGAGAGGATGCGCTAATAAACAGGGTTTCCAGAGATCCTGGGAAGCAGCCCGGAGACCGGAGCCGGGGCACCTGCGGGAGCTTCAGCGCGCCTTCCTCCCTGGAACAGCGCTGTCACTTGGCACCGTTGTCCTGGCAAGTCAGCCCTGTTCACAGTCCCTCTGACTGGTCAGCCCTGTCCTTCCAGATACACCTTTCTGACATCTTGCCTCCACGGTGCTGCCTTGCTGGAGGGGGGGTTCTCACCTGGGCCGTCACAGGGTCCAGCCTTCAATCAGGATGCTCCCCAGGTATTTCCAAATCACCAGGAGGAATGTGGGCTGTGCTCCAGGCTGATTCCTCCCACCCTCCCTCCTGTTCTTTCCTCTCTCCCTTCCTGTCTTCCTTCCTTTCCGCTGTCCTTTCTACCTTCCTGCCCCTTATTTATTGACTTCCTGCTATATGCGGGGCACTAAGAGTTTGTTAATTACCTGGGGGTTAGGCTGAGCTCTTAGATTTGAAGATGAGGGAAACAGTGTTGAAAGCACCTAAAGGAGAAGAAAATTTATGGGGTGTGTGTTCCATAAATGCCCTTCGCTAATCAGAAAGATTGTGAAATGATTTGGACTTGAATAAGTCGACGAAGGGGGCAGAGGGGCAAACGGCAAAGCTCGGAGACAGTAGGTGCAGAAAGAGTGATAGAACAAAAATAAATCCGCAGTGCATATCAAATGAATTTGTGCAGTGCTCCTCCTGTTCATCCCGACCTGGGCCAGCGGCAAGGGGAACCGAGAGAAAAGTGGAAAAGATGCTCTGGGGAGGCGTCTTGCTTCAGAGCTGCTGACCGATACACTACGCGTGGATTCCCCGGGGATTTCCAGGCGGGTGGCTGTGGAACAGGCAGAGGTTTAGTGGTTTCCCAGGAAGGAATAAATTTCCTGCAGTGAATCACCCTGTGTCAAGGAGGATTTTTGTGACATCAGCTCCAAGCAGATCATCGAGGCTTTCCCACTCAAGAGGGCATTGGAGCATAACACCACCATGGCCCACACTTTATTTTTTCTTTCTTGTATTTTCCAAAGGGCCATTTGGACCAAAAGTGGCCTGTGGCCCCTGGAAACTCTGAGTAATGGCTTGGCATCTTCGGAATCTGTCTGTCGTGCTTTGTGGAAGAGTCTGGAAAGGTCTAGTTCTGTCTGGAAAACAAAACTCACGGTTGTTAACGTGAAAGTGTAACCCTGCTTCTTCCTTTTCTTCTAATAAATGCTGCAAACTTGAAATAGAATGAATTAGACCCCTTGGATATCCAGATATATCACTTAAAATCACTTTGCTTCTAGTGATCTAATTATATTAACTTTGGATTTTGGATGCACAGTTGCAACGCTTTGCAAGTATTTTCAAATCCTCAATATTTTCCTTTTTTATTCCCACTTTTATTTTTTTCAGTGAAGGCTAACGTCTTCCAGCCCCAGGCTTGTGGGCCCAAGTTCATCTCCGTGACTGACCCCATAATATTTACTTACATCGTTCATAAAAATACCCTGCATGCCAAAAGCTGCTAGCTGCAGGAAAATGATAAAATATAAAAATATTTAATCAGCCAGTGGGAATTCCCTTCCGCATTAATCAAAGGCTCTCTCAGAGGGCTCGCCGTGACCTTGGAAGGCCAGCAGCCCCAAGCCACACTGAAGGATACCAGCAGGAGGGAATGCCTGCTGGGAATCCACTCATCGGGGGCCCTTCATGTCTTCTGGAAAACACAGCCCGAAAAGAGGTTTTGGCTTCACTGTCAAGGAGCTCAGTGGCAGGTGTGTTGAGGCACCGTGTGGCTTTTCCATCGGGGTTTTTGTACCGTGTCGTGTCTCCTCCAGGGCCATCCCACCTGTGACACCTAGCCTGTTCCTCTCTCTCCCTACCTGCGGGGCTCAATCTGTTTCTCTCAAAGGGGCACTGTGAAGGCTTTCTTTCTCCTTTTTGATTTTTTTCTAGCTTTACTGAGATAGAGTCGGCGTATAATACTGTGTAAGTATAAGGAGTGCCATGGGATGATTTGAGACACACACGTATTGTGGAATGTTTACCACAATCAGGTTAGTTAACACACCCTTCAGCTCAAGTATGTGGAGGGGTTTTTACTTTTGTTAAGTTTATTTATGTTGAGAGAGAGTGCGCAGGGGAGGGGCAGAGAGTGAGGGAGAGAGAGAGAGAGTCGCAAACGGGCTTCGCGCTGTCAGTGTGGAACCCGGTTGAGGCTCCGACTCCTGACCTGCCAGATCGTGGCCTGAGTCGAAACCAAGAGCGGGACGCTTCACCGACTGAGCCACCCAGGCGCCCCTGTGCAGGTTTTCTAGGAAAGCGTTGCGAGGCAAGTGGCCCGGGAAATGACGACGTGGTGGGGAAAACACCCCCCGGGGGGGGGGGGGGGAGGAGGAGTTCTGGATCCAGCCCTGGTTCCGCTGCTACGTGTCTGGACCAAGTCATCGCACATCTCTGGGAGTCAGACGTATCGGGGGTTTTCGGCTCCAGGTGTTCCAGAAAGTACCCCAAAGTTAGAGGGCGAGGGACTTGAGGCAGCTGGGCTCCTAAGCCCCTCCCCTATTCCCGTGCCAATCAACTCTGCCTTCTCAGTTTTATATTTGGGATTCTACATGCTGTTTAATTCACAAAAATATCCGTATTAAAAACGAAAGTTCAAAAACCAGCGGACCAGAAAGAGTTTCCTATTCGGTATGCGTGTAATTTGGGGCTCAGTAATGTCTCAGACTCCGAGTTCCCTCTCCTTGGCGTTCCCTCCTAGACGCTGGTCATAACTGGTTAGTTACAGCTGGTACCCACTAGACAGCTGCCCCGGGGGTGAGCGCCCCGGAGAGGGTCCACCTGGGAGGTGAGGTTGGGCCGCACGGTTCCAGGATGGTGCAGATCCACAAGCTGCAAGCTGAGCCAGATGGCACAATGCCTTTCTCCGCTTTGGGGTGATTTTCTACAAGAGTGGTACCAACGCAGTGTGCCGTGTTTCGACTGCTTGCTAAAGTGTTTTTTTTTTAAACTTGGAACTGGTAGAACTGTTGAGAAACTCAGAACAATCAGAAGTGGTAAGTCCACTTACGCCCTCGCCAGTTAAAAAGTAAATAGATTTTTATTTATGTCACCAATTATAACATGATCGTCCACGATGCCCAGGCTACATGTCCAAAATGTGACTGTCGGGTTTTAGGAAGCAGGGTTCCTCAGCTTAGTGTCTTCTTGGATCTGTATGTTATTTTTTCCTGATGCCTAGGGAAGCCCACCGTCCGGGCACCTCACCGCCACCTGTGAGTCTGCCTTCGAAATAAACCGCATGGCTATGACTTTGCCCGTCATCAACCGTCTTAGTCCCTTCAAACTGTTGTGAAAATCCTAATTTTCTCCATGAGGCTCCCACGGATTGCTTAGATGAGGACCCAAGGACATTCGTGTTATTCTACATGCACTTCTGTAGTACTTACCCTTGCAAATTCCACCAGATTGCAATCGCCTCTAACATGCATGGAATCTAAAGGCTTTTTAAAATTGCACTTTATTTTTAGATGAGTTTTAGATTAACAGAAAAGTGGAGAAGATTGTGCAGAGAACTCCCATCCCAGATTGGGTTTTGCGGTGAGAATTTCTATATTCCTTCCAGGCCGGTGTGTCCCTTACTTAAGTAGATGTGGGTGTGCCATTCATTTGCACAGACGTTGCAGAGAGTGACTTACTTTTAAAACATCAGCTCCAGGGGCACCTGGGTGGCTTAGTTGGTTAAACGTCTTAGTTTCAACTCGGCTCATGATCTCACAGTTTCCTGGGTTCGAGCCCCACGGTGGGCTCCACGCTGACAGCACAGAGCCTGCTTGGGGTCTCTCTCTCTGTCTCTGTCTCTCTCTGCCCCTCCCACACTCATGCTGTCTCTGTCTCTCTCAAAATAAGTAAATAAGCTTTAAAAATTTTTAATAAAAAAATAAAGATAAAACACTAGCTCCAAAAAATGATGAGATTCTCTTTTAATGATGCCTCGTTTTTCATTAACAACCAGAGAGCTCTTAATGATTTTTGCTGCTGCTGACTACCATATTTCTGCTTTTAAAGATACTCTTAAGGTAATGAGGCAACAATTTCATTTACTGCTCATCTGAAGAATTCTTTCTTTCCTACAGTTCTCTTCCTCCTTCAATATCAAGACATTCACATGGCCTTCCTTGGCCAGTTTCTTCTCCTGTTTATCTATTTTCGGGCACTGTGTTTAAAAAGATCCTGCTGCTACCACGGCATGTGCATTATCAATTCCCATGGGGCCTAATATTTTTCCAAGTAATTCTCTCTTCTTAACACACACCGGCATTTTATTGGAACAAATGATTTATGCAGACACACTCATTTATGTGTCTGCTGCGATACCTCCATGTGTCCCCACGTTGGAAAGCAATTCAGAAACAATCCGCCTGTTTGTTTAATTCCAAGAGGCATAATTTGAAAATTCTGAGGTGTATGTTGAATTTAATTCTGCACCGGAATGCATAATTTCACCTATTTTGTTAAGCGTTTCCATAGATTTTAATTTTCATTTCAAGGTCACATTTTAAACGAAAGTGCAGAGGAGTAGTTTTACCCGTTCCCTAGTTTTATGTGTTAGTTTTAAGATGAGTATTTTTTAGAGTGGCCAAAAAATAACAAACATGATAAATAAGTAACTCTCCTTTCATTTGATGATTTTTTGTTTGCTATTATAATTGTAGAAGTGTGATTTAAGGGAAAAAAAGAAAAATAGCTTAGCTAGCACTGTAACTGCACATGTGACTGAAGCATTTGAGAAGAATACTTCCTTTCAGAATGAGAGGTGACCTAAAGGACAAAGGTCATCAAAGAACCCATGAAAGGGGGTGGATAACACGGGTTAGGTGATATTTGATTCTTTATTGCAGTCCCCATCAACATTATGCTACAAAGATGTAAGAATTGGAGGGGCACTGGGATTCACTCACTTGGAAATATGAGTCTACAACGAATCGACTGCGGGGCGTTGAATGAATTGAAGCAACGTGGCCAGGTTGCAGAGAACATGAGCACCTGTCTTCAAAGCCATGTATGTCTACACACTGACTTAGAATTATAAGTAAAGGAATCCAGCACCACCTGATAGAATTAATATCCATGACATTAAAGTTATATGAACTGAAGTATCAAGTACATATCTGCTCGTTCACTGCCATCCCCTCATTCATTCACTCGATGAACTAATGTTCATTGGGCACTTACCGCATGCCAAGAACTGTTCTAGGCACTGGACTACGGCAGTGAACCAAAGACCGAAAGTTGATTAGATCATGAGCCGTATTCAAACGGAAAATATTTACTTTAAGAAAACCAAACAAGGGACGCCTGGGTGGCTCAGTCGGTTAAGCATCCAACTTCAGCTCCCGTCATGATCTCATGTCTCATGAGTTCGAGCCCGTATCTGGCTGCGTGCTAATAGCTCAGAGCCTGGAGCCTGGTTCAGATTCTGTGTCTCCCTCTCTCTCTGCCCCTCCCCGCTCGCGCTCTGTCTTTCTCTCTCTCAAAAATAAATAAACATTAAACTTTTTTTAACGAAAACATAGAAAGAAAAGAAAACCAAATAAGATGGAACAAAAGACCAGGGACAAAAGCTCTGAGAGCTAGAGAATGCCATAAAAAGTCTGGGTTGGTCTTCCATGAGGAAAATTCTCTGAGCTAGGTGGGAAGTATATTCTTACTCTAGGAGTCCAGGAACCATTTATCTATTTGCCTGAATATATATATATATATATATGAAAAATATATATGAATGTGTGTGTATTTTATATATATATATATATATATATATAATATGCCTGCCCCCCTCTCACTCCACACCAAAGATATCCAAATTCTAATCCTTACAACCTTAGAATGTAACCTGATATGGCAAAAATGGATTTTGCAGATGTGACCTAAATTCCGATTTTGAGATGGGGAGATTGACCTGGATTATCCAGGGGGGGCCCTAAATGCAATCATAGATCTCCTTGCAGGAGAGAGGCAGGAGAAGACTAGACCACAGAGGTAGGGACTGGCCACAAAACAGTAATGCTGGCCGTCAGACACTAGAAGAGGCAAGGAACAGATTCTTCTCTAGAGCTCCAAGAGAGAGCATGGCAGCTTGATTTCAACCTCCTGAAACTGATTTGAGACTGCTGGCTTCCAGAACTGTGAGGACAGATGTGGGAATTTGTTAACAAGTATGTGTTAGCTTTTTGTGTCTGTTGTAACAAATTACCACAAATGTGTGTGTTTATCTCATATATCCATCTATGTACTAGACATCTCTATATAAATAGCTAATGACGAATCGTTCTTAAAGCAGTCTCTATCCTAATCTTTCTCATCTTCAGAAATGGCACAATCATCAACTACTTCCTCAGGTAGAAAACTGGGTATCATCTTGAGTTTCTCTATTTCCTTTATCCGTATGCCACTCTGAATTCCAAGCAATTATCAATATCTTTTGGTAATACCTCCAAAATATATCCCAAACGTGGCCACTTCCTTGTCACCATTACTGTTACCTTAGCCAAAGCACCGTCCTCTCCTGCCTGGAGCACCAAAGCAGCCTCCGAACTCCTCTCCCAGCTCCTCTGTGCCCCTGCAATCTGTTTTCCACAGAGTAGTTAGAAAGAACCTTTACGAATATAAATCAGACTGAATCACTCTTTTATCAAGCTTGCACAGGTTTCCCATGGTCCTCTTTGTTAAATCATAAGCTTTTGCAGGTCACAAGGCCCACGTGATCTGTCCTGCTCTTTGGCCCCTCCCTCACGATGTCCCAGCCCCACTGGCTTGCTTCTTATTCCCCCAACAAGCCCAGCTCATTCAGACTACAAAGCCCTTTTCTCTACCTAGATGAGGTAAGTGCCCAGAGGTGGTACCGGTCTCACCTTTGCTCTTAAATTAAGGAAGAAAGAAAGAAAGAAAGAAAGAAAGAAAGAAAGAAAGAAAGAAAGAAAGAAAAGAAAAGAATGAGGAGAAGAAGGAAGGGAAGGATAGGGAGAAAGGGAGGAGGGAGAAGGAAAAAGACACTCTTTTTCTATTTTATTAGTTTTCTATAAGGTTTCTTCTGAAAAATTCCAATCTTGCCTCTAAGCTGAATGGGGAGAAAGAGGATGTTCAACACAATGGATGATCAAGTAGGGAAAGCAGCAGGTAACCTAGTGGTCAGTTTTTTGGTGGCAATGAGACAGAAAGAACAGATGATCAGGAAAGAGTAGAGAGCCTGACGTTGACTATCCCAGTTGAACATGGATAAGGACGTTCAAATGTGCTCCCCTAAAAAATTCCACACTGCCAGTTTTCATACTGAAGTCACATGTACCAGAAAACACCAACTCAACTACATTAATAGGGCAAACTTGTGTCCTCTTAAGTTTTTAAAAAAATGTTTATTTATTTTTGAGACAGAGGGATAGAGACAGAGCATGAGCAGGGGAAGGGCAGAGAAAGAGGGAGGCACAGAATCCAAAGCAGGTTCCAGACTCTGAGCTGTCAGCAGAGAGCCCCATGCGGGGCTCGAACCCACAAACTGCAAGATCATGAGCTGAGCCGAAGTTGGTTGCTCAATCACCTGAGCCACCCAGGTGCCCCTCTTAACTGTAGAACAGATCCTGGGTTAGTTATTTCAAAGGCTGATATTATCAGGGACCCATTCCCTTGTCATCATTCTACTCAATATAGGGTTTGTCTTCAGGCACATTCTGGCTCTGTGCTGCTGGTGGACAGCAGGAGGTCTTGAAATCCCATCCAGCATGCTTACCCCAAAGTCCCTTGCAAGAAGAGTAGCCACCCCTTTCTGTGCACCTCTTTTTTGGCAAGGAAGCCCTTCTCAGAACTTCTCCATCATATTTTCTCCTCACATCTTATTCTTCAGAAACAACATCTCCCAAACAAAAGATTAGCAAGGGTACAGCTTCATTGCTTAAGATTATACAGGATTTATCCTTGAGCGAGGTGTGGGAAAACTCTCCTGAAATAGGGATACCTGGACAAAATCAGAACACTGACAGCAAGGAACAGATAAGAGAATGGATTTTGAATAGACAACTAAGAGTCTGCCACATATCCTTCCTGTTACATTTTTTTTCAGTTCTCACCTTCCTTCAATTTCACTTAACAAAAGATAGAGTTATACTCCCATTCCTTGAGTAGGCACTTGATAAATGAGTCTAGCTGAGGAAGCACTAGGAGTTGGAGCTATAAATCCGAGAGCCATCTGCATAAAGGTGGCATTTAAAACGAGACTCAATGAGATGACCCATGAGTGTGGAAAAAGAAAGTGTCCCAAGGATTGAGACTTGGGACACTCCAATGTTTAGAGGTCAGAGATATACAGGGAAAGGGCAAAGGGGACTGAAAAGAAGTAACCGAAAGATAAACAGAAAACCAGGAGAGTGATGATGTGGAAGTCAAATGAAGAAATAGTTTCAAGGAGGAGGGAGTGATCAACAATGTCATGGATAGTTTAAATAATATGGTTAAGTTTTGATGATTGTATTTAGCAATAGAGAGGTCACTAGTGACCTTGACAAAAGCAGTGTAGGTGGAGAAGTGAGAATGAAAGCATAACTGGGGTAGATCTGAGACAGAATGGGAAGGGAGGGTTAGGGAATACCAAGTAGAGGCAACTCTAGTAAGGAGTTTTATGGTGAAAGATGGAAGAAAAATGGCACAGAGATGGGACATATAATAACTGATGGAAATTATTCAGTAGGTAGGGTCAGGGAAACTATTTAGGGAGAGGACAAGATTCCTGGATAATATCCTTGAGTGTTCCAGGGAATGGAATTTCAATTTCACATACAAGTGCAAGTGCTGCCCTTGGCAAGGAGCCAGGATGGCACATCCATAGTAGCAAAGAGGAAGGTGGACTGTAAGGTCTCAGATACAGAGTCACTCGGACGGGCAATGGACACTTGTGGAAGGTTTCCTGTGACTGCTTTGATTTTCTCCATTAAATAGTAAGCGAGTCGTTAGCTGAGAGTATGGATGGGGGTGAAGTGATGAGAAGTTTGAGGAAAGTAACAAAATATGAAGCGATTGCTGAGGAATGTGGGAAACAGAATGGACTAAGGAATGACAAGATAGAAGAATCGTTTACTTGGACGTTGCTACAGACAGAATTCCGGCTTAAAGACGAAGTCTCAAAGGAGCTCACCGGGCTTGTACTTGCAACGGTAGTTCAACTGAGTTATAAGGTTCCAGAAAAACATATTTCCATAGTAGCTCAGTCGTTGTGAAACCCTGTCTATTAGAGAGAGAGAAACTACTGTCACCTTGATTCACAGCAGCCTCCCAGAGACATTTGTCTTCTTCCTAGACAAGTGATGGTATTTATGCTAACGAAATAGGTCATGTTAGCACGAGGTATTTGCAACTCACTTCCTGGGGTTCTCTGGCCTTTAATTCTGTCAAGCATCTGTCACACCTCCGTAACAGAACAAGCACCCCTGACCACAACTCTGGAGAGACCGGTTCACTGCAAACACACTTCAAAACACCCATAACTATGGGCTCAGGTGGAATCCTGACTCCACTTTTTTCAACGGTGTTGGTAGTTGAGCTTCTTGCCTAACTTCTCTGTGTCTATTTCCTCACCTGTGAATATGGATGAAAATAAGGTTGTTGTGAGCATCGTGGAATAAAATAATGAAGCAAAGCGTTGAGAACGGTGCCGGCGCACAGTACGGACTCATAAATATGAACTACTTTTGTGACCGTCGGTCATTGGTCAGGAGCTGAGGGGTTCCTGAAACTGGTAACATGAAGAATATGTCAAGGACCGGCCCTGCCTAAACATGAAGGTCAAGACTGGAGTGGGAGTCATGTTGCTTGGGGCTGTCGACACCAAGTTATTGATTGAACAATAATGATATTGACATTGAGTTAATCATACATAAATACACATAATGGTTTTAGGCAGCTATGCTTACAAACGTTGATAGTATTTAAGCTCCGTGTGAGAGCATCTCACTGGGTAGGAACTAGCATAATCTTCTAGCCACGCTGCACCACAGGCCAAGTCTCAGCCTGAGTTCGCTTTGGGTGCCTTTGGTTTCCCCAAAGGGAGGCTGGGTTGGTTGGCTTCTTGTTCCACTGTCTCTGGAAGCCTGCTGGCTGCCGGCACTCCTGACTTCCTTTCCACTTCAGATGGAATTCTCACTTCCAAGACTTTTTGCAAGACCTACTGCTTCTAGTCTGCCGCTACGTGTCTTTTCTCTGTTGTATTTCCTTCGTTTTGCAGTGCGTTTTGCTTCTCCTCAGTGAAAGTCACCTCTCCTCTCTTTCTAGGTCCAGGCAGGAGAACACCATTCCCATTTAATCTGTTACTCCGACTTGCACAAGTTGGAGTATGTTCATCTCCAAGTGGTAAAAGGCGATATGATTAGGAGGAGAGCCTGCTAGATGTCCAGGGTACCCTGATCTTACCAAAGGTACACCATCTAAACTACCTTAGTATAAAAGAGACACGGATGTATTGTGCTAAATGTTCACAATTACGTAGGAAGACACACATGACACCATAAAATTCCACTCCATGAAGTCGGGTACTTCAAAGAATGGCCCACATGTCAGTTCACTAGTTTCTGCCATTAGGCAATGGGGAGGTGGATGGAAAGCCAGGGTTGGCCTCTGGGGCCACCCAGATCACTTGGAAAATGCAATACAGCAGTGGCAATTAAATCAAGAGGAGGGAATGTTGGCATCACCATTCTGCCAGAAATACGCCAGGCCCGGCACGGAGACAGTTTCCCAGACCCTGGAATGGATGCCACGGAAGCAGCCGTGTCGTGGCTGCACGAGCCTGCTTGTGTGCAAATTGCTTGACAATTAACACTGGGGCAGCGATAGCTTTTACAGTGAGTAAGGTTACGTGTCTTAACTGAAGTTGTCAGCCTTTCAGACTTCGTTTCGTATCTATTAGCGATACTCATCAAAGAGACAATGATCATATTAATGACAGTGATAAAAATAGCGCCTCACCTTTGTGCCCCACTTTAGAAGTTGCACAACCTCTTTTCATTAGCTCATTAACCTCACAACAACTCTTTGAGACAAATACTCTCACCTCCATTTTATAACTAAAAAAAGTGGGGGGTGGCATCCACCAAAGAACGTTCTTGATAGGAGCTGGGATTACATAGATGCACACATTTGTCAAAACTCAGCAAAAGTACACTTAAAACTTACGTATTTTAATGTATATGCATTTTTTATGTCAAAAGAAGAAATTGGAAACAAATACTCAATTCTTTTTTTTTTAATGTTTATTTTTTGAGAGACAGAGCACAAGGGGGGGAGGGGCCAAGAGAGAGGGAGACAGAATCCAAAGCAGGGTCCAGGCTCTGAGCTATCAGCACGGAGCCCGATGCAGGGCTCGAACCCAAGAACTGTGAGATCATGACCTGAGCCAAAGTTGGACGTTTAACCCACTGAGCCACCCGGGCACCCCAGCAAATATTCAATTCTAATTAATGATATACATGCTTAGGTATTTAAAGGGAAGTATACCAGTCTCTTCAAATTCACTTTGAAATCCATCAAAAAAGAAGATAGATTAATGGAGGGATGGAGGGATGGAGGGATGGAAGGATGGAGGGATGGCTATATGAATAGATGTGTGCTAGAGGAAGTAAAATGTTAATGATAAAGTCATCCCATGGTGACGGGATTATGCGTGTTTACTGTAAAAGTCTTTTAGCTTTGCCTTTTGTTTGAAATTTTTCATGATAGAATGTTTGGGGGGAAAAAATAGAAGCTTGGAGACATGAAATCTGCCTGCAGGTTACAGCCTGAAGCTGGACTGAGACCCGAATCCAATTCATTTGGTCCCGGACCCCATGCCTAACAGGGATGTCTGAGAAAATCGTCACTGCTCAGTGTCTACAAGAAGGCACCAGTGCAGTTAAGTACTAACTTCTGGGTACTAAGAGCTATGCGAACCAGGGCATACTCTTCCATAAAAGGGATGCTTTTTAAACAGGGAGTCTGTGTTTTTAAATCCCGCATTGATTCAGCTCAGGGAGCATTGCCCCTTCATAGCAGTCCCTTTGGGGTATTTGACATTTATTGTAATGATGCTGCTTCACTCAGAGTCTTGTCGCCCCTCTTAAGGGAGCGCTTTCAGAACTTAAAGCACTTCACATATTCTCCACGATGACATACCTTTGTCCTCTTAAAAGACCCAGATGTCACCTGAAGCCCGGTCAGGTGGATAAAACTCAGGGTTTCCAATACTGTCTCTTTGTGAAGCTACCCAGCAGTTACAGAGCATGAAAGGAGGTTTCTCATTTGTTTGCTTCTTGGTTTTCTTTGATAACATGAGCTGGACCTCTACACTGACAAAACTGTTTTTCTTGTGTGACACAAAAATGATCTCTGGAACTACTCTGTCATCCCTGAGAGAGCCTACCGATCTTTGTAACAGCCACTCTTTAACATCCAGTCCTCCGACAGACGGGAAACTTCACAAGGGTGGGGCCCCGGAAGCGGTCTCACCTCCCTGACACAGGGCCCGTGTTTTTACTTGCAAAAATAACTAATAAAAGAATTAGTTAATGGATGGATAAGTGGATCAATGGACTGGTTATGTTAACTAATTTGAAAGCTAACAGGTTTTCTCTGAATTTCTTTTTCTGTCTTTTAATTACCATGAAGAAGCTTTGGTTACCACCCCTGAATTTTCTAAGTATACAGTGATATCTTTTGCAAAAAGGATTCTTGCATCTCTATATTGGCTTTTTTGTTTCTTTCCTACACTAGTAGTTATTAGCAGTATACGTCACACGAAGATAAGTGACACTGGTGGCCTGGGCCCCTGGGTCTTCTTGCTTTCAACTTTGCTACTAAATATGATTGTAACTCTTGTGTTAAGTATACAGTATAGTGTTCATGCTATCCACAAATACATTTTTGAATTAATATGTGTTTAGAATTTTATTCGTAAATGGATTTTGAATATTACTGAATTCCTTCTCACTGTCTTTCAAGCTAGTCATATGCACTGGCCCGTGCTGTTGGCTACCATTATGAAGCGATATAATGGGGATGCTAACACCTACCATCCAGACTGCTGTGAGGGTTGGAGAAAATAGACGTGCAGAGCTCCTAGCTGTGCAGGTTACATGATAGATGCCAGTAAATGACTCCCATCGCCTTCCTCGGATTCTGCTCAGCTCTAGACCACTGAGCTCTCTCTTCCCCATGTGTCTCTGTTCATTCTGTTCCCAGTTCCTGCCGCTGTTTAGGTGTTGTGCTCTGCTTTCCAATTCCTGGTTTGGCAAACCTCTGGATCCTCGCGTGCCTCATCTCCCTTCGTCCCTGACTCACAGTTGGCTCTTTGTTAGACTGTGGCTATTGCTCTGGCCATTCTCGGATTCAGTTCCTGCCCTCCTCATGCACCCAGGCTTCCCTCCAGACAGCACTATGCTGCTGTCACTTGACCCCAGGGGCCAATAATAGCTTCTTGTTAGACGCGCCAACTGCTTTAACTAACTGGTTAAACTCATAGGTTTCACGGTAAGAAACAAAGTCATTGTTTACATCAACAGATCAAAGTGCTTTCTGAAAAAAATGAATAATTTCTTAAGAACAATTCTAGATTAACTCCCAAAGTACACAGCTTAACTGGAGACCATTTTCCAAGAACCAGCTTAGACCTGCGTGAGAGGTGTCTGAAGGTTTAATTCTATTGGCAAATCATCTGTGGTGCTTTAGCAAATTTCTGCAGAGTCCCATGGTCTATTGAAACACATACACGTCCTTGTTTCGCTGGCAAATGTAGCCTATTAATACTGTGCAGATAAGTGTTCACTCACTCTTTTTAGTCAAGAGTTTGACCAACTTTATTTATTATCATAGCTGCTGAGAAGCTTAGATAAGAAGCTTAGATAAGCTAGTGAAAACAAAGAAAACCACTTTATTCACTTAGGTTTTTAAAATAATCATTTTACATCCCTCCTTCCTTTATTATTTAGATCTTGTCATTTTATTCTTGTGTTTTAACATAAAAGCAATAGCTTGGGGTCTTGATTGTGTTGCTGCGATAGATACAGTTAAATGAAGAAGAAAATGGAACTAATTTCTCCTTTTTCTTTCTTTGTAGAAAGCACAGCAAAGCCTCTGGGGTCTGAATCCTTCCCCTTGGGAGAGGTTGCCTGGTGTTCCCCCCCCCCACACCCCAAGGACTAATGCTCTAAATAATCCCTCCCCCGTGTCTTTGGAAATGCTCAGCACTTTGGGAGAAGCAAACGGGGAGAAAAGCTTTAAATAGGAGAATGAGAGGGACATGTGCCTTTTTTTCCCCCATTTACTTATTTATTTATTTATTTATTTATTTATTTATTGTTTTGAGCGAGAAAAAGAGAACACACACACACACACACATATGCACGCACATGTGAGTGGGGGAGGGGCAGAGACAGAGGGAGACAGAAAATCCCAAACAGGCTCCACACAGCCTCGCAGAGCCGGACATGGGGATCCGTCCCACAAACCACGAGATCATGACCTGAGCTGAAATCAAGAGTCGGACGCTTACATGATGAGCCACCCAGGCGCCCCCCGGGGGACATGTGCTTAAACAAGAGACTGAGGGTAAAGGCCAGAGTGAGATGCTGCATGACCAAGGCCTCGGCCCTGTGAGGGGCAGGCACCTGCAGACACCCGTAGACACCAGCGACCCCTCCTTCACGCCATCCCCAAGGTGGCAGGATCTTGGAGAAGGGGAAACTGCCTACCAAGAGGTTTGGTGTTCGAGACAGCCGTAAGACTTTCCCTGGTGGGATCAGACACAGTTGCGGGTCTGATCACTTCCGATGCTACTTGTCAGAGTTACAAACTCCACCCGCTAAGAGCTGGTCTCCTCCGTGTGTTGCTGGGGCAATGTTCTGTGTAATTTAATGAAGGTGGGGAAGGTACCCAAATTATTGTTTGATTTTGTATGGCTTACAAAATCGTGCTCAAAGACAGATGATGTTTGGTGTTTGGGGGAAAAACAGTTAAGATTTCTTTCATTCAAGCGGCTACGCAATTTACACATAACTGGATTTTTACCTTTTGTTATATCCATACCATATATTGTAAACGACTACACAATCCTTTTAGGAGGTACACAAATTATAAATAACCGAAGGAGAGGCATGTTTAAATTTCTAAGGCATATTCAGCTTACGAGGCTTTAACTTACAGATATAATCTGTAGTTCAGCCAATTGATTTGATGGACAAAATTTTACTCTGACTTAAAATTTACTTTGTCACCTGAGGGATAACATATTTCCATTTATATCATTACCTTTTTACTCATTATTTTCCAATTACCCCAGGGCTTTTCAGAACTCAGTCTTAATCTCTTTACCGGAGCTTCAGAGTTTATATCTGAGTTAAAACATACATAATTTCTTTCCCCAAAAAGTAGTAGCTCTTCCCCAAAAAGAAAAGACAGAATACAACTTTATCCTTTTTTAGATCTGGTCTTTGTTCTTAATTGATTTGTATGAAGATTTTGTGTTGAGCAATATCTTAAATGTGGCAATTTCTAGAATTTGTGTTGGATCAAGGCTCAAGCAAGCAAGTTTAACTATGTGAAGTGTACAAATTATGTACCAGGGGATCATTATCAGACCTCTTGTTGTGATTTGAATGGAAAAGCTAACTTAGCAAAGACTACCCAGTAAAGTCCCCTGAGCGTGCCACAGCCTTGATGAATTCAATGAACTCATCACTACGCAGGGGGCTAGTCCTGAGCCCTACAGGTTTAGGAACCTGATCAATCAGAACATGAAGAGTATATCCTTCTCTCTGGAAAAGACTCACATTAACTCAATCTCCAGTTGCCGACAAGTAGAATGGCAGTATATTAGCTTACAATGAAACATATAGCAGCGACCAGATCTCCCTACTTGCTCAGTTGCTCACAAATCAATAAGAGAAGCCAAATTATTATCAGAAAGAGGCTCGATAGATGGAAGCTGGCAAGAGGAGCAAGTTGAACAAGCTTAATGGCTGCTGCAATCAAGCCATCTACATCTACCGGAGAGTGTCTGCCATTGTACTAGGCACCCCACTCTGGCCACCCCCCCACCCCGGTCTGTGCTAGAAACATTAGCTGGTGTTCAAGTGACATTCTTTTCTCTGAACTCATAGCTGACTAGCCTCTTGCTTTTTTTTTCCTTCCAGTTAAAAATTTTTGATTTTTATGCACTGTTTAAGCAAGAAATTTTTACATTAGTAAGGGAAATACATTTTCGTTCAAACATATAATGAAAACTATTGTGGATATCTCACAAATTAAAACATTTTTCTAAAAAGCACCGAGCCAGGGGCACCTGGGTAGCTCAGTCGGTTAAGCGCCCGACTTTGGATCAGGTCATGATCTCGTTGTTCGTGAGTTCAAGCCCCTGGCAGGACTCTGTGCTGACAGCTCAGAGCCTGGAGCCTACTTCAGATTCTGTGTCTTCCGCTCTCTCTGCCCCTTCCCCACTCACACTCCGTTACTCTCTCTCTCTCTCAAAAATGAATAAACATTAAAAAAAAATTAAAAATAAATACATTTAAAAAAAAAAGCACTGAGCCAGAACACATATTAGGGCAACGAATTACCATGGGGTCCAAGTACCACAGTGTCCAAGTATCACGGGGTCAAAGTATCACAGGGTCCAAGTATCACGGGGTCTAAGTATCATGGAGTCCAAGTACCATGGGGTCCAAGTATCATGGGGTCCAAGTACCACGGGGTCCAAGTACCACGGGGTCCAAGTATCATGGGGTCTAAGTATCATGGGGTCTAAGTATCATGGGGTCCAAGTATCATGGGGTCTAAGTATCGTGGGATCCTAGTACCATAGGGTCCAAGTATCATGAGGTCCAAGTATCATGGGGTCCAGGTACATGGGACCCAAATATCATGGGGTCCAATATCATGATGTTCAATTACCATGGGGGTCCAAGTACCAAAGGGTCCAAGTGCCATGGGGTCCAAGTATCATGGGGTCTAAGTATCATGGGATCCTAGTACCATGGGGTCCAAGTATCATGGGGTCCAGGTACATAGGACCCATGTAACATGGGATTCACATATCATGGGGCCCAATATCATGACATCCAATTACCATGGGGTCCAAGTACCAAGGGGTCCAAGTGCCATGGGGTCCAAGTACCATGGGATCCAATTACCATGGGATCCAAGTATCATGGGGTCCAAGTACCATGGGTTCTGAGTACCATGGGACCCCCATACCATGGGTTCCACATATAATGGGATTCAATATCATGGGGTCCAAGTGCCATGGGAACCTGGATGAGACACAGAAGTAACCCTACAGTTTAAAGCACACAGTCCATCATGTCTGTGACACACCATGTCCTCTGACTTACAGAGATCTATGATTTTTTATACACTCATTATCACCTTGGGCAATATTTCTTCTACTCCCTACCTCCCATATGCTCAGAAAGTCTTTTTGTTGTCCAGCTTCCCAGTGAGCCTGCTTACTGCGGGATATTGATGGATTTTTGTCCCTTTCCATTTCTTTTGATCGATCATGACCTCGACACATCTTATACCCTTCCCAAGCTTCATCTCCATGTCACTATCCCTGTGGAGGCCAACACCTCCATCCTGCTTTGCCCACCTGCCATTGCAGAATTTTACATAAACCTAGTGATGACAATGTTTTTTATTGAACATCTTTGTGTTTTACTGTTATTACAATGGTAAAATTTATACTCCATCATATAATAGCAATTTTCAACTACTAAATGAATAGTCTTTGCTTGTCTTAAAGCCTTAGCAATTTCTACTATAATTTTTCACAGGCTTACCCCTTAAAATAAATGATAAAATAATAGCAGTATATTAATGAAATATGACTTTTCCGGGAAGTGAAGTGCTTTTAAATTTCTACTTAATTCATTCATTAATCAAATACATCTAATAAATTAATGTTGAGACCTACTAGATATAATTGTTGGTGGGACAGAAGACAAAAGGAGCTGACGGTTATTGCACAAGGGGCATACCATTGTAGAACGATACATTTTCGTCTGCTTGTTTTGTCAATAATCCCACCATAGAGACAAAAATAAAAGCCAAATCTATACCATCCCACCTGAAAAATACCAAACGTTGCCCCTGTGCATCTATATGGCATATTTAAAATAATCGTTAGCAAATAACCATATATATCACTTGCTTGTTTATATGCTGGAGTAAACTATATTTTTTAAAAGTATGTGAGCCCTAGTGATTTTATCATAAAATGACTCAGTGTCTTGAAATTCTGCAGTGGAAGTAAGCAATGTCTGTCGATATCTGGAGTAAGTCACTTATCTGATATTTTTTGTGCGTGTTTCAAAGTAAAGTAACAGTTGGAATTCAGGGGGAATTTTGGAAAGAAAATCGCTAATTAGAATGCAGCAGCTTTGATCAGCCTCTTTCTGATGCACATGTTCTTTCTTTGGATATGTGAATATCTTAAACAAAGTCACCTTCAGATTTTAAGTTTTTATTCATTTATTTTTTTGACACAGAGAGAGAGAGAGCATGTGCGTGCACACACGCACAAGAGGGAGAGGGGCAGAGAGAGCTGGAGAGAGGGAATCCAAAGCAGGCTCCACACTGTGAGTGCAGAGCCCAATGCGGGGCTAGAACCCACAAACCGTGAGATCGTGACCTGAGCTGAAACCAAGTCGGAAACGTAACCGACTGAGCCACCCAGGTACCCCAAGTCACCTTCAGATTTTAACCCAAGAGTCATGTATCTGTGAAGGTGACACATGAAGTGGACCTGTTGCTTATGTCATTTAAACTTTGGAAGAGCAATCTTATTTCTCTCTCCCCCTCATTATGGGATCGAGGAAGGGGAGAAAAGAGAACAATTTCATCGTGGGTCCCATGTTTATTGCCCACACACCTGTACTGGATTTGTTCCATTTGCCCAGCAGATGCACTCTCCACCCTTTGGCTTCTGGTCTCCGAGTCAAGACATTGAACAGAATGAACAACAGACCCCCATACTCCCCACGCTAGGGACATCAGAATGGGGGGCCCGTGAAATTCTTACTGTTCCCGCAGCTCCTTGCCTGTGGGGTGACCACCCACAGGCCACCTTCCCAGGCCTGGCAGGACTGCTGTCTCCCCAGGCCTGGGGAGATAGAGGCTCAGGACGCTGCTAGCCCCCATAGCCCAGATTCACCACTCCCTGGCAACATCTTGGCATAGAGTCGTTTTCTCTTTTTTCAAATTACCCCGTTTGAGTGTGTGTCTCATCCATTTCGCCTGGAACCCTGACCGATAAAAACATTCTCTTCATTGGTCTGTACAGACTCTATCATTACCTGGTCTCTTTCAAACTAATGAAACCAGAGTTCCATTATTGGACTCAACTAAAATCATGGGTCCTCTAATGAAGAGTTAATGCCTCATTTTTTTAAGTGTAGGAATTTAGAGAAAAATGCCAATTGCCTAAAGACATTCAATTACCTTCTTTTTCCAAAGTGTAATTAAACTTTGAATAATCCTCTTCTTTGACATATGAAATCATATCTTTTTAACAGAAAAGAAAAGTCTTAGATTGAGTGCTTTAGACCTGAAGAGAAGTATGGAGGCATTCCAAATTAAGGTTTGAAACCTTAAAAAACAGATGGAGGAAAGAGCTTTCATTGTCTTTCTGTTATCAGTTTTTTGTAATATTATTTCCAATAATAATATTAACAATAATAATAATGGATAATAATCATTGAACGCTTAGTATGCTAGGGATTGTTTCAGGTGTATGAGGTCATTAAACACTCTCAACAAATCGGTGAGGTAAGGACTGGTATTATTCTTATTCTACAAGTGAAGAAATAAAATGTAGAGGGTTGAAGAGCTTGCCCAGAATAGTGCTGAACATTGCTGCCTTCAGTGGGCTTTAGGATATACAGAACATCTCTCTGATCCCACGGTTGGCGACAGTGATTCCTGCTCAGAAAAATCATACGTACTAGTATTTTTTAAAAGTTAAAAACCCAGGGGGCGCCTGGGTGGCACAGTCGGTTAAGCGTCCGACTTCGGCTCAGGTCACGATCTCGCGGACCGTGAGTTCAAGCCCCGCGTCGGGCTCTGGGCTGATGGCTCGGAGCCTGGAGCCTGCAGCCTGCTTCCGATTCTGTGTCTCCCTCTCTCTCTGCCCCTCCCCCGTTCATGCTCTGTCTCTCTCTGGCTCAAAAATAAATAAAACGTTAAAAAAAAAATTAAAAAAAAAAAGTTAAAAACCCAGGGCACCTGGGTGGTGCTCAGTCAATTAAGTGTCCAACTTCGGCTCAGGTCATGATCTCGCGGTTCATGAGTTCGAGCCCCCCGGTAGGACTCCGTGCTGACAGCTCAGAGCGTGAAGGCTGCTTTGGAGTCTGTGACTCTCTTTCTGCCCCTCCCCCACTTGCACTCTGTCTCTCTGTCTCTCTCTCAAAATAAATAAAAATCTTTTTTTAAGTTTAAAAATTAAAAACCATTTTTATGTTCACTTCCATAGTGCTAACTGAATTCCAAATGTCTGTAGACCCAGCTGAAATAATCAACAAAACTAAATAGCAATGTGTAGAACAGGAGAAGATATCTGCAAATGACATATGTAATAAATGGTTAGTATCCAGAATATATAAAGAACTTATAAAACTCAACACCCACGAGATGATTAATCTAATTAAGAGCTGGGCAGAAGACACGAATGGACATTTTTCCAAAGAAGACATCCAGATGGCCAACAGACACATGAAAAGATGCTCAACATCGCTGATCATCAGGGAAATACAAATTAAACCTACAATGAGGTATCACCTCATACCTGTCAGGGTGGCTAAAATTAACAACACAAGAAACAAGCGTTGGGGAGGAGGTGGAGAAGGGGAGCCCTTGTGCACCGTTCCTACTAACCCTCGTGCACTGTTGGTGGCAAAGCAAAGTGGCACAGCCACTGTGGAAAAAGGTACGGAACATCCACAAAAAGCAAAAATATAACTACCCTACCATCCAGCAGTTGCAAAGAATGCAAAAATACTAATTCACAGGGATACATGGACCCCAGTGTTTATGGCAGCATTATCTACAAGAGCCAAATTATGGAAACAGCCCGAGTGTCCATCACTCAGCCATCAAAAAGAATGAAATCTTGCCATTCGCGGTGATATGAATGGAGCTGGAGAGTACTATGCTAAGTGAAATAAGTCAGCCAGAGAAAAACAAATATTATATGATTTCACTCATATGTGAAATTTAAGAAATAGAACAAATGAGCAATGGGAAAAAAAAAAGAGAGAGAGAGGGCAAACCAAGAAACAGACTTCCAACTAGAGAGAAGAAACGGATGGTTACCAGCGAGAACATGTGTGTATGTGTGTGTGTGTGCGGGGGGGGGGGGGGTGTTAAATAGGTGATGGGGATTAAGGAGTGCACTTGTGATGAGCGCTGGGTGTTGTATATAAGTGTTGAATCACTATATTGTGCACTTGAAACTATTACCACACTGTATGTTAACTAACTGGAATGCAAAAAAAAACCTTTTAAAATATTAAAAATACTAAAAATATTTTAAAAAATGTTAAAGCTTTAAAAAAAAACGCAAAGCTGATAAAGCCAATGCTTCAGGGCTGATAAAGTTAAGGCCACAAAGCCCTTTCCAAAACCCTGGTAGGGGACAGGGTTATGTGTTTACATGTCTTATGTTTATATAAAATCTGTAAAAGGCATTTTTGTATCCATTTTCTTCAAAAGGAACCCCCAAACTTGTATGAGCTCCAGGCCCCACGAAACTTGGATTTGCTGTGTAATAGGTTATTCAAGGAGACTGTCAAATCTGCTTTAGGAAGTTTAAAGAAGAAAATTGTGCAAAATAATTCCAGAAGCCCTTCCTATGAAGTCCTGCCTGAGTATGAGGGGTGGTTAGAAAATTAAGTAAATTCTCAAGAACTCTCCCAGATCCTTGAGACTAGGACTGTTTTTAGAAGGTCTTCTAATCCAAAAGTTTATTTGTTATGAAGCAGTTGTTTAAAACAACATCTCCTACATTTTGAAAATAAATAGACAGATACAGATCTCCAAGCGTTTTCAAATGTCCCATCTTTTTTATATTAACTGTGCAATGTTTCGATCTTTGAGATCACATTATAAAACCCCAACCAACGAAAGCCTACAATCCTGTAAGTCTGTATCAGGTACCACTGTATTATGTGAATGATAACCTAATCCCAAAACTACTATAATCCCAGATGCCTATGCACAATGAGTGGGTTATGATGAATAATGTAGAAGGTTGAATACCTCCATTTACTTGAATGCTAAATATAGTATAATAAGCAAGTGAACTTAATATACCTACAATAACCCTCAAACAATATACTCATTGGTTACACCTTAGGCTTAAAATAATTCACATACCTTTGGTTGGCATTGTTTTCAACATGAGGAAAGTAATGCCTAAGGAAGCTGAATTTTAGACCTGCGATGGTCAGCAAATGACATTCATGGAACTACTCTTATATCCTGTCCTGTGGCAGACATCAGTCGTCAATCATCAGATTCTCTCCCTATATTCCAGGCAGCCATTACCCATGGATCCAGGTGGGCACATCAAATGAAACCTAGTTAATAAACCAGGTCAACACCCAGAACACATAACAGCCAGGAGATAACCAGGAAGCGGGATCAACAGCCCCCCTTACCATGCCCACCCCTCCCCCAAATTTGTCACCACAGCTTCTTATTTTGATACCCCTTCCACATGACTTCATTCTCATAAATACTCTTCTTCAAGAAAAATAATCCATTTCTCCAGTTTATGACTAAAACCACTCTCCTTTCCTCTTGACACTTTGCGGGGTGACGATGACTGAGAATCCTGTCTTCATCCTTGGCTCTCCCCATGACCTCACGCGGTTGGTGCAAACGTCTCCACTCGCTCTCCTGGGGCCTGGTGCTCCAGGCGGGGACTGTTGCTTTCTCTGGCCAGCAGCACTGCCTGAAGCCATCTGTCTAAACACGGAATCCCTCAGCCCACATTCCCTCATTGCTCATGTTCTGCCCCTCTCCGCCGTCTGCGGCTTTGGGCTCGGCAAACACCAGGGAAACTACTCAGGGCTTTACCTGTATTCTAAATAGTATTTAACCACGGAAAATGAGATGTGTCATAACAAGGGGGCTTTTCATCTTCTCTGAGGAGACTTCCCTTTCATCACCTTCGGCTCTTGGAGCAACAGGCGAAGACACAGAGAAAGAAATATTTTGTTTTGAAGGGGGAACAAATTAAATAATAGTGATGGATGTGTAAGTCTATTTTCTAGTTAAAAAAAAAAAAATGCCGATGGAAAGTACTTGGTACTATAAGGTGGTGAGTAGGGAGCAGAGATTCATCTTTTCTCCAGTCCCCTTGAAACTGGCCCCAGAACAGAGTCACGGGTTCATCATCAGCTATCTGGGGACACGTCTTGTAACACTGTGAACTTTTCTTCATACTTGCCAACAAGAATTTTGAGAAGTATCTATTTTTTCCCATTCTGATGGATTTGGGCTTCCATGGAAAACAGTGGTCCCTAACTATTCAACCTACTAATTCAGAAGTTAAGTGAGAAAGGCGAGAACCACTGTCATTCCCTCCCCCCACCCTTCCTATGCTAACACTACATAAAACCTGGACATGTGTCCAAAGCGATAGGAGTTTGGGTGAGGGAACCTGAGTGGGGTAAAGAGAATGGAGTGTCTTCCAGAAAAACTTCCTTCTCAGAGCTCTTGAGGACTCCTCCCTCTCTTTGTCTTTCATCAGTTTACTTATTTAACGTGCATTTATTGCATCCCCTGCTAAGGGCTAAGCATTGATTATTAAGAATGTGTTTCTTTTTCAACCCTGAGATAGAAGCATTATTATTCTCTCTCTCTCTCTCTCTCTCTCTTTTTTTTTTAACCAAGTGATAAAAAGGGAGAGTTAGAGAGATTACATAGTTTAACCTGTGGCCTAAATGGATTTGAACCCAACGCTGTCCTTCCACCATATTGTCTCAACCCTCACAATGAAGTGGAAGAAACAAACACGTCAGAATACGTTTACCTTCAAAGGGATTAATGTTATCATGCAAGTGTGAATCTGATGATGCTATGGGAACACATGGTGGACAGTAACATTCTGATCAGAGACTTCCGCCCCTCACCGGGTCCTTGTGAGGAGTCAAATGTGGGAGACCCTTAACACGGGGATCGGAAACACTGTTGTTTTTACAACAGCACGCAATTCTCAAAGCAACCACATCTGCCCAAGCTAATGAGGTGCTATATGTTTTAAGTTTTGAACAACTTCAGCCCAAATAACACCTTGATGAGATGGCTCCTATGAGAAACTTAAAAGGAATGCTGATTTAGCAAACTCATCTGGACAGAAAAGCAAAAGTTACTCCAACAAAAATCCGGTCTGGCTAACCATGATAGCATCACTTTTACAGAGGCCAAGAGAGAAGCAAAAGTATTTCCTTTTGAAACTTAAAGCATCTTGGTAATCAACATCTGGTTTGTTTTCCAGGAAAAAACATATAAATTTTAAAAAGGCTTTAAGCAACGCTTTAGGATAAAGTACTAAATTACGGTAGTGAATTTTCTTGGCAGTCTTCATTTAAAAAAAAATGCATCAACACGGTAAGAAGAGGGAGCATAGATATAAATTGGTAAAAATCATTTTACCATGTCACTGAGTATTATCGTTATAAAACTCCTAACTCAGGAAGGTCTCCTGCCAATTTGTTTTCTTTCCAATATGGAGGAAAATGATAGCCAGCATGTGTTCTCTAGGGACTAGGGTGGGACCTGCCGGCTAAGCACAGAACTGAAAAAAGCAGCATATTTCTATGAAAGGGAAGTACAATAATCCCATAACAGTGAGACATGAAAGTACCTAGTTCCCAACCTTTTGTTCTTCGATGCTGACATCACTAGGGAACGCTTCTTTGTTCATTCTCCATTCCACGTTCTCAGTTGGTCCTTTTTCACGGGCAGTATTTATTTTCACTTTAGGACTTGAAAAAGTAAAGGGGCAAAATGCAGCAGAATGCAGTCATTCTAATGGATTAAGCACTTGCCAGTGCTAGACAAGTGGCAGGGCCAAGGCTTATAACCCAACTGTGTGGCTTACTCCAGCCGCCATGC
This sequence comes from Panthera tigris, assembly GCF_018350195.1. Classification (NCBI taxonomy): domain Eukaryota; kingdom Metazoa; phylum Chordata; class Mammalia; order Carnivora; family Felidae; genus Panthera; species Panthera tigris. Next base: position 17,926,545 of record NC_056660.1, on the reverse strand, counting down.
CACAGCTAATTAGGTTCACCCACATTTTTGGTCGGTTGATTCAGCTGCAGCTGTTTCGACGCGGTCCTTCCCCGTGGCAGGACTCAGACTGGAGCCCTTTCTAAATGGCTGGAATGACCAGTAGCAAAGCCACGCATTCAGACCCCTCCTCTAGTCTAGAAAGAGCTGGTGATCGCAGGCCTAAATTATGGGTTGAATTGACACAGTGTTTCTTTTTCCAAAGTGGAAAGACTGAATAGCCTGTGTTTGTTGCTTTGCTATTTTAGGTACGGCAGAATGTTTAATACTAAGTGGATTTCACAACTTTCTGCACATGTTTATACAATAGAACTCTTTATATGAAGACTATCTTTTTTTTTTTTTTTTAATAAAAGATTTTCCCCCCTAGGTGTTGATGGCTGACTGCTGGGACTTTCCCACCAGCCCCACCAGTATGCTATGCATGCTTCTTCCAATCTTTCCTGCTCAAAAATTTCCAGGCCCGAGCCTGGAAATGTTTAGGGGAGCCATGTACAAGTCCATGTGGCATCTTTTGGTCCTCAGACCTCCATTAATTCGGCAGGAACATCACGTAGAGTCTGACCTGAGCTCTCCATTGGAACCAACTGATCCACAGAGGATGGGGAACAATCTTCACTCGGCTGCTTCCTTTAGCAGCTTTTCTCTCCCTCCCCCTGTCCCCAGCCTCCAAAAGTCAAGCATGGACTCCCTCTGCTTCTGCTGGGCAAATAAGCCTGAGTATGACAATATGTGATTGACCTCTTGCAATGTGGCTATCCATTCCAGACACACAGCTCTGGCTCAGCCTCGGCATTCCCCATCCTACTCTGCCATTTGCCTTCTGATCTACAGTCATGACTAAGGGGCGTGGCACACAAATAGGCCTTGAACCCTGGGAGAATCACCCCAAATTAATATTACCCTGGAACATAAGTACATGATTAATCAAGAATATAATATTCAATAAAGTTAAAATTGGAAAGAGGAATTACAATTGATGCTTCCTCTTTGTTACTATGGCTTTGCTATCAAAGAAAGAAATTATCTCCTCTAAGAGCCACGTCAACTTTTTTCGTAGGGTGGTAAATTGTATACTTTTTAGTGTTTATCTGATGATACATGCCAGTATGTTTGATTTAAAAAACAGCTTGACCCAGTTGGTCAAGCATCCCACTCTTGATTTCAGCTCAGGTCATGATCTCATGGTTCATAAGTTCGAGCTTTGCGTCAGGCTCTGCACTGACAGTGTGGAGCCTGCTTGGGATTCTTTCTCTCTCCTCCCTCTCTATCCCCCCCCCCCCACTCTCTCTCTCAAAATAAATTAAAAAACAAAACAAAACAATGGAAGAGATGTCACAGGATATTACCTGAGTCACTGCCGAACAAATGGTGTACAGAAGTGTTAAATGTAAAAAAAAAAAAAAAAAAAAAAAAAGGAACAAATTTTTAATCTTTTTTGGGTACATGACACTAGGCTGAAAGAGTCAGTAGGGGCTTAAATTGCTTGGAATAATCCACTCTTGGCTCGTCTCAATCTCTCACACCTTATACCCAATTCCCTCCATCGTCACTTCTCTCCATTGTCACTGCCAGCATTTTCCTTCCTCATCTCCCTGTGGACTACGTCCACAGCCACGCAGTGGTCTCCCCACTTCCATTCCTGCCCTCCTCCCACATCCCACGCACACAGCTTTGGAAAGCATACATCAGCACGCGACATGCTGCTCATTCTGCCAGGTGCTCTGTTCCCACTCACTCCCAGAGGACACACGACTTCTCAGTTTTCAGGTCTTAGCGTAAACGTCGCCACCCTCCCTCAGGAGGTTCTGTCTCATTGTTCGTTGCTTATTATTGATCTGTTTGCTCTCCAGTTAATTGTCTGCCTCCCTCAATAGGCTGTAAGCTCCCCTGGGTGGAGAGCATGCTTGTTTATTCACCAGTGGGTGGGTACCCCAAACCTAGCTTATCGGTTGTATGTGCCTGGTACTCTATCAATGTGTGTTGGGTGAATGACAAAGAGGAACGTGAATTGGATGTTGATGGGAGAAAGGAGCTGGTAGTCAGAGGTTAAGGCGCCATGTTGGCAAACGGGCAAAGGTGAAGATGAAATAATATAAGAGTAAAAGGGAATTGGGAAGGTGCCTAAGAGTCCCGGGAGCAGAACAATACACAGATGGCTTGGACAAGGAGCTGTGTGAGGTGGTTTGAAGAGAGTAGACCAGGTGTGGGGCCATTGCTGCCACTGAGGTGCCCACCCTCTGGACTGGCATGGTATGTCTCACGTGGGGGACATCAACTTGGACCTCATATAAGCTCCAGAGACAATGCCATGGCTAATTTTCAAAAGCATTTCATGCCCACGGGATATGCTCTACATTCAAAAGGTATGTTCCTTACACCACCCTCTCACAGGGCTGTTCTTTAAGTGGTTTATAAAGAGGATCTGAAAAGAACATTTGGAAAGCGCTTCAGAATTCAAGTACCTACCGTCAGAAAATGACATGAGAAGAGTATCTCCTGGCAACGGTGGGGATACATAACCCAGCCATTTACTAGAAGTACGGAGTTGGAGGAAGAACTGGCTAGGAGCTCAAGGTGTCACTGAGCACCCATTTAATTCTCTACTTCTGTTACAGACCTGGAATTACAACACCTGAGCAACAGGATACCCTGTCTATTAAAATTCTCCAGGGAGGAATAAATCACAGTGTTTATGGTAAATCTGATCTTTGTCACAGGATCTCCAGCCTTATTTCAACACCTTAATCCTATAATAAGAAAGCCAGGTGGATGGGACACAATCCTCATATTCACAAGTGTTTCAGATCACTGCCCAGTGTTTATTGACTTGATTAAATGTTATCTCACACCCAAGAGACTCGGCACGGATGTTGGTCAGGAAAATGAGCCTGGGGTGCTGGTGTTGGGTTGAGCTTCTTAGGCCCAAGGAAAGTCCTTGACCTTGAAAAAGAAAAGCTAACGATGAAACTGCAGAGGAACAATCTTGGCCTTTATCCCTTTGATATGAAAGGGCAGGTATGGGAGAGTAATGTTGGCTTAGTTCCCAAAATGTTTATTAAGCTCTTGAGGAGAATGGTATTGGAATTTTAAGCACAGTATTGTATGAATTGTTCACCTGTAGGAAATTATAGACGTATCCAGCAATACCTAAATTCTTTACCCCTTTCAGCTAGCTGACTAATGGTTTACCATTCTACTCTAGTATGTTATGACATGGGGGTGCCAATGTGCTGCACAATAAAGTACACGCCCCGAAGATCTGGAGGGTCCGATCCAGAGAGTCATGTGAAGAAATACTAAAACACTGCCAGGAATTAAGGATTAGGCTTTGAAGTTCACAACAAGGGATTCTTGTAGTCTTTTGAGAGCCAGACCAGTGATTTGGTTTAAATAAGGGTGCTAAGAAGGTATAGGGAAGGGCTTGGAATAACATGGGAGCAGAGAGAGCGATGATCCTGGCCAAATAAGCCCAATCTCTGTTCTTAAAGTTCAGATTCAAGATTACAGATTGGAAATAGGAGCATCACACTTGACCTCAGAGATAATTGCTCTCTAAAAGGCCCAGTTTCCAAACGCAGTATCCACAGGGGGAAGATTGATCCCTCCTTGACCTCCGAGGACCAGGAAGCAGAACTGAAATAAATCATCACGTATACACCATTAACTGGGACAGGGTCTTCCCATGGGCTGTAAATTGCTCACCTCCACCCATGCAACTCTTATGCCATTAGAGATGCAAAAAAGATTTAGATGACCTCCCAGGAGGCATGAACTGCTGCTGGTTCCCACCCGAGCACCTCTACAATTTTCTTTAATGGACCAATAAACAAGCAACAGCACCTTTCTCAAGAACTCTGGCTGCAATATATTGAAAAATTTATTGATAAAAAGAACATTAACAAATATCACATTCCCTGAGGCTGATGCATTACAGTAGGTTAAGGTCCTAGAACTCATTAAGTTCTTACAATGAACATTATCTAACGTCACTTAATCTCTTGGCAAATGTTGCTGGCAGAAGTCTCAGTGTCTCTCCATAGGAGGCCAGTGATTACAGCTCTATTTGTAGAGGCCACTGCTCTAGAGAAATGGTACCAGAGCAGGGAGTCCCTTCACTAAATGATGAGTATCTGATGGGCAGAGGAGTGTATGTCCTCTATGTAGAGCTGGCTGCCTCTTCACGTGGAGGGACTTAGGCAGCAGGGGGTCATTATAAGATTTCTTTCCTCCATCCTTGAAAGCATGAGGCAAATTCTGCCCAGCGTGGGTAACAGGATAGCTAATCCCACCACATAGGTTCTTCTGGTGAAGTTCCAAATACTGGCTGCCTTGATCTTGGACCTTAGACCTCTCCAGTGCTCAGAGAAATGAGGGAATGAGTAATAATCAGGAAAGTAACAGTTGGCATATGACTGATTATCAGTCAATACTCAAGCTTGTCGTGCAGAAACCTGGTACACTGTTTCCTTCCATGATATCCAATTTTAATTGTCTCTTTGCGTTAATTGACCCCAATCAGGTTTTTAAATTAACTTTGTGGGTGGGACACAGGCTCTGCTCTTTAGGAAAAGTTTCCAAACGAACAATATCTCGATTAATTCAGTTGAGCTAGTGTCAGCTCATAGATTGTAGGATTCTCACCTTTATTCACACGATACCTCTTCGTGTAAGAGAGGCACAATAGATATACATTGTCTTTTAAGAGCATTTCTGTTGGTTCCCATCCATGTACCCTCCAAAAGAAAAATCCACTCATAAACCAATAAGTTACTTTTTGCCTTTGAAATGTCATTTCATCTATTCTCTTCTCCAGTCTCTGCATCTGGCCATTTTGGTTTTCCTAGCACTTTGGCAACTTAAAATGGTTCTTGTCATGCCCTGCCTCTCAATGCTGCAATTAGGGTCTTCAAACAATTATGCATAGTAGCATAAGGTCTTCCATTTTTAAAGTAAGTTGAACACCCAAAGCAGCACCCAAATATCTCCAATCAGTGTGTCCCCTTTTTATATTCACACTTGTCCCCTTTCTCCTGCTAGTGTTCTCCTCCACACAACTGCCTTCTCCCCTGTTAGGGAGAACCTCAAAACAACTACTTTTCTAGTAGGCTAATTCAGACATAAATTATCAGCCTGATAATTAAAAAAATTGAATATTTATTTATTTTTGAAGGAGAGACAGAGCATGAACGGGGGAGGGGCAGAGAGAGAGGGAGACACAGAATCCAGAGTGACAGCCTGATAATTTTTAAACACAGTATCCCAAGTTTCCCTCATTCTTACTCAATTTTTCCCCAAACTCATTCAAAATTCCCCCTGAAGAGTATATGTAGAGGGTTTTCATTCTTCTGCTATCATCTTGGTAAGATGGACTTATGTGCTTCTTGAAATTGTAAACCAAAAGTAGAACTGTTTGAAGAAAAACAGTACATAATATAATACAGTGGTCTCTAAACCTAGTTGGCAATATATCACTTGGGAAGTTTGTAAAGATGGAGACTCCTGGCTTTTATCCCCAAAAAATTCTTATCAAGTTGGTCTGAGATATGGTCAAGGATTCTGTATTCTTACAACAATCTCCCCCAGTAATTCTATTAGCTGGGCTTAGGACACAACCTAAGGTATTATTACATTTCTACAATAAAAACTGACTTTCTGGGGGTTTTGTTTCATTTCTTTAAACTGTCAATTTTGAGATAATCATAGATTGACTCGCAGTTGTGGGAAATACAAAGAGATTGCATGTATCCTTCACCTAGTTTCCCTCAACAATAACGTCTTGCAAACCATACAATAATATCACAGACAGGATGTTAACATTGATATGATCCACGTATTTTATTCAAATTTGCCCAGTTTTATTTGTACTCATTGTGTGTGTGTGTGTGTGTGTGTGTGTGTGTCTATTTTGCCTACGTGTAGATTTGTTATGATACAAAGCAGTTCTAATACCACAAGTGTTGCCCTTTCACAGCAACTGTCTCCCCACACTGTGGCAACCACTAATCTGTTCTCCAGTTCTATAATATTTTCATTTAAATAAATGTTTTATAAATCAAATCAAGAAGCATATGTGATAGGCTGAATAATGGTTTTCCAAAGATGTCCAAGTCCTAATTCCTTGAACCTATGGATACATTACCCAACATGGTAAAAGGTTCTTTGCAGATGTGATTATGTTCAGGATCTGAAGAGAGGGAGACTATCTTGGATTATGTTGATGGGTCCAATATAATCACAAAAGTCCTGATAAAAGGAGGCAAGAGATCAGAGACATCGTAGTAGGAGATGTGAGGATGGAGGATGGAGGGATTCCAGGGAGGGGCTGCAAGCCAAGTGATGTAGGCATCCTCTAGGAGCTGAAAAAATCAAGGAAATGGATCTTCCCATAGAGTCCCCAGAGGGAATCAGCCCTGTCGGCATCTTGACTTTTTAAGGCTTTGGAGACTGATTTTGGATTCCTAGCTTCCAGAACTCTAAGATAATAAAATTGTGTAGTTTAAGCTGATAAGTTTGTGGTAACTTGTTGCAGCAGCAACAGAAAACTAATATAGTATATTACCTATTAGGATATTGACTTTTTCCTCCTTATCATAATTCCCTTGAGATTTATCCAAGTTATTGTCAACATCTTTTTATTGCTGAATAGTATTCCATGGTGTGGATAAACGACCAAAGTGCCTTTGAGCATTCACCTGCTGAAGAATATTTAGGTTGTTTCTACTTTGGGGCTTACAGATAAAGCTGCTATAACCAACCATTCACATATGGATTTTGGTACGGACGTAAATGTACATTTTTCTGGGATAAATGCCAAAGACTACAATTGCTGAGTCATATGGTAATTGAATAGTTAATTTTATTTTATTTTATTTTATTTTATTTTATTTTACTTAAAATTTTTTTTCAACGTTTATTTTTGAGAGGGAGAGAGAGACAGTGAGTGAGGGAGGGGCAGAGAGAGAGGGAGACAGAGAATCTGAAGCAGGCTCTAGGCTCTGAGCCGTCAGCACAGAGCTCGACACAGGGCTCAAACCCAGGAGCTGTGAGATCACGACCTGAGCTGAAGTCGCATGCTCAACTGACTGAGCCACCCAGGTGCCCTGAATAGTTCATTTTATAAGAAATTGTCAAATTATTTTCAGAGTGACTCTATCATTTTAAATTCCCACCAGTAATGTATGAATGATCCAATTTCGTATCCCTCATTTGATGCTTTTATTTTATTTTAAAAATTTTAGCCATTCTGATAGGTGTGTAGTCATAATCTCATTAGGCTTTTAATTTTCATTTCCCTAATAGCTACGGATGCTGAGTGCCTTTTCATATGTGTATTTGCTATAAATCCCCTTTGATGGAATGCCTGCTCATGTTTCTTGCTCATTTTTTATTTGGATTATTTGGTTTTCTTTTACCATTGGGTCTTAAGAGTAATTTATATAGTCTACATACTAGTCCTTTGTCAATGTGTGGTTTGCAAATATTCTTTCTTAGTCTGCAGCTTGTCTTTTCATCCTGTTAGGAAGGTCTTTCACAGAGTAAAACTTCTAAATTTTGATTAAGTCCATTTGATTATTTTTTTTCTTTTATGGATCATGCTTTTGGCATCAGATCTAAGAACTTTTTGTCTAGCTTCCGATCCTGAAGATTTTGTCCTAAGTGTTTTTCTGAAAGTTTTAGAACGTTACACTTTGTTTTTAAGGCAGTGATCTGTTTTGAATTAATTTTGTGCAATGTGTGAGGTGTAGGGTTGAGGGTTTTTGTTTTTGTTAACCTAGGGATGTCCAGTTGCCCCAGTAACATTTTCTGAAAAGGCTCTTCTCCTCCATTGAAATGCTTTGCCACTTTTCTTGAAAAAAAAATCGAAGGAGCATGTTTGTGTGGTTCTGTACTTAGGTCCTCAATTCTGTTCCGTTGACGTTTATGTCTCTCCCTCTGCCCAGACCACGCTGTCTTTGTTCCTATAGCTCAACTACAAGCCTTAACAGCGGGTAGTCTGAGTCCTGTCTTTATTCTTCTTTGTCAGGATGATTTTAGCTATACTAGGGTTTGCATCTCTATATACAAATTTTAGGATCAGGTTGTCCGCATCTGTACAAAACTTTGGCTGGTATTTAATAGGAAGTATGTTAAACCTATCGATCAATTTAGGGAGAATCGATATCTTTACTATATGATATATTAGATTTTCCCATCAGTGAGTACAAGATGTCTCTTGTTCTTGTCTGTTATCAGCATTTTATAACTTTCAGTATAGAGATCCTGTACATGTTTTGCTTAATTTATACGTAAGTATTTTATTTGGAGGGGGTTACTTTCTACATAGACAATCATATTATCTGTAAGTAGGAACATGCGATGATTTTTTTTCAGCCCATGAGAAAATTCTCAGAGCAAACATACAGGATTTTGGACTAAAAAGTGCTGCCACATCATGGTTTTGAAAGGCAAGTGATCTTATTATGGAAGTAGGAGGGCAGAATTTAAAAAGAACACTTGTCTCTAGTCACATATACAGAAAAAACTGTCAGTCCTGTAACACCAAGTTTCCTGTCTTGAGCTGGTAAGTATGTCACAAGATCAGAAGTAGGTTGGCTTTGATTCCCATAATTGAAACTGGCCCCAACAGGAGTGATTTATGCTGTCCTCATTTTGTAGACAAGGAAGTATGGGCCAACTATGAAACTAGCTTTTCAATCTGCTTGGGCTTATGACTCCACTTTTAAGGGTATCTTCTGCCATCAAAGGGGTCCCAGAGTATCAGAAGCTGTTCACTTAGGTAGGAGATAGACCTAGGATCTTGAGTTCTAAGGATGACACCAGGGAGCCAAGGGCTGAGTCCCCAGGGTCATGTCAAAAATAGAAACAAAACTCCTGACATTTGGTCTGCGAATCTAACCACCAGACCGCATTTCCTCCTTTTAATTTCCACTCTGTCCTTCACATAATTACATCAATGTTTCACTGTGTTTATGACACATGGCACAGATTAAAGAGCTGAATGTGAAATACCCTGCCTGAGAAGGCAAATTTCTTTGAGCAATTGTTTCATTTGGATTGAAAGGTGATCTTAAGCACACTGAATTCAGGTTTATCTGTGAGTAAGGCTCCAGGGTTGTGGCTCAGAACTCAAGGGCAAGGATAACATAAGGCCCCAGGAAGGCACTGGAACAGGGATTTGGAAATCTGTCAGGACTCCCTTTTAATTCTTGCAAGGCTTTACTTTAGTTTCCCACCCCCCAAGCCCCCATCTGTGTGTGTGTGTGTGTGTGTGTGTGTGTGCACATGAATGTGCCCACATGCACGTGTCATCTTCTGCTCTGGAATCTATGTGATGAGAACTATGGCCCCAGAAATGTACCCACCACAGGTCTATCCACTGGAAAAAAGATTGAATTTCCCTCTGCCCGTGACTCTCAAAGAAAGGATTAGGACTGTACTGCTTTCTTAGGGGGTTCACCCTGAGACCACAAATGGGAGCCAGGGGAGTGGGAACTTACTGTACAAAAAGACTCTAAGGAACTATTAAAGGGCAAGGTAGGAAGAAATTCAAGAAGTTCCACACTGTTTTTTCCATCATAAACTTGGAAATGGAGATCCCCTAACTATATATTAAGTCAGTTTCTTTATGAGGCATCAAGTTTGAGTTTTACCATGTTGTCAAATCTTCCACATCTAGACTCACAACCCAACAGACTGGTCACCATTTTGTTTTTATGCTAAAATTGCAGAACTTGAAAAATCAGGATGTTAGGATTTTAAGCAGCGTGACTGAGGAAGCACAGACAAATGTAATGATCTGATAAAACTCTGGCACCTAAGAAAAGTGAAAGACTAATTGATAGTCATTACAAATCAGGAGGTTTAAGTCTTCCTTTCAAGACTGTGTGACCTAAAATAAATCCTTCTGGTTCTAAAATAAAACCTTTCTGGTTCTTTACTTTTTTACTTATAAAATGAAAAAAAAAAACTACCTGGTTTATCTTCTAGTAGATTTGTAAATATCAAATGAATTTGTGAATGTAAAAAAAAGACTGCTTTATAAGCCATACAACACTCTAGAAATATAAGATACTGCAATCATACTTGTCCTGAGATTCATGGTTCTGAAAATATAAATAATAATCCTATAAAGTATCCTGTTCATTTATTTTAACACAAGGAGAAAAAATAATTTATGTAAATGACCATACTGATTTTTGCAAGACCCTTTTCAGGTTATTTGGGGCAGAAAATATTGTCATCACTTTGTTGGAGGCAAACATGAGGACCAAATAAAAGTACTTGCCAAGTGTCACATAAAATGTCATGGAAAAAGACCTTTTGGCCAGGATATGATGTTAAAAGAAACCAATGTCAAAACCCCAGTCTAGGTTGCCATTCTACTTACATTATATGGGAAAGGTGTTTGTTAGCATCAAAACATTCCCGGATAATGACCTTTGAACCATTCCTTCTGGAAGCTGGAAGCTCGGGGAGTTGGCCAGTCACTCCCTGAACTTCATTGCCGCTCTTGTCCTGTTTTCGCCTAACAAACACAAAGCTCCGTTATGCTTAGTAGTTTGGGCCCTCTCTAGACTGACGGCAGGATCCCTATGGCTCTCCAGCCCCCCAGGAACTGTGCAAAAGACTCTGCAGCTCCTAGCATTTAATTGCATGCTGGGAAGTCAAAATGTTCCCTCTGGGGCTTTCATGCTTCTCCCAATTGGCGCAACGATTCCTTAGAGGCAGGAATCGACAATGTACCTCCCTCTCGAGGAAATTTTATGGAGTGAGGAATTTGATTTCTGAGAGAAAAGCACCCATTAGATAAGAGAGTGTTTTTGCCTATATTCTCTTAAAAGGCGAGCAAAATCACACAATACTTTTACAAATACCTCCTCAGAGACCCCGAATCTGCTATTCTAACACACCTTCGAGGTGAGACTAGCTTCAATTCCCTGCCTCAGAGAGTAGAGCTGAAACCGGGAGCAGATTTTCCTATAGATTTGCCCCATCATGTTTGTCCTCAATTGTGGTGAGCGGCCCTTGTTTATTTTTCTTCTCTTTCATAACTGAAAATAGCTCTGAGAAGGTCTGAAACTGGAAAAACCAAAAGCCATTTCATGGCGATGGCATTATTAAAAGCATCTCTTGTTATTTCTTTATTAGGGTGCATCTTACAATGAAAATGCTCAAAGAATCAGCCTGTGTCCATTTATTATCAATACAGGTATCCCAGATTTATTCTGCCGTGTTAGTTTAATTGGAACATTATTGAGAAATGCAGGTTTCCAATGAGAAGGGATTGAAAGTCTAAATAAATCACCCCAAATAACATATGGCTTTTTTCTATGAAGATCATAAGCAATTTGTATGCCATTTGTTTTCCAAGGACAGGACTTTTTTTTTTTTTTCTATTAAACTGAAATCTAAAGTAAGGTACATTGATTTACAGGAAATTGTTCCTTTACACACAAATCCATCATTTACAAATACTATTTCAGGGGGCTAGCTGGAAGGAAGGCTTATATTTTCTGAGTCAACTATGTCAGCAACCATGTCAGTATCTGTTTATAAACAGTTTTTCCTAATTCAAGGATCCGAAGTTCACAAAAATATTTGTTTTAAATCATTTCGAATAAGCGGCATAAAATCACTGTTAGGGCTCACTTCCAGGGAAAGTTGTATTCACTTATATTTCTTAGAAAAAGAGAACGGGTGGTTGGGGGTAGTTAGGGTACAAAGGGGGTAGCTAATTAGGAGGTGGTGCCATTTTCCTAGGAATTGGGATACGTGCTTTCTTTCTCAAACCAAACACACACACACACACACACACACACAGAGAAATGATGTTGTGGCCCCGTCTCCTTTATTGTGAGAATGCTGAAAATTCCCCATAATTTTCCATTTGCAACTCTGAGCTCACACAGCCCTTTTATTGCCTAGTATAATTTATTTGCAGATCTTAAAATGTCCATATGTCATGGAAGAGATGAGCCTTTGGTGAAAGGTACCGAGTTGTGTCCAAGAACTACTTTTCCAGGGCCCAGTGCCCGCGGTCTTGATTTAAGGGTGATGTGCTCCTGGAAGGGGTAAGCTGTGAGCACCGCCAGGTGTTTAGACAGGGCCCCTCCACCTCTTTATAGTTCATCTGAGATAAGATTGCAGTTGAGCCAGGACATTTCTTATTTCCAATTCTTCTAATCCAAAGCGTTATGGCTAGGACAGTTCTCTCCTTTTTTGAAAGGGGCTCAAAGAAGCAAAATGTGTTGAGGACATAAAGATGTGGGAGAATTTGCCCATCTTCCCAGAATGGGTCTACCTGTTGTGCCAATTAGGAATGCGATGTTCTCGGTGCAGAAAAGGCACAGTGGCAGGAAGTAGGAGGGGACACCCATTGTGCTTTCTGCTAGGTCTTTCCTCTTGAGTTTCAAAGAAAAATATTCAATATCCAACACCTGTCTAGTTCGAACGAGCCCAATGCTTTCCTGGAGGCCACAAGTTCTCCAAGTGCAACCAAGAAAACAAGGGTCTTGAGATTCCATGGAAGGTGGTCGTGGTAGGGAAGGTGCTTCCTGATATTTGACCAGGCTGCCGGTGACTACCTGGGCTAATCAGATGCGGAAATGGAAAGAAGGAACACCGCAATCGTCAACCTCAATTCTGACAGCTTATTTTCCATTCACGTTGCCTTGAAAACAAGGTTTGATCTGGATTGGTGTCCAAATCAGTCATTTATTACATTTTTCTCCCCCGTGTCATATTTCAGCATTGGAAATGTAAGTACTGTTGTAGGCAGAAGGCAGTATTGGTTCCTGTGCTTCAGAGTACAACAAACACTCTCCTGACCCCATCTTCTGCACAGTCCACTGCCAGCTCTACCAGAGAGAGGACAAGAACAAGGGGGGCATCCACTTCACCCATCCTGCCTGCTTACCGCCAATGTATCCATCATGCCTCTATGCCGATGGTTCCCAAAGCAGCGAGGAAACACCTGCTTTGTTCTTCTTTCCACTGCAGACACACTGGATGGTTCTGAGCCATGACTCACTTGGTTTAACTTGGTCCTCCCCAGAATCTCATCTTGTCTATTCTGAGACCGAGTTGAAAACTGCTAATTAAGACTGTGTCTGCAAGAAGCAACCAGATAACCATTTGGGCTTAACCGTCTGTGTAATTCAAACAATCTATTTGGCTGGGGAGGGAAGAGAGGAGGCTTTTTTGTTTATTTTAGTTTTAGGTTTCGTTAATTTTACTCTAAATTAACTAGGTGTGTTTTCCGCTATTTTTCGAAACTGGATTTGCACAGATTCCATACGCTCTACTCCCTGCATCCTTTCCCCTTCTCACCCTTCCTGACTGTGTCACCTTTTGTTTACAGACAAACGTAAATTTCTCTTTTGCTTCTCTCATCAATTTCCACTGCCACCCACAATCATAGCTTTGTCCTGTTCTTGTAGATTCTGCAGTTTGTAAACTACTGCATCCCTTGAGGTTTTCAGTGCACACCTGATGTTGACCAGATGTCTTCTTTGACTGTCCACACCCCAGAGGCATCCCGTGCCTCTGGGTTCTACTTCCACAGATTTCTGTTGTCTTGCTTTATATATTCTCTTCTTTTTTTGGGGGGGGGGGCGGGGTGGGACAGCACAGGTTTGGGTTTTGTATTCTTTCATTTCAAGCCTCATGTACTTTAATTCTCCAGATAACTGATCTTAACTCTGGCCCAGAACGTCTTCAGATTGTTCCATTTGTCCCTTCCAAACCTCTTTCATACATGAGGCTATGAAGACACCCTGGGAGGTAAATTAGTTTCTGTTTCTTTCATTTCACAAACAGGGAGGCTGAAAGCAGAGAGAGACTGAGTATAGAGTACCAAGCTAGAGGTAAGCAGTGATTCAAACACCCAGTCCTTGCTTCCAGCCACTCTCACAGGAAAGCAGCTCTCTTCATTGTTTCTAAGTCCGTCGTGGAGCTCCAGTGACTAACAATGCAATCCACTGCTCACAATGTCTGATCGTATTCCTGATGGGAACCTTCCTTGTGTAGACCAGATTCTTCCACCTTTTGTACTGGAAGATGCTGTATCCCAAAGCCCTGGGTACCTGCAGCCTCTCCTTCAACGCATACTATTATGCTGGGACCCCATTCGGGCTCAGATAAAAGTGTTCTTCAGTTGGTCTTAGATGGTTACTGTTTCATGATCTCTGACCTTCTTTCTCCCCTTCCAGTATCCCCAAGAGCCAAGAAAGCATATGATCACTTCTGCATGCCATTTCTTTATTTAACCTTCCTGCCAATCAAACACTCACAATCCGTTTCAGGTCATGACAGAAAATTTAACTGCAGCGATTAGCCACAGCTCATCAAGAGCTACAAAAACCTGCTGGAATTTTTCTCAGAAATCAATGCACTCAACTGTGACATGCTGATTGAGATAATGAGCTGCAAGATGAAAATTAAGGAATAATAGAATGGATATCTTTTTTTCCCCTCCCACTAAGAAGCAAAAGAAAAGCAAAATGAAAAAAGAGAAGGGAGAGGAAGCTAGGAACTAAAGTTGATTTTCTAAAACATTCCTCGTTTAATTTTTCCCACCTAAATCTGATTAAGCCCACTGCTGTCCAAGGCATTTGCAGATTTCCACCAGTTGTGGCTTTCAGGCTAAAGAATGTCTTTGGAAGAATGTAGCTTGAATTTGTCTTAGGCTGTGTGAGTCTTAAAAGCCACAGTGCCAACAGCTTTTCTCCAAATCCCTTTTCCTTTTACCCCACCTCTTCTGAAAGATCAACTTTAATATCAGCTTTTGTTTGGTACTGGTACCTTGTATTGGATGTCTGAGCTTTAGTTGTGAGCACACAGACACAGCCCCCCGGTGCCCATTTGCCATTGTCACCCTGGAATTCCAGAGGCGTCTGGGCCACCTGGCCCTGCTGCCCCCCGGGGGGAAGCGCGACCTCCACCCAGGGGATCCCATGTGGGGAAGCCAGTTCCCACGGCTCCACATCCCAGCCGGGCTCCGACCCGCCCTCCTTCTCCTGCAGGACGGAGTGGGGGTGAGACACAAAGACTGCCTGGAGATTTTCCTCCTCTGAAGTCACAGCCCATCTCTTAGGGAGAGTGGCAATCATCACACAAGGAACTTGAGTTATGAGATAGTAAGATTGCAGTGGAGGTTTGGGGGGCTGGTTCGTGGGCACATTGTACGCATGTATGTGCGTGTGTTGGTAGGGTGTATGCTAATGAGGAAGAAATCATTTCTGATAAATATCTCCAAAAAGTTCTTTTGCAATTCCAGAACACTCACATCCACGGCACTTTCAACCCAGAGATGACAGCCCTTCCGTAACCTTAGTTGACCCAATGGCTTATTTACGAACTGTCTTTCATCTTGATGGGTAACTTTATGTAGAGGTCTACATTAAACTCTCACGGTGTTCATCGCACAAATAACTACATCACGCACCTCCCCAAAATAGACTACGCATGTGTCTGCGCATAGTCTTGAAATGAGACATACATCTAAAATCATCAATATCTTGAAACTAATTAAAAATGAGATATAAATTGCTTAAACTTCATACAAAAAATAGTGTTTCCCAAGTGTCATTTAAAATACATATATAGGGGCACTTGGCTGGGCTCTGTTGGTAGAACACGCGACTCTTGACCTCAGTGTCATGAGTTCAAGCCCCACGTTGGGTGTACAGATGATATTTTAAAAAGATTTTTAAAAATAATAAAATACACACATGTATATAGTAAATACACATGTATAGTAAATTCATACAGATATATGTACTAAAAGAAAACATTCACATTCGTGTCCACAATTCCCCTTGTCTAATCTGGTTTTCTGTCATTTTCTTCTTTCTTTGTAACTGATCCAATGAATGGTGTTACCAAAGAGACGAGGCAGCAGAGCTAAGGCGGGGGTGGGGAAAGTGTTAGGTTCAGCCCAGTGGGCTATGCTACCGCTCTATCCCTGATGGGACATCCGACCTTAGCACCTCTCATTCAGCTTCTGGGCCTCATTCCTATCAAAAGGAGAGCCTTTGCACCTAACGTGGCGAGGAGATGATGGTAGGTAGCTCGCAGTGTTGCAAGACCTCTCCACTGAGATCCACATCCTCATCAATGCTAAGATCGTTAACATTGCAATGACTCTGAACTTACAGTTCATTTTACAATGGATGCATCATATTTAATAGTAGCATCGTTTATTTTCTCCCTAAGACAATACGATACATAAAACAATAGTGATTCTTACAATTCATGATGTCTACATGGAATAAAATACGGTTCGGGTTAAAAGTGTTTTGGGTGAAAAGGTTTACAGTATTATTCAAAAGTCACATTCTTCTCCTTCACACAAGATGGATCATGGAAGTAATCTCCCTGACCTGTTCTGAAAACCTAAAGACATTCAGCGAGTTACAAAGTACCCGGCTGAACGAGAAAGAAGGACTCAGTAAGTAAAAGGAAAAAAATGTCTCTTTCTAAAAATGTCCCGCTTAGAGGGCACCTGTGTGGCTCAGTCAGTTGAGCATCTGACTCTTGATTTTGGCAGGGTCATGGGATCAAGCCCCCTGTCGGGCTCCACACTGAGCATAGAGCCTGCTTAAGATTCTTTGTCTCTCTCTCTTTCCCTCTCTCTCTCCCTCTACCTCTCCTTTCCTCCCTCTCCCCTGTTCAGGCGTGCTCTCTTTCTCAAAAAAAAAAAGAAAAAAAAAGAAAAAAAAAAAGTCATGCTTAGAAGAGCTCATCACTTGGTTTAATCATCACTGTCCTGAAATTCTTAATAAGTTTTACAAGGAGCCCTGCATGTTCATTTTACACTGGCCTAGAAAAATTACGCAGCCTGTTCTGATGGGAAATTTATTTGGTTACAAAAAATTAAAGGCTATTTAATTCCTCTTACATTCGCCTTCTGGTCCTGGTATGGGAGGCTTTCAGTTTCTCCAAAAGGGTTATGAACTTCATGAGGACTTGAATCAGAGCATTTCAGGCACACGATGTGCTGTTTTCAGAATGGATAGTGGCTCAAGCTCACACTGGAGAGCACTTACATACTGGATTTGAAAGGTCAGAAAGTCACCAAATATCCAGAACCTTCATCTTTTAAAGCAAAGGGCTTTAGGGAAAGTACTGTATGTACTTTGTTACAATCAGAGGGAGAAATCTCTCTGAAACTTCAAGATCACTTTTCATATTATCTATGTTATATATGGTATATTATAAAGTCTTGTTCCTGAAGAATATAATTGAATGTAGAGTTACTGTAAGAATCTATTCTGGTTATAATTTTCCTTTCTTTTCAGCCAACATCTACACCTTTTGTTGTATTTGAGACCGAGATGGTCCAAGCACGTGGACAATTCTCTCTGCTACAACCAAGGGACTTAAAGCCCCTCTTTTGAAATTTGTCATCTGGAGTCAAATTTAATTCAGCAATAAATTGTGAACACGATTCTATAAAATACATACCTAAACTCATAAGTTTCTGGGTGATCCGAGTGAGGATGTTGTTGGGATGAAACGAATAGATTACTTAAAACACATGGAATTTGTAAAATCTGCACAAACATATAAAGATTTTGTCAAAGTCTATGACTAAATATTGTCACTTCAAAGCTTGTTTCAACATTGGGTATTCCTAAAGGTTTCAGAGGTGTGAATGGCCTGCCCCAAAGTTTTAGGAAGCAAGTGGATAAATACACTTCCCGTAAAGGTCTCTATTGCTTTTTGGAGAAACAAAGATTCAACTGATGCCCAAGACAAAGGTAACTGTGTTAAAAAGGAAAATAATCAGTGAAATTAAAAAAGTATCAGTGCAGACAGAATACCCAAGTCCAGTCACTTCTTTTTCTTTTTTCAAGGGAAATCTATCCGTGGAAGACAATGTCAAAGGCCACTCTCATGACTGTGGGCCCAAACCACAATGTAATGAATGAGTTGAATGGAAATGAGATGAATTAGACTGGATTACTCCTTTTGAAGATTTCCAAAAACAGATGCAGTAAGGTCTATCTTATCTCAAAGACTGAGGCACAATCTGCATAATCTTAACAGCTTAAATTCAGTGTTTTCAAAAAAAATGGTACAAATAACACAAAAAAAGGTAAGGGGTGTGGTGTAGAAGGAGGAATTTAAAATCAGGGTTCTTGAGTTCTGGTGCCTTAGTTATTTCACATTGGTTCTTTGGATGGTTCCTCTTGATTCCTCACTGAGAATTATCTCATGATACGTGAGAACATTCCTTCCTGCCAGAGCCGTGTTTCTTATGGGGGCCCATCTGGGTAACTATCTCTAGAATAGTAGAGATCTGGTTTGCAAAGTCTAGGGTGGGTATCTAAGTTCTTCGATGCATTCTTCTCCAAAGCAGATACAAAGAGGATGTAGTCACCTTCTCTCAAAATGTTTAACAATACATATCACCACCCCCTCCCTGCTCTTTGAGTTAAAATTTAGTCTGCCTTAGTAAATCTTCAAATTACTTTCTCTATTTTCTCTTAGGTCAACAATATCCCCAAAATGCAATATCATAACTTCAAACTTACAGAGGTAAGAGCCACTTCCATTTCTTTTACTTTCTATAGAAGTTCTGGAGAAATTGGGGCAGGGAAAAGAAGGGCAAGAGAAAAATAATGGGAACGAGTATCTTGTGATACTCTGTGAACCGATCCTTAAAAAAATGAGTCATTTTTATAAGGCAGTCACTACTGTTATGTAAAAAAAATTCAACACTCAAAAGCATATGATACATGTTAGTGGTAAAGCTTTATCACTTCCCTTTCCAAGGCAAGAGGAAAAAATGTTTGGGAGCCAATAATTTAGAAAATTTTATCTTAATGAATAAAAGCATCAAACATCTATTTCAGTGGTTCTCCTATAGGAGCCATTTTGCTCCACACTCTCATCCAAGTGGCCATTTGGCAATGTCTGGTGACATTTTTTATGGTCACAACTAGGGGGGCCTACTGGCATCCAGTAGGTAGAGGCCAGAGATGTTGCTAATAATTGTATAATACACAGGACCGCCCTGCACAACAAAGAATGGTCTGCTCTCAACTGCCAGTAGCACCGAGGTTGAGAAATCCTGCTCTACTTTCCTCATAGACAAACAACAACAAAAGGAAGGACTGACTCATTAGTAATCGCCTTCACAATTCCTAAAATGGGTGCTTCAACCCCAGGGGAGACATCCGCTCAGGGGCTGGTCTTACGGAGACACGGAGTCCAGTGTTTCTGATCCTCTCCTTTTCACCCTTTGTCATGTTAACTGCGCCAACTCCTAGAGACTCCAACTCCCCTAGTAATTGGACCAACTCTGCCCCCTGTCTATGATTTAAACAGCTGGAAGCTTGACTTTGACACGCAGAAATCAGAAATCCTGAAGCTCAAGAAAGCAAAAATCTGCGCAGATGCTTAAAAATAGCCTGGTTCAAAGAGTGTCAAGAGGTAGACACTCTAATCATAAACATCAGGGAGCGGATTCTAAAAACGTTCCAAGTAGAATCTGAAAATCTGACAGAAAGTCTTTTGTCGGTTTGATTTGACATGAAAGGCAGAGTTTGAGGCAGTCAAGGTTAGAGCACTGATTTGTAAGAACTCTCAACTAGAACACTGTCTTGCTTCCTCCTTCTAACCTTTAGCCACGGCCCCCATGGTGTTTTGGTTCTTTTATACCAATTTACTATTATCATACTTCTGCCGCTATTTTTTCTTCAATTTAATGTGGGAAACTGACTTTTGTGGACATTCCTACCGTGAATATTTGCATTCTTGAACATTATCTGAATGGCACCGTGTTCCTCAAACAATTGAAGTCACAGAGCCTTGCAGATAGCAATCAGAATCATTTCATACAGATAGAAATTATTATGCTGAGCAGAAAGCCATAGTAAAAGCACTCATACATAATAGAAATCAACCATAGAAGCGCAATAAAAAGCAAATATTTGTCTAAAACAGTAAGAAGAAAAGATTAATTTAGAATTTTATCATTCTTTGGAGTCATTTGTGTTTTTCTTGTATATAAATGCATGTTTATATGTACATGAATATATAGACACATGTGTATATGAACCTTTAACACATGTATATATATATGTGTATATATATATATATATACATATATTATAACTGTTCAGTTATTAACTGATATTCATGTTCTTGTCATCAACAATATCAGCAAAAACCAGAGTAATGAGCATTATAAAAATGAGTACCTAATAAGTGGTCTGGGGGTTGTCAGAAGCTGAACAATCCACTCCAGACTTTGTTCACCATACATCTGAAAAGGAACAAGTCTCTTTTCAATGCACATGACATATTTTCATACTAAAAATGTGTTCGTTAAATAATATTTTTTTTGTCTTCCCAGAACCAAAAGAAGATAGTGTAAGTCGTCAATTCTCAAGTCATTGCTACGTCTTCCTTATTCAATGTCTATAATAAAAAGATGACTCTGCCCAAAAGGAAGAGAGAAAATACATAAGGGGGAAAGAAATAGCTGTGAGAAGGGAGTGCTGTCCAGTGGGACCTAATTTTAAGGGAAAGGTCACAGTATCACAGGTAGAGTTTTCTAGTATAGATTTCAAAACATCTGTATTTTACTTCAGCTTTCATTCTGGGGGGAGTAAACCACTTCTTGGAGTCTCACTTGCCTCATCTGTAAAATATGGTAAGTAATGATCTGTTAAGTTTCTTTGAAAATGCCAAAGAGCTGGGCACCGGGGTGGTTCAGTCGCTTAAGCGGCTGACTCTTGATTTTGGCTCAGGACACGATCTCACGGTTCATGAGGTCGAGCCCGGCATTGGTCTCTGGGCTCTGACAGTGCGGAGCCTGCTTGGGATTCTCTCTCTCTCTCCCTCTGCCCCTACCCGCCTGCACGGGCTCGCTGTCTCAAAATAAAATAAACAGTTAAAAAAAAAATAAGAAAATGCCAAAGAGCAATGCACATTTAGTTTCATATGTAATATGACAGTTGTTAAAATAAAATTCTTCTGGCCGTGGCATCCTCACGAGACATACCTGTGATGAAGACTGGCCCCTTGGAGCCATCACTAAAGCTGTGGTCAGCTTCCGGGAGCGTTGGTTCCATGGAAATGGCTGCTCTGTCCTCCCTTCCCTCATGAGTCTGAGTCAGGCAGTCATCAGTTAGAAAGGAAGTGACCCACACCGATGGTGCCACCACCTCAGCAGCTGCTCCAGGTTACGTACTTGACGAATGACGCACACTGCTCGGAACTCTGGAAATGAGAGCAAATGGCCCTTATCTCCTCGGTGGCCAAATAAAGGGGCGGTGATAGCAGGTAATAATAATTCTGATACGCAAACCATAGCTATGATTTATTGACTATTTAACAAGTTTCAAGCACTGGGCTGAGTTCTTCACATTGATTTTTTTTTTTCCATTTAATGTTCACAAAAAAATTTATAAGGAAGCGCTTATTATTATTCTTATTTTATGTATAAAGAAACAGAGGTACAAGATTATGTAACCAGAGAGTAAGCTCTGGAGGCAAAATAAGAGAGTTCCAAAAACGAGTATGAAATTATCCACTAACTATGAAAGATTAATGTTTCTATCTGGCATTCGGGGGAAGAAAGTAAAGAGACAGGAGAAAAGAACCAAAAGGAGAGAATATTACAGAGGCTCCACTATATTTAAAGTGTTAAAGAAATGTCAGCCTCAAACGGACAAGGGAAGAAGGGTCAGCTCTTGTAACATATCATTGTGAGTTCTCATCCACGCCTAGGTTTTCTTGGACGGACCCAATTACTAAGTCTTTGACATTGGGGAACATGTCTGGTTTTTGTTTTTGTTTTTGTTTTTAAGTTTTTTACTTATTAGAGAGAGAGAGAGAGACAGAGAGAACAAGCAGGGAGGGGCAGAGAGAAGGAAAGACAGAATCCCAAGCAGGCTCCGCGCTATCAGCACAGAGCCTGATGCGGAGCTTGAACTCACAAACTGTGAGATGGTGACCTGAGTGGAGATCAAGAGTTAGATACTTAACCAACTGTGTCACCCAGGCCCTCCATGTCTAACCCACTATGATACTAGGCACATAAATCAACTGGAGATGAATGAAGTACATTTGCAACTTGAACCCCACTTACCTTGTACGGTAGGAGAGAAAGTTCAGCCCAAAGATCCTATAGGGTGTTTACAGCCCCTGGAGCTTGTCCCTTGAGGAAACAACATTGAAATTACCCTTTCTCAAATAGGTCTATGTTAGGAGCAGACTCTAGGTGAAAAGTTAGTATGAGCAAAAACTAAGGGGGGCCCTAAGGAAGATCTCAGGGTTTATGAGATCGAGCCCCGTGTCAGACTCTGAGCTGACAGAGTGGAGCCTGCTTAGGATTCTTTCTCTCCCCGGCTCTCTCTGCCCTTCTCCACTGGCGCTCTCTCTCTCTCTCTTAAAAATAAATAGACATGAAAAATGTAAAACTAACTAAATAAATATACAAATAAATACATAAATCTTTATTTTGCTGGTTCATGTTGACACCTGTGATTGTAGGACCTCCACGGTCCTCTACTTATCGATGGGGAATCCCCAAAATTTGTTCTCACCAATGTTCATTTGGGCTCCTCTGTGGGATGAACCACAGTTGTGTCTCCTGTCCCATCCAAGCCTTCTTTAGGACCACCTGTTGCCCGTGCCTCAATTCCCTAAAGCTGCATTGCTGAAGCTTCTCATCCTCGCCTCTGATCTCCACTGTGGAGCTGTTTCCCACTGAGTCTCTGAGGGCCACTGCTGTGACCGCCACCATCCATCACAGCCTCGCCCTCAGGAGCCTCTTTCAGTGCACCCCACCTGCGATGGCTGAATGTTGGTGTCTTATCCAGGTTGAAATCCTAGTCCCCATTGTGATAGGATGTGGAGGTGGGACTCTGGGGAGGTAATTAGGTCATGAGGATGGAATCCCATAATGGGATTAATGTGCTTATAAAAAGAGACACAAGACAGTTTCCCCTCTCCCTCTCCGCCATGTTAGGGCATAACAAGGAAGAGAGCTCTCCCCAGGAACTGAATCTGCCCGCACCTTCATCTTGGACTTCTAGCATCTAGAACGGTGAAAACAAATCTCTGTTGTTTAGCCACCCAGTCTGTGGTACTCCTGTTACCTTCGCCAGAACAGACTAAGACACTGTCTTTGCTGCTTCTGCCCAGGTACAGCTGGCACATCAGAGCCATGTTCTCTGGGATCGTTAAAGGAAGCCACACAGAAGATCAGCGCCGGAGTGGGGAATCGCCTCTCTCCCTGGAGGAGGCCGTTTTGGTACATGAACGCAAAACTTTCATAGCAAAATTCCTCTGGTGGCTAGGGGTGGGGTAGGCGGGGAATGGACAGACACACGGACTGGTTTCACGCTGTGACTCGTGACTGCATAATCAGTTCTGTCATACAAACGTCCACCAGGCTACATTCAGCAACCTGAGATTTCTCGAAGAGTAGAAATGCATGCCTACTGGGGTCTCATAGCCATCACTAGTGTGTTTTGCTGGTTGATCTTCATTTCACCAAATCGCCATTTCCGTTTTAATGGAGAGAGAATTCCAATCCTGATTTTTTTGGAACTCTTATCCAACCACCTTACAAGCCCCAAAGTCATCGACCACTGGGGGTGGGACGATGAGAGGTGCGAGCATCAGGGCCAAGACACATACCTAGAGTCTGGTGGAAGGAAATGCTCTCTTCTGTCACAGACGGAGAGCGGCAAGGCCCGCGGGGGCTCCCCAGAGGTTATCGTCTGCAACTTCTCAAAGAACAAAAGGCACAAGACATCCTTCCTCTGGGTGGCAGGAGGGGCTGGGTAGGAAGCAGAGGCAATGGAACGCTTGGCAGGCTTCCTGTCGGGAGCCAGAAACCACTGGCCTTGGAACGCTGTAAGACCCTGTTACTTGGGCCGGGGTGGTGGGGGGTAGGGGTGGGGGGGGAGGCAGGGGCATTAAAGTGACCTGGACGGAATTCTCCAACCTCCTCGACACATAATACTGCCCACCTCAGACAGTTGTTTGGAAGGCTAGGATGGGACAGTGGACACCAGCCCCGGTACTGTGCTTACCACGCATACCCTCCCTTCCTGCACTAAGCCTGTTTTAAAAGGACCTGTCTTGGGGAGGAGATACCAGGGCAGCAAAGGCATTGGGCCCGCCCTCCACTAAGTCCTCAGGAGGGGGGAGCAGGAGCGTGTGGAAATCTGGGGATGAGCGAGCGGTAGAGGCAGGTCTGCTTGGGCGGAAACACACGGGATCTGCCAGGGTGGCTGCAGGGAAGATGGGGGGAAGAGCTGAGCACACAGAGTTGGCTGGTCTCTGAGAAGGCCGGGCGCAGCCGTACACCCTCCCGGGGAAAGTCCCGGATGTGTAGACACCACACCTCAGGTCTCTATTTACATGCTATCTAATTCTTTCTTTCACTTCCTCCTTCTTCTTTTGCTTAACCATGTATCCTTTCTACCCTTGTCAAAGGATGAGTTAGAAAGAATTAAAGCATGGGGGCATCTGGGTGGCTCAGTCTAGTTAAGCGTCTGACTTCGGCCCAGGTCACGATCTCCCGGTTCATGAGTTCAAGCGCCGCATTGGGCTCTGTGCTGACAGCTCAGAGCCTGGAGCCTGCTTCCGATTCTGTGTCTCCCTCTCCCTCTGCCCCTACCCCCTCAACTCATGCTCTGTCTGTCTGTCTCTCTGTCTCTCTCTCAAAAAAAAAAAAAAAAAAAAGAATTAAGGCATGGCAAAACTCCAACCAACCTACTGGTCTAAAGGCTAGCTACTCTGTTAAAAAGGTTAACTGAGTCAAGAAGGTCACACGGTGGCCATTTTTAAAGGTGTTATTTATAAATTTCCTTCATCAATGTTTTCTCTCTCTCTTTACAGGAAAAACACAAAACAAAAACGAAGGATGGTTTTATTCCTTCCCACACAAAGCATCTGTAGCAAAGCAAAAGTAGGATTTTAAGTGACAGATTCACCCTGGGGGTCTCTCTAGAATATTTGGTTTTTGTGAACAAAACCCACTGAAGGCAAAGCACATGAAGGCTTAGATACACAAAAATTTCCAGCATCAAGGAAAAGGCACAGGCTCCTATTATCTGTGCTTATTTGTGGTATTATATAATTTATTGTACTTTTCATAAATGTGCCGGCCTTGCAAACTGTCTTCATTTCACTACAGAAGCTGCAATGAGTCATTTGCTATCTTGGCGCAGGATTTTCTTTTCGGTTCTCATATTTATGAATTTGTCCTCCTGGAAAATATCAAGGTCAATTTCTCCCATTTGTGGCAAAATGCAGAAGGTTTAACTGAAGGTGATGTTGATTATGCATGCATCCAAATATAGATCTGAGTCTTAAATATTTATTTAAAAATTGAAAACACTTAGATGGGAACACATACAAAGGCACAAAGTAAACAAAACAAAACAAAAAAGTGAAACGAGATTTAAAATATGTTTTCTTAACTCACAGTGTCACGCTGTATCAAGCAGGAAGAGCCAGTCTCTGCGATGACTGGTTTTTGGCTAATAACACAGTCTAAAATGACAATATGAAGGTAACACGTGATAGCTAATGATTTAAGTTTTCAAATAGGGGTTTTTATTTAGTTGACATTTTGTTTTTCGGGGGACCTACTTTTATAGTTTTAGAGAAAATAAATAGCTAACCCAACCCTAAAGCTATTTGGAAATGAAACAAAATATCAGGAGGGACTTAGGACTATGGACGATTTCCTACACCCCTTTTATACAGTCAGGTTATAGCTCTGGAGTTGCAACAATTTCCTGAGCACAGCAAGGAAACCAGTAGGCAAACATCGGTGAATGATATTTACCAATCATCTTGTTGATTTTACAAAAACATGTAGAGGGAGACCATCTTTAGGTTGGAAATCAGATTTGATAAAACCTAAAAAATAGGGATCAACAATAGCGACTGAGGTGTAATAACAAAGGTGCCGTGGAGCAGCGACAAAGCACTAACTTGGATGCGAGAAGGAGATGGAAAACGCCGTGAGTATGCGGAGGAAAACTGAATTGCAATTCAGCAAAGCACAAAATAAAGACAGCCCAGAACACGTAAGGACTCAGAAGATTTAATACCCATGCATCCTTTCACAGAGAATAGTGTCCACCAAAACAAGGAAATAAATCAAGACATAGATTAGGGAAGCAGTGGCTCCAACAATAGAGCTGGGAAGGGAAATCCTTGGATGACCACTGGGTCCCTGGGGATCAATGAATCCACATTACAGAAGGCAGAGGCCACCAGGAGTGAGGTTTCCAGGAAAAAAAAAAAAAGAAAGCTGATGGATCATCTAGCTTAGTGAATATTTTTCTTTTTTTAGATTTGACTCTTTCTGGGGGCAATTTTATTTTTTATGGTAAAATACACATAACATTAAAATGTGACATTTTGGCCGTTTCCAAGCATACATTTCTGTGGCGTTGAGTACATTCACATTCTGGGGCAACCATCAGTCACCATCCATCTCTGTAACTTTTCAGCTTCTCCAACTGAAACTCTCTACCCATGAAACAGTAACTTTCCCATTCGCCCTCCCTTCAACCAGCAAAGTAGTTTCTGTCTCTCTGGGGTCGACTGCTCCAGGGCCAACCTATAAGTGGAATCCCGTATTTGTCCTTCTGTGACTGGCTTCTTTCACTAGGCGTAATGCCTTCAAGATTCTTCCATGTTGTAGCATGTGTTAGAATTTTTTTTTTCCTCTTTAAGGCTGAATAATATTTTGTCGTATGTGGAGATCACATTTCGTTGATCTCTGGGTGGCTTCCCCTTTGGCTATTTACATAATCACCTGATTGTACAGATTTTCTTTCTTTTGCATATATACTAGGTGGAATTATCGGACCACATGGTAATTCTATGTTTAGTTTTTCAAAGAATCACCATAATTTTCCCAACAGATCCACCTTATCCCCTTCCACCAGCAATGCACAAGGGTTCCACCTGCTCAACAAGTTTACCAGCACTTACCTTCTGTTTTCTGAGGAATGGCCAATCTAATGGGTATGAAATTGTATTTCATTGCGATTTTGATTTGCATTTACCTAATAATTAGTGATGTTGACTATGTTTTTGTGTGCCTATTGGCCATTTTCATGTCTTCTTTGGGGTGATATCCATTTAAGCCCGAGGTGCAGTTTTCAATTGTTTTGTTGTTGAGTTGTGAAAATTTTTATGTATCCTGGATAATAATCATTTATCAGACACGATTTGCAAATATTTTCTCCCATTCTGTGGGTTCCCTGGTGTCTTCTGGTGCACAAAATTTTAATTCTAAGAAGTCCAACTTATTTTTTTATTTTGCTGTCCAGTTTTTGGCATGATATCCAAGAAATCCTTGCCAAATCCAAAGACACAAAGCTTTTCTTCCATGTTTTCTATGAGTTTTATGCTTTTAGGTCTTGTATTTAAACCCATTTGCAGTTAATTTTTATGTATGGTATAAAGTAAGTGTCTAACTTCATTCATTTGTAGGTGTAGGTATACAGTTTTCCCAACACCACTTGTTGAAAACACTGTCTTTTCGCTATTGAATGACTTTTTCATCCTTGTTGAAAATCATTGGACCCTACATGTCAGGATTTACTTCTGGGCTCTCTATTCTATTCCATCGGTCCATTTGTCTATCATTATGACAGTTTTATGCTATTTTTATTGCTGTAGCATTATAGTAAATTTTGAAATCAGGAAGTGTGACACCTCCAACTTTGTTCTTTTTCAAGATTGTTTGACTATTTGGGGGTCCCTTGAGATTTCATATGAATTCTAGAATAGATTTTTCTATATTTGCAAAAAGCATCCTGGGGATTTTGGTAGGGATTGGAGATTGCTTAGGGTCGTAATAATATCTTAACAATATTGCCTTCCAATCCATGAACACAGGATGCCTTTCCATTTAGTGATGTCTCTAATTTCTTTCAGCAATGTTTTGTAGTTTTCAGTGTACAAGTCTTTTGCCTCTTTTGGCTAAGCTTATTCTCAAGTAATTTATTCTTTTTGATGCTATTTTAAATGGAATTGTATTTCTTAAATTTCTTACTCAGATTATTCATTGTTAGTATATACAAATGCAACTGATTATCACATTTTCATTTTGCATCCAGAAACTTTGATAAATTTGTTTATTAGTTCTAACAACTTCTTGTGGACTCTTCTCTTTCTTTACGGTTTTACGTCTTTATCTTGCTTTGATATCAAGATAACGATGGCGTCAGAAAATGAAATAGGAATCGTTCCCTCCTCTCCAATTATTTTAAAGAGTTTGCGAAGGACTGGTATTAATTCTTGAAATATTTGGTAGAACTCATTAGTGAAGCCATCTGGTCCTAGGGTTTTCATTTAGGTGAGGTTTTTGATTACCGATTCAATCTACTTACCAGTTTAGGTCTACTCAAAATTTCTGTTTCTTCACAATTCAGTCTCGGTAGATTGTATTTTTCTAGGAATTTTCAATTTCATAAAGGTTATTCAATTTGTTGGCATACAGTTGTTCATAATATTTGTAATTCTTTTTACTTTTCTAAACTCTATAGTAATATCCCCTTTCATTTCTGACTTTAATTATTTAAGCCTTCTCTATTTTTCTCTTAGGCAGTCTAGCAAAAAGACTGCCATTTTTGTCAATCTTTTCAAAGAACTAACTCTTGGTTTCATTGATTTTTCTCTTCTGTTTTCCTGCTGTTTTATTTGTCTCTGCTTTAATTTCTACGACTTCCTTCTTTCTATGAGCTTTGGAATTAGTTTACTCTTCTTTTTCTAGTTCCTTAAGGTATAAAGTTAGGTTCCTGACTTGAGACTTTCTTCTTCTTTAATGTATTTACAGCTACAGATTTTCCCTTTAGAGTTGCTTTTGCTGCAGCCCATAACTTTTGGTATCCTGTTTTGCATTTTTATTTGTCTCAAGATATTTTCTTATCCCCTTTGTAATTTCTTCTTTGACCCATTTATTGTTTAAAGGTGTGTTGTTTGATTTCCGTATGTTGATGAATTTTTTAGTTTTTCTTCTGCTGTTGATTTCTAGTTTCATTCTATCATGATCAGAAAAGATACGGCGCCTGGGTAGCTCAGTCCATTGAGCGTCTGACTTGTGATTTTGGCTCAGGTCACGATCCCAGGGTTATGGGATTGAGCCTCATGTGGGGCTCTGTGCTGAGAGTGGAGCCTGCTTGGGATTCTCTCCCTCTTTCTCTCTCTCTCTCTCTCTGCCCTTCTTCCCCCCACCCCAAATAAAAAAAAAAGAAAGAAAAGAAAAGATACTTGGTATGATTTCAATCTTTTACATTTCTTGAGTTATTTTGTAGTCCACAATATTGTCTATCTTGGAAAATAATCCTTGTGCAATTGAAAAAAAATATGCGCATTCTGTTGTCATTGGGTGGAATGTTCTGTACATTTCTATTAGGTCTAATTGGTCTCCATGATGAGTCATTTTTCTCTTACTGCTTTCAAGACTCTCTCTGTCTCTGGCTTTTGACAGTTTGATTATGTCTCCATTTGGGTCTCTTTGGGTTTATCCTCCGTGAATTTCACTGAGATTCTTGGATTAGTATATCTATGTCTTTTCTCTAACTTGAGAAGTTTTCAGCCACTGATTTTTAAAATAATCTCTTTGTCCCTTTCTCTCTCATTCTCTCTCTCTCTCTCTCTCCTTCTGTGGTTCCTATATGTATATATTCATCTTTCTGATGGTATTCTGTAAGTCCTTTGGGCTCTGTTCACTTTTCTTCATTCTTTTTCCCCTTCTCCTGAGATTTGATTATTTCAAATGACTTGTCTTCTTCACATTTGATGACTCATACTTATGCCTGTTTGTCTTTGTACCAGCCTAGTGAATTTTCCAATTCAGTTATTGTATTTTTCAGCTCCAGAATCTGTTTTTTTTTAATAATGTCTATCTTTTTGTCGATATTCTCACTTCATTTATATATTGTTTTCCTAATTTCCTTCAGTTCCTTGAACATACTTAAGATAGCTGTTAAGTCTGAACCATGTACTTCTCAAAAAACTGCTTTTGGAAATTGTGTCCTTTTGAATGGGTCATGTCTCCCTGTTTCTTAGCATGCCTGTGAGCTTTTGTTGAAAATTAGGCATTTGCAAAACCAGCTACCTTTCCCAGTCTTTACAGACTTTGTCATGGGAGACCTTTACTGATTTGCAGCCCCTGAGCCTTGATATCAGTGTAGGGCGATAGCTTCAGTCCTTCAGGCCTTTTCTAAGCATGCATCCTGTCTGGCTCTGTGTGTGTATTCTTTTTTTCCTGTTATATAAACTCTACTAAATAAATCAAATAATGATCTATAGTCTTCTAATTCACTTAAAGATGCACTTATTAGGATCCTAATATATATCTATTAGGCTACATGTGCATGTTAGATGCCCAGACCCTTTCATTAAAAATAATGTATGACTAAGGCTTTGGTTGTCAACTCTTAGAGTTTTTAAAAAATACCAGTTTGAGCCCCATCCAAATCAATTTAGTATCTCTGGAAGTTAATATTGTTTTCAAAGCTCAATGGATGATTCTAATGTGCAGCTACGATTGGAAACTATTGGGTTAAGAAGGCAGGATATAAATAACAGAAGCCCAAAGTAGAAGTGTGCACAGAGGGTCACTATTGCTTGGTAGTAGCAGATGGGCCAGGTTAGACTCTTGGCACTGGTAACTAGCTATATGATCTTGTATAATGTGCTTATCCTCTCTCATCTTCAATTTCCTTACACTGGAAATTAAACTTCCGTAAATTGGGTTAATAACGGTCCCATCGTGATAGAGTTGTTCGGAGCATTAAATGAAGTCAGGCATGGAAAACACAACTCCTGGCACCTGGTAAAAATTCATTAAATTATTAGAGCAGTATTAATTGCACTGCGGAATATCACCAGATAAGGTGTGAATGAAGCAAGTCTTGCAGGATGGAAGGTAGGGTGGAAACATTTCATTTGAAGGTTGGAGGAAGATAAGATTAATTTGAAGGCAGTTACAACTCTACTGCCCCCGACATAAATCGGCTCAACACAGTTCAGGAGTGTGAGTCAATAGAATGTTTTTGTTTTCGTGTTTGTTTCCTTAATCCTTGATGGAGAAAAGGACCCAACCTAGTAGATTTGGCTGAACAGAAAGGGTTTTTGGCTACTGTTGATGGATTCTGAAAGGGTTTATTGATCTCTAACACTAGACCTTTCATGTCTTGAGAAAAGGGCTCCCCTGAAACGATGACAAGCCAGGCTGGCTATACTGCATAAACAGTCCAGTTTACTATTAGTATATAAACATTGCTTTGGCATTAATATAGAAAATATGAATCAGAGGGTCCTATTCATAAATAAAATATTTGGATAAGAAGTGAAGCCACCACAGCGTTAATTTGTCTGTAAAGTCAAAAAGAAACAAGAAGAATAAATAGAAAAGTTAGTGTCAGCATCAGGCAATACTTCGGATATATGGCAATTACCTGGTTAATTTAGTCAGTGTGGAAAAACTCAGAACTCTTCCAAGTTGGCTGTTCATGTTGACTGAAGTATTCAGACAATTAACAAATCTCTGCTTTGTGTTAGGTAGAAGGAAGGTTAATGTTCAAAATGTGTAACAAAATGGTAGAGTACAAAACTCAACAATCAGAACAAATACTTGCCCCATCGGATCCAATGTGATCTGTAAATATGTGTTTCATCTGTACCTGTATGTACTCACTAACTGTCAGCTGTGGGGTAAGACCATCTCTTGTCTCTTTTTTCCTACCACTCCTCCATGAAAATTGATTCTTCAAGATGTTTTACGTAAAATTTTAGTGATCCCAGCTGCCTCTCTGCACTCATCAGTTTAACCACTTAGCAACAACAAAAATTTATCATTTTTTGTTGTAGAGCTATCTAAGAGATGAAGAAAGAATTTTTAAAAGTATTACTGTTAATGCACTGGTCTTTTCAAAATAAATCATTTAAAATACCACTGGAGTTGTACAAAAACAGCAGAGTAAAACAACAAGGAGAAGAAACAAAAATGCAAGCTCCGTCGATGGCAAACCAGGAAGTATATCTAATCATGAATATAGTACATAAGAAAAGCTGACAACAGCAGTAAAGATAAAGATACCAAGAAGAAATGCTCATAGCTGCAGATGTCAGAGAATCAACAGAGTAGTGTTCTCTGGGGTTTGTCCCTTAGAGGGTCAAAACCAACCATCTCTTGTTTGAAACAAGAAGCATAGATACTCTTGGCAGCTTCAGGAAGCTTGGAAGTTAACACGGAATGAGGAATCACAGAGACAAGCCACTTTGCAAGAAACAGTCTGTCAGTGAGACTAGGAAGCAGATCCTGAGTTCAGTTGATAGAGAGATATAAGATTTTAGTAACTCATTCACAAACACGCCCAACCCCAGATATTAAGAATTCCTACTAGCCTGAAACATGGCACTGATTTTCTTTCACATAAACTTATTACAAATAGCTGGTCCAGAAAGAATTTATCTTCTTCAAATATGCCATAAAGGGGTTAAGGGATTAAATAGAAATTTAACGTGTACAGAAAGCACTTACATTTAACGAATGAGAATTTTAACTAAATACATTGCTGAGAAATTTTTAAATCTTCAAGAAGCAACCACTTCTCTAAACCAAGAGCACAGAGCAGAAATGTGAGAGCTCAGAGAAGGACTAAGGTTCCTAAAGAAGGGAAAACTTAATAGAAATGGAAAATGTTTATTGATATAAAATTTTTTTAACTTTCCAGAATTAAGTGAAGATTTGATTCCACAAATTAAGGTGATATATGCCCCATGAAAAACTGATGTAGAAGAATCCATGTTGAGACAGCCTAGTAAAATTATTGATTTCAGAAATAAAATATCCAGTCACCTATAGTACAGGGAAAAAACTCATGCTGCCCTCAGATGATTTTGTTACTGTATTCACTGCTTAAGGACAGTCAGCAAGGTCTACGAAGTCCTCAATGAAAGACAGTGACCTATGAATTTAATCCTTAGAAAGAGGAGCCTAGTCCTAGTTTATTCAGGGTGACCTTGGTTTTTCCACAGTAAATCTTACATTCCAGGAAGCCTCTCAGGCAAAACCTTCATTTTAAGTGTCCAGGCAATACTTATTACAATGCTATGTATTAGGCAATAATGAGAAAATCTATTAGTTTCAACATGTAGAAATAATACAGAGAACATTCTCTGAATCCAAGAAATAAATCTAGAAGTTAATACAAACACTAAAAAATGGAAAAATCTCTGCCACTTGCCAGTTAGAAAGGGAAAGTCAAAATGTGAATCGCAGAATATTTAGAAAATAAAGACAGAAAACCTATTACTTACTCATAGGTAAAATAGGAAAAATTTTAAAATAATAATTTAACAACTCTCATAAACATAGATGCAAAAACATTTAATAAAATATTAGTGAATGGCGTTTTATAATATATACATCAGAACCAAAGTAGAATTTATCTCAGGATTGTAAAATTGGCTTAAGATTTAAAAATCAACCCATGTGAGCTCATTTGAAAGTGCAGGGGTGCCTGGGTGGCTCAGTCAGTTAAGTGTCCAAGTTGGTTTCGGCTCAGGTCATGTTCTGGCAGTTCAGTTTGTGAGATTGAGCCCCAGTTTGGGCTCTGCTCACAAGGGCACATACACTTGTGCATGTGCTCTCTCTCTTTCTCAAAAATAAATAAATAAACATTTAAAAAACAAAATAAAAGTGCAAAATTCACTGGACAAAATTCAACACCCATGCAAGATTAAACCAATAAACAAAATGGCTCTTAGCAAACTAAGACCTGAAGAAGTTAACTTCCTTAATTGCTCAGTCTGATAAAGGATATTCATCAAAAACCCACAGCTAACATCACACCTAGTAGGAAATTTCAAAACATTTTTTCCCATAATATTGAGAACAAGGCAAGGATCTCCACTCTCACCATTTTGATTCAATTTTGTACTAGTGGTCCTAAATGTTTACAGTACAACAGGCAGACAAAGACATAACACCAGAAAGGAAGAAGAAAAATTAACTGTATTTTCAGGTGGCATTGTTTGCACAGAAAATGCTTAGAAATCTATAAAACTAAGACGAAAGCGACAAGATTAAAAATTACTTTTAATCAGAAAATAAGGTAAGATAAAATTCCATTTATAATAACACCAAAGGAAAACTGCATAAAATACTTAGGAACAAATTTACAGAAGGCAAGCAAGGCCTCTACAACAAAAACTACAAAAAAAAAAAAAAATTGCTGAGAGAAGGTAACAGCGGATAAAAGACTTGAACATACGCTTACCATGAAAGATACATAAACGATCAGGAAGTAAACGAAAAGTCCTCAACATTATTAGTCATCAGGGGGTGCAAATTAAAACAAAATGAGGTAACATTACTTCCTACCAGAATAACCAAAATTAAAAACACTGACCACAGCAAATGTTAGTAAGGAAGGATGTAGAACTGAACTTTTCATATTTTATTGGTGAGAATTTGGTAAATCTACTTTGGAAGAATTTCTGACACTGTCTTGTACTACTAAGCAAGTGCCTACGTTATGACCCAAGAATCCCATTCCTAAGTATTGACTTAGGAAAAAAGAGAACTTACATCCACAGAAAGACTTAGACTACAATTTTCAGGGTAGCTTTATTCACAACAGCCCCCCACCAGGAAAAGCTCAGGTGTCTGGTGAAAATGGGATATTTATACAATGGGGTACTACTAATCAATAGCAAGGGGAAAACTACTGACACGTGAGCTGATACAGATAAATCTCAAAGACATGCTGAGTAAAAGAAACCATATACA
Source organism: Panthera tigris (assembly GCF_018350195.1). Taxonomy (NCBI): domain Eukaryota; kingdom Metazoa; phylum Chordata; class Mammalia; order Carnivora; family Felidae; genus Panthera; species Panthera tigris. The sequence continues at coordinate 17,891,720 of NC_056660.1, read as the reverse complement.
AAAGCATGTATACCCTATGATCACATTTGTATCAAGTTCTGAAATAGGCAAAACTAGTCTATGCTGTGAAAAAAAAAAAATCAGAATAGCATTTGTCTCTGGAAGGGGTGGAAGATGGGGATTAACGTGGAGAGGTAGGAGAGGAAATTCTGGGGCTATGTTAATGTTCTATAACTTGATAGGTTTCAGTCACACATTTGCATACATTTGTCTAACCCCAGCAAATGTACACTTAAGATTTTTGCATTTCGTTGTATGTAAATCTATACCAAAAGGAAAAATTGTAGCAAATATTTAACTATTTTATATATGTATGTGAAATAAAGGAAGTGAATTGATCCCTGTGATTTACTTTGAAGTGAGTCAACAAAGTAAGATAGATAGCTGGACAGATTGACAGATAAATACAGTATTATATTATCAAATGAACATAGTAAAATGTTATTGGTAGAATCTACAAAATGAATAAATCCATGTGTTCCCCGTAAAACGATTTCAACTTTGTTTTGTTTAAAATTTTTCACAGTAAAACGTTAAAAAGAAATTATCTCAAGAAGCTAGAAAGTATATGGCAAAAGTAAAACAATCAGATTTGGTAAGTAGGAAAATTGAAATTGATCATTTCAAAACAGAAAGATGACCAAGGTAATAAATTCCAGAGCTACTTCTTTAAAATAAAATAAAATGAGTAGATTACCTAATTTAATACAGAAAATATGTATAGAATATACATGTATTTCTATACATAAATATATATAGATGTATAGAAATACACAAAATAAAATATACGTAAATATACATATTTATGTATAGAAATACACAAAATAAAAAGTAAAAATAAAATAAAAAAATAAAAAAATACACAAAATAAAAAGTAATAGAAAATTATTATAGAGACTTCAACAGAATCATAAGAGAATACTTCAACTCTCTGCAAATCAATTTTGAAACTGACATGTAATGCATAGTTGTTTATTAAAATAAAAATTTACAAAAATGACACTAAGAGAGATAGAAACTTAATTAATTTAAAAATGTTTCCATTATCTTATTCAACATTTTTATGGGGTCTCTAATGAGAAGGTATTTTCAGATATATAATCTACTATATTTTCGTTAAGTAGTAGACTATAAAAGTTTCTTACAAAGCTAAGCTATAAAAATTCCACAAAGGTAATATACCACAAAAGGAGATCCTCGGCCCATGCTCACTTATGAACATTGTTGCAAAATATTCAGTAAAAGTAAACAGGGTCCTCCAGTAATTCCTCCATAATTCAATATTAGGAAATCTATTCCTATATTACCATAGATCATCATATTAATTAGTTAAGAGAGAAAATTTATTTTATCCTCTCCATAGATATTTAAAGACCTTAATACAATATAATATCTATTCTGGATAAAAAATGTTAAATACTAAATACTAAAAGGAGGTACCTCATAACATGAATTACACACACATACACCTATCTTTAACGCCTACTTAAATATAGATGTAGTATTTGTCTGGATCCAGAGAGGAAGAGAAAATGAGACGGAGGGTGTATGCACGCATGTATGTACATACGCACATATGCGTGTACGTATGTACATACGTATACCAGCCTTCTGCTAAAGCATTATCTTTACCATCTGGAGCAAAATAGGATGTTTCTCGCCAGAAATTTTGTTTATATTGTCTCATAGCTACTAGTATCTGTGATAGACAATAAAAATAATAGAGGTATAAAATTTGAGGCAAAATTATTTTTAATTATTATTATTAAAATTATTACTTGATGGGGCGCCTGGGTGGCTCAGTGGGTTGAGCGTCCGACTTTGGCTCAGGTCATGACCTCACAGCTCGTGAGTTCGAGCCCTGCGTCAGGCTCCGTGCTGACAGCTCAGAGCCTGGAGCCTGCTTCTGCTTCTGTGTCTCCCTCTCTCTCTGCCCCTAACCCAGTCGCATTCTGTCTCTGTCTCTCTCAAAAATAAATTAACATTAAAAAAAATTTTTTTAATAAAATAAAATTATTACTTGTCATGATTGCTTCTCTGGAAACTGTTGTTACCTCTGGAACGCTTAAAGATTCAACTAAAAGTATATCATAAATAATAAGAAAATTCAGTAAAATAGCTGAGTGAAAAAATAATAGTCTTCATATATACAAACCACAACCAGGTAGGTGATATATTAACAAAAAGTAACTACAAATAAGCCTATTCCTTAAACTGCTGAGGAGCATAACCAAAAATTTAAATATGGACGAACAGTCAAATCTTAAAGAGAAAGAGTCAATATTACAAAGATTTCAATTCTCTCGAAGTCAATATATGTGAATTTCACTTATTCACAACAAAAATAAAAACATTTTTTAATAACACAAGCTAATCCTTAGTTCATGAAAAATTTCTGAAGGAGAAAAGTAATGAGAAGGAGGAAAACCTGGCAGATATTAAAACATATTAAAAAGCTACATTAAATGGGGCGCCTGGGTGGCTCAGTCGGTTAAGCGGCCGACTTCAGCTCAGGTTATGATCTCGCGGTCCATGAGTTCAAGTCCCGCGTCAGGCTCTGTGCTGACAGCTCAGAGCCTGGAGCCTGTTTCAGATTCTGTGTCTCCCTCTCTCTGACCCTCCCCTATTCATGCTCTGTCTCTCTCTGTCTCAAAAATAAATAAACATTAAAAAAAAAATTTCTTTAAAAAAAAAAGCTACATTAATTAATAAGTCAATCAATAGATTCATGAATACTAGATTCATGATTCATGAAGAATAGAAAGCACAAGGGGGGAAAAAAAAAGGCCAGAAATAATAATATGTAGAGAAACAATAATAGCTGTTGTTATTTAGAGTTTATTACATGCCAGGAATGTTCTAAGCCCTGTACAATATTTGCCTTGTATTATGTTTTCAATAATCCCATGAAATTGTTTTTATTCTCACTCATTGGATGAGGAAATTGAGGCAAAGAGATTAAGTGATTTGCTCAAGTTCAAACCATTAGTGGAAGAGCTAAGGTTCAAACCCAGACAGACTGCAGAGCGTATACTCTCCAATGTTGTGTTTTACTACCTAAACGCATGGACGAGTCGAATAGATGGTAAAAGTATACTTCAAAGCATTGGCGGAAAGGTAGATTATTCAACACATCATATCTGGTTAAAACATAAGGTTGGGTCCCTGTCTCATACCTATTGGGAAAATCAAAAACCAGGTAGATAAAATATTTAATATTTAAATGATGAAAAATTAAAAATAAAAGACAAGTATATCATTGCAGCATTGCCTGTAATAACAAAATCAAAATACCCATTAAAAGACTGGATTGTAAAGTAGAGTAAATCTATGCTGTGGAATACTATTCGATCGTTTAAAATATTGGGCAGTATTACATATACAGCTAAGGAATATTATGCAAAATACATCCTGAGTATAGAAAGGAAGGAACAGAAAGAACACGGGGTATACATGACGCTGTCATTTGTTTTCAGTGTTGTGCGTGAGTGGTTGGAGTGCGCATGTGTGTATTCTCTGATGCGTGCACTAAAACCAGGGGCCAGCATCACCTTGCGAAAGAGAATTTGGATGGTAAGGTCATGGGGGAGAGACTACATTTTCACTGTATATCTTCTTGTGTCTTTTGAATATTTTACAGTATACTGTACATGTCATTACCTATTCATAAATAACAAATTTGAAAACCAACAACTAACTGTGCGGATATTTTAATCATCACCTGCATAACACTATCTCTGCCCATGGAAGCAAACAATCTTGGTGAAAACACAAAAGGAAATCATGAGGTATAAGAGGAAAGGAAAGAATGGCAGAGAAAAAAATCGTTCAATGAGTGGCTCTTTAGGGCTGAATTTTCTTCAGGTCATTCTATCTTTTAACAATCTACAAAAATGGAAGTCATTTAGAAAATAGCACACAATAAAGAGAACAATATCAATAACAACAACAACAACAACAACGAGTAACATCTAACACTGGATCGGTCCTTCCAGTTTGTCAGACAGCATTTTAAGGACTTTGTGTGTATTTTACTCATTTAACCGCCTGCAGCAACCCTATGCGGTGTATGTGCATATTATTGCCTGCATTTTTCCAAGGAGTAAATTCAAGTTTCCATTTGGTTCATTTCCATCAAATGAAGAATTGTAGAGCATAGTAGACAAGGGCAGATGACAAAACCATCTGGCCATGTTTCTACAAGCCAGGCCTCTGGGCAGAGTTTTCCAAGACATCACCTCCTCCCACACCTGGAACAGTTCCAGAAGCACAAGGTCCCACACAGGTCACCAAATGATGATGATGGCCCCTGGGGTGGCCTGACCCTGAGCAAGTGTCAGCATTCAAAGACAATGTTGCTGATGGTGCAATTTCCTGCTTTGAATGCTCCACATTCCTGAGCTTGCACAGGGAAGGCTAATACAAAGATTTATCCCGGGGCACATACCGAGTGCCATGTGGTGGGGGGCTTGTGAAGACAGAGAAGGCAGTTGGGCACTATGCTTACAGCTGACTGTTGCACGGTGATGGCAGGTGTCACCCAGGGAAAGCTTTAAGCATGACACTTGGAGAAAATCTCACTCCGTAATATCTTTTCTCCACACCTCTGTCCAAAGTGCCTGAAGTTCCACAAGGAAGCATTGCTGTCTGCTGTCTGCCAACGCCACTTTTTAAAAGAAAATCCAACGGAATAAATATATATATATATATTTTTTTTTTTTTTCACTAAATAAAGAGTGAATTATTTTAAAAGTGCAAAGCATAGAGGTCAGTGTCAGATATCTGTTCTAAACTTCATTATGCCTTTTCAGGACGCCATGCCATCAGGCAAGTTTACTTAATCTGAGTTTGTGTCCTCCTCTGCGAAATGGGGCTACCCATTCTCATTTCACACAGTTGTTGCATGCAAGGATTAAACACAGACACACACACTCCACCAGATACAGAATCCAGTCAAATGCTAAAGCATTCAGTTAAATGTTCCACTAACATCAGTTTCCTCCTACACTTTCCTACCCAATTAACCCCGTCTTCTTGGCAGGCGATGCGAGAGCACGGTGCCGAAACCAGACCTGACTATCTTGCCTGGAACTGGCCCTTTGTGCAGTAACCACCCCGCGCCCTTTTGTTCGCGCCACTCCCCTGACCCCTGACCCAGTCTGCTCACCGCAGTTCATAGCGTGGTAAGCCAATCTCACAATGAAAAGGGACATTTCCTACCTTTGAAAAAAAAATGGGCAGAGAACCAGCAGACTTGTGGTGCCTTCCATTTCCCATATGTAAATTTCTCAAAATACTTTCCAGTAAGCCATCTCTTAGGGCTCATAACGTGATTAATAATGTTGTGTCTCGCTCACTTTTAGTATTTCAGATAGGATAGTGTCTTAGGAACGTATAGTTGTTGAATTATGAAAGGGAGGTGGTTTGATCTGTCTCCTTCCTACTCACACACATGCTAGAATCTCACCGGGACTACGGGAATCAAGCGAGTGAGCCTTTAACAAGTAAAAGTTTTGCTTGAAATCCAGCAGTCAATTAATAGGACTCCTGTGGCTAAAATCCAGTGTTGCCTTGGGGATCCGGAGACCTCAGATCAGCAGGACTAAAGAGACTGGACACCTCAGGGTGACTCTACCTGGGAGCACTTTTAAAAATGCTTCTCAGGTTCACATTTGTCTGAAATTTCATCGCTGTAAAGCTGAATCTCACGAGAGCAAGTGTGATTGAGTATGAGTTTCTCCCGGCAAAACCTGTTTCAGGGTCATTCACCCTAGTGGGGTGGTTGTGCTCTAGAAACGCGCTTCCTAAACTGGCCAGTCCTAACAGCCAGGTCTCCCCACCTCCCCTCGCCACCCATCACAGTGAACGCTGTAGGCTCCTACCATCACCAGCAGAGCCACATGCCCTTTTCCAGGCTTCCATTCTTCTTCCATTCCATGCCAGACAAATTAAAACACGGGCAGGGCCTGTGTTCCAGCCACCCTCTTTATCTGCCTTCACATTCCTTCCTCTGCCCATTCATGCTGTTGCAGAGGTCTGGACCAGCTTCCTGTAATCTTGGAGGGGAAAATTTCTCCCTTCAGTGCGGGCTTCTGAGCCTGGTTGTTTTGGGTAACTGATTTCCTCCCCTCTCCTCACTTCTGTGCATATAGCTTCCTTTGCTCAGCCTGTTAACCCTCCTCCAATGGCGAGGAGTGTCTTCTAAGCCCTAGGATTTCAGTGTGCTCTTCTGTTTCCTGCTGTCCGAGTGCAGGATTTCCTGAGCCAGGGATATATACAGAGTGGAGGCACTGCTGGGCTCTATCCTGACCGCACCTCCTAGGGATCATCCTACTGTGTACAACACGTTATATTTATATCTCAGGGCATTGAGGTCAGTCCCTACTTTGATATATCATTTCCTTCATTCCCCAAAGCTGAGCAAAGTGGAAAATCCTTTCTCCTCAAGTACTTTAGCTCCTACCCTCTCCCTGATTTGATTTGGGAGTGGTCTTTCTTCCTCACTCCCTAAACTGAAGGATTTAATTAAAAGATAAATTAATAGCTAGAAAAGCAAAATGTTGCATCATGAGATGTAATCTTCCTGCTGAAATCTCTTCTGAGTATCCTAAATACTTAAAAGACTGAATATTTTGAAAATAAAAGGACTGGTAGGTATCCCTGAATTAGGGTCAATTCTCTGATCCTTTTTATTTCTAACGGAGGAGTAGGAGTAGACACTTTTAACAATTTAAAATATGGATTGCATAAATAAGGAAACTTCTGAATAGTAATTAGAAAATGACCATAGAGATAGGTACTATTTTAAGTCTGGGAAGGTAACATTTTCTAGTGGAGGTGCAAAGTCAAATACTACATTTCCATGTGGTTCTATAGCAGGAAAACCAGTCCCTTTACTTCCTGCCATCCCAACCTCTGGTTGCCTATCTCCTTACCATATACCTGATATAGCCCAAAATTCCCAAGTGTTTTCTCGAATCCAAAGGCAATTCCCAGCTTTCCAGCCTTACAACTGTAGCAGGGACTCAGATGCACGCCCGAGGTCACCTTCGGCGCTGTTGCAAAGCCACTACGCTGCCACCAGATGGTCCCAAAAGGTCCTCCAGTGGCCGTGACAAAGTGTTTTGCAATTGGTCCTGACCAAGGCCGCAGGCCTGAGCGCAGGCCTCTGCTCCCAATGCCTCACCAGCTCATGCGGTTTGTCAAGCTCAGTGTGCTCTGTCCAGTACGGTGCTCACCTAGAACTGCACACAACTGACATGGCACTCTCAAAGCCATTTTCTCAGGTACTTCCTCGGCCCTCAGAGTGTCCCTGGGGGTACCTCCCCAGCAAAAATGCTCTGGAAGCTTCCCGAACCTTCAACAGCCAGCTCAGGGGAGGAGCCCCAGCAGAGGTTTCTCTTTTTCTTCTCTGGAGAATCTATTTTAGGAGCCTCACTGTTTTCCCCTGTCCCTTGGCCTTCGTTAAGAACATTGTCTTCATCCAGACAGGTTTCCTTAGCTTTGAATCTAAGAGACAAGGGGTTGGAAACCTCTTTGTAGGCACGTGGACAACTGCTCTATGAATTGTTTTCTCACAGCTTTAGGTAAAGCCCTCATTATCTGCAGTTTTGACTAACTTCCACTCAGTGAGAGGCCTGCTGTGTTCTAGGCCACGGACTCACTTTGTATCCAATATTTACACCCCCTGCTACAGGATCATGTCCAGTAAATACTGGCTGTTCGGACCTGGTGCCCAGAGGCCACCTTCTCCCTCCAGGTGGCTGTGGTCTCTTCCAACTGCTGTTGGGAGTCTCCCCAGTAATCCAAGCGCCTACCCCCCAGATCCAGACACTTATGTCTCATGGCCGTTCTAAGAAGCACCCTTGCCTGAAGACACTGCATCTGAGCCACTCTTTGCAGGTAAAATCAGGTGAGCTGCACTCTGACCTCGGGAGACTGATGCTCACGGGTATCTCCTAGGAGTTCCATAAATACAGGCTCTAGGCTCACCATGAAGGTGATGGCAGTTGTTCCAGGGGCAGCCGTCATGCCACCTTCCGAATGTTACATGCCCTGCCTGGAGTGGACCAGATTGCACCAGGCCTAAATCGAGCCATACTGCACCCACCTTGCTTCCCCGCCCACCATGCTTCTGCTCCCCAGGCTGCATGCTGTTTGGGACCACCTCCAGCCCAGCCTCCACGTCCTCTAGGGCAGTATGAAAAATTACCTCACATGGCTTGAGGTTGCCTGGATCTCCAAAGAAGTTCAAAAAGATAGGAATGAAAAACTCCTCTCCCTAAACTCAGAAGTTGAGTTTGTATATGAGAATTGAATCACGATTGTGTCTGGCTACTCGCGTCTCGAGGGGCACCCAGGTCCACAGGTAAATGGTGGTCGGATGTCCTGGGATCAAACTGAGACAGATTCTGGGTCATTTGCTGGTGTGGAGTCAGAGGCCAAATTGGGGACTGTATTTCATGATATCGAATATGTGATCACTTAGCGTTGGTTTGAATTGGGGAGTGTGGTCTCAGAAGGCTCTGGGAAGCATTGTCCCTTTCAGTCTCGGGCACATGAGTGACACTGACAACTGCCACAATTGCGAAACAAAAAAAGATAGGTCCTGACTCCACGAATTTTACACGAAACTCAGAAGACAGCAAAACAATTCTAAACTAAGATACTACGTTCACTTACAGCATTAAGAGCAGAAAAAGGAAAGCTCAAACGAACAAACATAGTCATCCAGTAATTGTAAAAGCCAGGCTTTTATATGTTGCTGAGCATCGATAAATTTCTAAATGATGCCATCTGACTAGTCCAATGGCCACCATGCTGTTGTCAATGAGGACAATTATTTCTGTCTGAGAAGTAAAGGTTTCCTAACAAAAGGCATAGGATTGAATGATACAGCTTTGTCTCCACCTGCAGGAAAGAGGAGACTGAATTCTTTCTTAAAGGTATTTGAAAATATGCAAGGCCTCTAGGATTACCACTAAAAATACCAGGTTTAATTAGCACGCAAGCTCTAACTACACATTCTTCTGTAATAAAATCGTAATTGGATCAAAACAGAGTCAATTACAAGACATAATGGACGTGGACCACTATGCTTACTTTTATAACCTTTTTTTTGAACTATAATATACATAGAGAAAAGTTCGCAAGCCTCAACGTAGAGCTGGATGAATTGTCACAAAGGAAACACACTGGTAATCATCGTCTAGATGAAGAAACGGGACATTAGCAGCCCCCAGAAGCTCATTCACACCTGCACTTAGTTTTTAAACCAGGATTGAAAACCGTAGTCTTTGACCTATCCGTCAGTACATCTAAGGGAGGAAGGAAGCCACAGGCTGCAGAAGGACTCTCGCCCCCTAAGCATCATGGTCCCGGCGCTGCCCCCGAAAAGGCCATCGCCAGCCCTGCCGTGATGGGGAGAAGGCAGCTCTCTTTCTCTGGCTCCTGTCTCCCACAGGGCTCCAGACAAGGTCAGCTCATGCTCCTGTTCAAGGAGAGGTCTAGCCCTCGTTTTCATTAGGCTAAGTTTCCTTTATAGGACTCAGTCAGATGAAAATGAAGCAGAGTTTGTGAGCTGTCTTCACCAAAACCCGTCTGTCATGTATTCCTTGCGCCCACAGTACTCAGGGACCCAGATGAGAGTGGAGGTGGCCGCCCGTTACCACAATCAGCACGTCTAACATTGTACACCCACGCCAGGTAAGAAATCATACCTCTTGGCTTATGGTCCGAGGTCCACCTTCTAACAAAAAAGAAATCTGCATCTGATTCAGGTGATTCCGAGCGTCCCATTGTCTAGTGTTTGAACCTAGTTTTTTACGCATTGTCCTTGTTTCTGAGCACGTCCGTCCCTGTTACTCCATCTTGGCTGGAAGCAGAAATCTGAAAACTTAGACTCTGACAGTACTCTGGGCTCTGAGGGAGAACAAGGTTGCTAGAAATACAAAGCATTTTGATTATTCTTAGGCTTTGCTATATAGTGGGAACTGGTTTGCTTTTACCATCTATGTGCGGTTGCTTGTTTTGTGATCACAAAGTCTGTAAAATGTCTCCAGGCTCCATTTTAAAGGCAGTTAACAATCCCGTCTCCTACCGATTCAGCTGGGAAGAACCAATTCACGTTTTAATGTTAAGAACCCAAGGGAAAAGGAGACAAGATGAGAGGAAGAATAGAAGGGAAATGATAAAACTTAACAAAATAGAACGGGCTTCATTTTTTTTCCAGTTTTTAAAGTATATGTTAAAATAGTTTGTTAGACTGTTTCTAATATTTGTTAAAATCATTGTCAAAACATATTTGGACATTTGTCGCTCAAAGAGTTAAGCCAGACTCCACGGGAGGGGAAGGGGGGGAGGGGGGTACTTGGGAGGCTGGTGACCCTGCCAGGTGCTTTTGGTAAAAGGGAGGTAACAATGTGTCTAGTGCATATTGTGGGTACACTTCAGCCATTCAAACCCAGACAGAGGAAATGGGGGAATGGAGCTGGGGGGGAGGGATGGGGCTTAGAAAATGAATAAAGAGAGAAAATGGCCCCAAACTCTCTGCTGTGGCTCTTCATGTGCTGAAAGCCTGCATTGTGTGAAGCTGTGAGTCAAAATAAGAAGGTTATTCAGTTATCACAGACTGCATCTGAAATATGAAATCGTTCTATTCCAGTCATTTAGCTTCTCATCCTACCCCCCCCCCAAAAAAAAAAAAAAGTCTTCCTCATTAGCTACCAGTTGTTTTTTTTTTTCCTTCCGCACAAAGTCATTTCATATTTTTAGGGAAAAAAATTAATTGCTTTAAAACCTTTCTTCTCTAACCTGTCAAATGAATTCGTGCATTCCAGTGGACTGGGGTGAGTGTTTGGATCTAACGTGAAGTTTGCCAAAAGAGCCCTCCGACCCCCTGATAAGCGTCTGAGCGTTATGTGGGGAGTAACCCTTACCACCACCCCCCACCCTTCGCTAAAACAAGCTTCCTTCTGCGTCTCTGTCCCCATCCCCCAGGTCCTTCACCACCGCCATCTATTTTCCTTGGATGAGAGCCTCGCAGTGAATAGGAAACATTTTTAAGAGAGGGGAGGAGGGGTTGTGAAAGAGATTTAGAGGCCAAATGGGGCCTTTGCAGGAAAAAAGAATTCAGAATCGCTGATATAACTCAATGGCATTCACTGTTGCAGAAAGTAATGAACGTTTTCCTTAGCAGCAGTTCATCTAGTGTCCTAGACTAATTGGAGACCATTTTCCAAGAAGAAAAGAAGGGTATGTGGTTCACAGCCACGCATCTGTGCACGGTGGAGAGCCATCCGCCTTGCCTTGTGCAGACTTTTGTGTGAGGAAAAGACCCATCTTTGTTCCTCTGCCTGGTTCCTTGTGTGGCTTCTCTCGTAGGAAGAAACAAGGGGGAAATTAGATGGTTGGCAATCCACTTTAAAGACGTACATTTTGTCTGAAAATTATGTGCCCCATCTTGATCATAATATTCTATGTCCGAATATCCTTAGACCTCCCTAAGAAGTAGAGTGCATATAAAATATCCAAATACTGATCCTGAAGCTGAGTCTTCTATCAAGTGAGCTGAAAATGTAATACCTTGAGAAACAATGGGGTGTCTTTTCTCATTTCTTCCATGTTAATAAGGATACCTGATCAGAAACAGTAATTTTCATTTGTTGTATTAAAATCTCTAATACTACCTTTGAGTAGGAGGGACATTTCTTTCAGGGAAGGGTCAGTCAGCAGGGCGTGCATGCTGGAGGGTGATCTTTATGCTTCCCGGTGGTCTCAGCTTCTACGGAACCAGCCATTATGCTGTCTGATATATTCAAAAGCAAAGTTCTGAACTTTTAACTTTCATTTGGTTAGATATCAGTCCGTGGGGTATTTGGACACCCTATCGAATTTCTTCTCTCTTTTTGAAGGCAATCTTTCTGGTTTAAGAGCTGAAACCATGAAGAGTGAGGAAAGATTTTCGTTTAGTTTCAACTCAATGCATTTGTAAGTAAAGAGTTCAAAACGCTCCTTATTCAACTTCCTGACCCCCCCCCCTTTTTTTTTTTGAATATCACTGTGAATTTTCACTGCAGCAGGTAGATATCTCTAAGATCCTACAGGAGTTAAAAGTCATTCCTTGGCCGGCAGAAAGTTTCTTCCTATTTAGGGAATACTGTGAACTTGCTCATAGCAGGTACCTAATAAATATTTATTAATTTGATTTAATCTAGGATAATATCTCTGAGGACTATTTGGTAGCCAGATTCTTGAACATTCCTACAATATTTGTTTCTGATGGTTCAATTCTTAGAGGTGGAACTGAGGTGGGTGATTTTGAAATGATACGCATCTCTGGCTCCCTTTCTTATGACGTCAGAGACACAGCGGTCGGAGGTGACTTCAGGACAGAGTCCCGGATGCGTCCTCAGTCAGTGAAGCCACCCTAGGAATCTGAAAGGATCTATTCAAGGTTCTTGGATGGCTCCTGATGGCTCAGCTGAGATCTGTACCTCTGAGTTCGGCAGGACCCCCTGGTGCCATTTGATCTTCTTCATCTCCATGACACTGACTCTGAGAAGTCACAGAGTCTGGCTGGCACCTATCCAGACCACTTCCTCCAATGAGAAAAGAATAAGGAGGCTTTATAATAATGAAGAAAACACACTGCCTGTCTTGGGTCCCTAGCCCAGGCGAGAAGAGTACCTAGGTTCATCAGAGCCCAACAAGAGGGTGTGGGAGATAACTCTGTTGCTTATAGGAATGACCGACCTCAGGGGAACCCATGGCTGATGCCAGCATGGATTGTTCTTGCCTCCAGATTAGCTCCATCACGGGCCAAAGAAGTCTGGGAAGAATTGGTGGCCAGCATAACAATTTCTAATACTCATCAAGCCCTAATCGTATATCCTGCACTGTTTTAAGGTCTACATTAATTCCTTTGATTCTTACAAGAACTCTACAAGGCCGATACTAAACTTCTTCCTCTCTTACTGATGAAGAAACTGGAGCAGAGAGATTTTAGGTAAGTTGCCCAAGGTTACACATTGTAATGGTGCAAAATTGTGTGAAAAGTCTTTGAAACTCTCTCTTTGAGAAGTGGAGTGTCAATCTCCTCCTCCCTTGATTTGAATCAGACTTAGGACCCAATTCTAATGACTGGAACGTGCTGGAAGTGATGGCACCTCTCACCACGCTAGGATAAAAGACGTTGCCCCTTCTATCTGGTTCTCCCTCGGATTGCTCACTCTGGGGGAAGTTGTTATCACGTCTTGAGGACTACAAAGCAGCCTGTAGAGAGGCCCACGTGGAGGACCGATAACCAGCACCACGGTGCCCTCCATGTACGTGAGCCACTCTGGAAGTGGGTTTTTCTGCCCCAGTCAAACCTTCTGATGACCGCAATCCATGACGGACCCTGAGCCAGAAATGTCCAGCTAAGCCACTTCTACATCTCTGAACTGTAGAAACTGTGATATAAACGTTTATTGTTTTAAACCACTCGGCTTGGGGTAATTTATTGTGTATCAATAGATAACTAACGCACACAGTAATATCTAAGTGTCAGGGCCAAGATGCCAACCCAGAGGGTCTGAAAACAGTGCCCACAGTTTACCACCGTACCATTCTGCCTCTGTTGATACAAAGGAGATCGTTTGATGAGCTTAGATTCTGAAAAAAAATTTTCAAGGAGCACTTGGGTGGCTCAGTTGGTTAAGTGTCCAACTTTGGCTTAGGTCATGATCTCAGTTCATGAGTTTGAGCCCCACATCAGGCTCTTTGCTGTCAGGGCAGAGCCTGCTTCAGATCCTCTGTCTCCCTCTCTCTCTGCCCTCCCCCCCATTCTCTTTCTCTCTCAAAAATATATAAATAAACTTTTAAAAAATGTTCAATAATTGGAAGATTATTTCTTCCCAGCTGTAAGAAATTCTAATGTGTTTCTAAACATTTAGAAATCCAATGACGGCAATGCACACATTAGCTACATAGTCACTCCTTTCCGTGGATATTGAATAAAGGTTGGTTGAGGCCTTTTGTCCTATCCTGCTTTTTCTAGACTCCAGGCAGACACTATCTTTCTGTTAGCACTCTACTTCAGACAAGCCTGTTAACACTATAATTAATCAGATTCCAGCTTATTCGCATGTCATTTCTAACCCATGGATACGCCACAGTCACCGTAACCAAATTAGATATGCGTCCAATCTATGGACCTCAAGTATTAGCTTTCTTTTTGTCATCTATTACTTTTAGGCTGGGAGGAAAATATAAACAATTCGTCTCTTAGACAGGATCACTTCTGCATGTGTTTATTTCCCCGGTACGCGTTGCTTAGGGCAGCTTGGGTGTCAGAAGGTTGACTCTCTGCTGCCACCTCGCGGACACAACAAACACTAGCGCCCACAGCGCTGGGCTTTGTACAGAGGGAATGCTCCGTCGGTGCCAGTTCTTCTCTCTCTGCCAACACTCTCCACAGAAATTGTTAAACAGCTGTCAATAAATAACCATCATCTGACATAAGGCCACTGCTGGCAGCAAACATGTGTTCCCCCACTGCCCATCTTTCAGCATCGAGGTACTTGGAAGATCCGCTCAGAGAATCAGAAGGCACTTGGTAACTAACGTCTTCATTTCTTAGAGTCAGGGAGACAGACAGCCTTAAGGACGGTCCAACCGGGAGGAGCTAACCCGACCCCGGGATCCTGACACTCATTGCCTATCCCCAGGACAGATGTCTCTCTGCTCCCCGTGGGTTTTCCACGTGGCCGCCAAGTCACTCACGCCTCTGCTTAAAACCCAAGTCCAGGTTTCCACCAGCTAATACCGGAGCTGTCCACAACCTGAGCCTGGCCTAGCTTACCTCTCAGCGATCTTCGTGGCTTTCGATTTAATGACATTGAACTCCACGTACTTTCTGGAGCACCCCTCCTCTCCAGCTCCACACGCCCTTCCTAACTCTGAGGATTGGGCCCGGAGCTTGTCTCCCCTGGAATATCATTGTCCCACTCCACCTCTGCCTTTGCCGCTCCCCCCCTTCACCACTAGAGTGACCCCTCGCCCTCCAGGCTCCAGCCGCACTCTGAAGACAGCCCCGTGTCCCGAGCTGCTGTGACAACATTGTCTGTTTGAATGCTGGCCTCCTCCAGTGTGGTCTGAGCTCTTCGACGACCAGGGCAGGATTACGTCTAACTTTGCGTTCCTGGTACCTGACAAACAGCAGGTACTTCATAAACGAGGTAATGTACATAAAATATTTAGCACGTCACCTGACAACAGCCAGTGGTCAATTCAAGTTGTTGTTGCAGTGATTGTTAATTTGCCGAATGAAACCAAAGTTTCTCAGGTATCCACAGCCAAAAAAAAAAGGATTGGCTTTCTTCTTGGTAGCAACTAAAGAGAGAAGGCTGAATGAAAAGAAAGAACCATAAGACACGCGTAGAAAACAATGAAGGATCTAAAGACACCAGAGGGAAACAATGACATAGGCTAAATAATATGAAATTAGTGAGAAGATCAAACAAAGCAGGGGGAATTTGACGAACTTTCCTAGCCGGCCAGATAGTCTCCACTAGGAAAGTGACTTTGAGGGAAGTGGTAAATTCCCTATAACCTGAGTCATTAAACACTAGACCAGATACACCACTTAAAAGCACACGGCAGCAGACATCGGGGAAGCAGCTGAGCTAGTGGGCTTTTTCGTCCTTTAATTTCCCCGATTCACTCACAAAGTATTTATCATAAGGCTGCAAAACATTCTTTACATCTTTTCCCATTTGTTCACCTTCATTTTTCTGAGGGAAAGGTGCACAGTATTAATATTTACTTAGCCAACATCACCCAGCAAGGGGACTGTGCAAGCCCACAGTGGCTAATATTTAACAAGAACACAGAGACGGCCATTTTACTGGAAACATTTTTTGACACAACCTGATTATTTTCATTAGGTCTGTATTGGGCGGGGGTGGGGGGATGGGGGAGAATCTTGGGGCAGATTGCTACTGGGTGTTTGTCGATATAGTCTTTGAATAAAATCGGTCAGCACACATTTTCTTAAGATAACAACCACACGACACGCAAGTTGTACTTTATTGCTCTAGCTCCCTTACTGCTTCCTTGTCTTTCTTCCTCTGCTTTTTTTTTTTTTCGTCTGATAGTTCCTAGAAACAAAGCCAGACACCAGAATAAAAGAGCTGATACTACTATTCTCTTCAGTTGTTTTCTGTAGCTTTTTAAATGTAGTCATATTTTTCTGACTTTGTTGATTCGAATTTTGCCTAAACAACCTCTTTCCAAAGTATCTCCAAAAAGATTGTTTTAGATTATTTCCAGCTTTCACTTGAGCTGGCATCTGGATGCTTTATTTTGTTTCTGGTGGATTAAAATGTAATACTACATTAAAAAAAATAACTAAGTAATCAGCAATCAGTACTCACTTGAGCGAGCTCTGGGTGAGTGGGGGCAGGGAGGCTCGGGTAGGACCCTCTCATTTTAGTGACGAGTGAGCCACAAAGATGTCTTACAGGGTCACAAAGCTGGTGGCAGTCAAAGCCTAGACTAGAACCCAGATGTCCTCATTTTTCATCTAGAACTTTTCCCGTGACACCAAGGATTAAGTGGGTAGAGACAACTGAGTTGTGCGCATTTTTTTTTCTTTTTCCCAATCTACCTTTCAGCAATATAACCATAATAAAGATAAGAACTGCTAACATCCAATGAACGCTTACTTCATGCTTATCCCCAACCACAGATCAAATAGGAGAGCAGCTGAGCATAATGTAAGTTGTACCAAAAACACTAAATACAGTTCTCAGATTTTTTTCACAACCATATTTAATGAGTATCCCACGTTCTGTTCTGAACACCAGAAATAATTGGCCGAGCAATTTATTAAAAAGCAAACAAACAAACAAACATGAATTTCTAGTAGCGAAAAGAAGCCTTCCAAATGTACATGTATAAAGTTTTAAAATTACATGAAGGTTGGGGAAAAACAGATAATATGGAAGATTCTGCAAGTCACAACTGAGATGCCCTTTGGCAGATATACACTCAGGGCTTACTGCCCTATTCACAGTGCCAGGGAGGCAGTTGGATGGGCCTTTTCCTGCAGTTAGACAATCCTGCTCCATGAAACGGGAGATCGTTCTGGAGCTTGCCCACTCAGCTGCACAAAGTGCACCCATGTGGGTTCCCGCGGCCATTTTACACTGGCCTACTCAAACTTCTGACAACCGTCGTGTTCCCTGGTGTGGTTGATTTTTCGGTTCATTTTGGCCAATAGATATATCATGGAGCAAACAAAAATGTCAATAGATAGATAATTTCCATTTCCATCAGGACTAATTTGAGTACAGGATGACAGGTTTACACAGGCTGACGCAGCATTTCTTATTCTAAAGAACGTGTTCATGTTTCAATAACAAGGAGCTGAATATTAGGTGGATGGAACATAGGTCACAGGAAAGAATTAGCCTATTTCCACAAAACTACCAGCCTTAAAAGAGTCCTGACGGGAGTCAGGCGAGCGCCGAATTTCTCCGTTCCAATGACTACTCTCTGGAGAACCGATGAGTGACGGTGGCCTGGTTCTTTTAGAGACTGGGCACCTCCAATCTACAATCAGACAATCTTCAGTTCAAGGTTTTGTTTTGTTTTGTTTTCTTCCTGTTCTAATCAAAGCAGGGGTGGACAGAGATAATTAGCTTCTAATTACTGAAAATCATGGTGCCCTGGCCTCTGTGGTTGTCAGCAGAAAAGTATCTTCTCTTCCTCTTGTCTGTTAGGAGCCTCACAAAGAATCTCCAGAGCTCAGGGCTCCCCCTAGTAGGGAAATCCAGATCACCTCTCCCTTCACACAGCCAGGCGAGTCCATTTGGAAAATACTCACTGCTGCCTCAGTCCAGGCCTAAGCCTCTTCCCAAGAAACAAGTGTAGGTAAATATCCCAAAGGAGAGGCACCCTCGGAAGACCAGTCTCCTTCCTCTGGTTGCCTCTGAGACAGATTTGCTCTTTTCCCTTCCCGGCATTAGGATGGAGGGAGGCTGGAGAGCTAAGGAGAGCACAGGGTGGACAGAACTGTCTTTGATCCCTGTTCTGCCACCGGGGAAAAGTCCCTCAACCTCTCAGACCTTCCCGATTCTCATCTGGAAAACAGCGATACCAATGTCTGCTTTGTGGGGTTGGGGAAACCCGGGGAGAGGCTGAGGTTCACGGCATCCCGTAGCTCTGCCTTGGTGCCTCTGGATCAAACACACAGATCTTGTCGGACACGGAAACAATGCACAAAGAAGTGCCCAAAAGTCTCGCAGTGTGACCCGAGCGGGGCAAGCGCCTTTCCGAATCTGCCGGGAATAGGCCAGAGAGCCCGTTGGCTCTGTTAACCTGTCCAGTGATATTCGGGGGACAGGCCCTGAGTTGTTCGGCAGCGGGGCGGTCCTCGTCCCTCAGCCTTGTATGGGACGCCCCCTAGTGGTGGCAGCTCTTTCCCCGCGCTCCCCTGAGTGGGTGGCAGCTGTGGGCCGCTGTGCCCGCTTCTCCCCACGACCGGAGGAGCGGTGCCTGCTTGAGCCCCGGAGAAGGCAGAACTTTTTCTTAGTGAAAATGAACCCTAAAAAGACGATTCATATCATCAAATGAGGTCTTGCAGAAACGAGAAGAGAAGACAATGAGGAACAAAGAGGGCAGTAACTACACGCTTCAGTTGTTACCAAACTTTTCAGTAATTAAAACCTGATTGGGAGAAATGAAAGCCCGTGATCCTAAGGCTTTTTCATTACGAGTAAGCCTTTTACAATTAATTCTCGAACCGTTCCTCTGAAAGCCAATTTGACAGCGAGCTTTGTTCAGTAGTCTGACTAATGGCTACAGCCACCCCTGGAAACACAAATGAATTTCTTTTTATTTTTAATATAATCAGCTGGATTACTAAATAACGTAGAAAGGGAAAAAATGAACAAACACACACAATGGAACATAATACAGTCAGACTGGGGAGGCGATGGGACAAAAAGCATTGGGCCCAGTGACCGAAGGCTTGGCTTCAGTCCAGCTTCTGTCACTTACGTAAGACAAGTCACTTAATTGTCTCTAAGTTTCAGTTTCTTTATCCGTAGAAGCAGGAACAGAAATAACATTGCACCCTGAGGACCTCAGCGGACAGACGACTGACGGGCCGTTCAGGAATAATGCTTTGTAAAAGCCCTGTACTAACGTTACGGCTCTTAGCGTCACTGTTGCCTGCCTCTGAGGACAGCTCCGTCAGCATACGGGAGACTCGGGGTGGCTCATGTCGCCTTACGGGGCCCTGAGGGCAATGGTATTCTACTGACGGCCCAAAGAGAAAATGCAGCTAATATGTACAAGATAACAGCATAGCGGTGGGTGCTAATTACATAAATCCCCAAGTTACCACCTGTGATACAACCAGAAAATGTTCATACCTTCTGGTATCTTATTGATCTCTCATTTTCTTTGCGGGACAGATTTAAATCGTGAAGAGTACCAAGTAGCAAGCATCTTAGACCACAGCACAAGGAATTTTGGTTTAGCTGCACTTGGCAATGCGAAGGCACCTAGTTGCTGGGAGATGTTGCATTTTCCCTAAGGCAAGGAAGTTTGCCGATGTGCCCCACCAGGTGTTAAGGTACCCTGCTCGAGCATTTCCTCCAACCTCACCGATAGGAAAACTGAGGCTTAGAGACAGCAACTGGTCTGTCCAAGTTCCCACAGGTCGAAATGATGCTCGTAACCATTATATCATACTGGACCGGACACAGGACACTGTGGGACGAATCTGGAAAACTGCAAAAGCCACCACCTGGCAGGAGGGGGCCACGCGTTTGTTCAACCACTTTGGAAGGCAGTTTGGCATTCTCTGAAAGCCTTGAACGTTCTCATGTGCTAAAATCCAGAAATTCCACTCCAAGGTAGAGAAATTCCCACGTATTTGTACTTTGTTTGTGTACCCAGGAATATCACGGAAGCCTTGCTCATAGTGCAAAGCAAACAAACAAAAACACCTAGAAAACCCAAAGGTTCATTTGACAGGGGGGTGGCTACAAAGAAAGTGTCACACAAGAGTATACAGCAATGGCTATGAATGAGCCAGAACTCTAGAGAGTTGCAGAGATGAATCTTTCGCATGACGCTACGTGGAGGAGAAAGCTACAGAAGGCTACCTACGGAATGATGCGTGCGTATGTGATAGAACTTTCCAAAAAAATGAAGCGACAGGTCAGGACAAAGTTCAAGCAAATGGTGCCTTCGGAGGGCAAGGGTGAAACGGACACCCCCAGGTAGATGCGAACGCGTTGGGAACATTCTAGTGAGTTGGGCGGCAAGTCCTTGGGTGACTGCTTTGTCCTGCTTTGTGCGACCACGTAAATTAAATCACTACTTTGCATGAGGTACCTATCTCATCATTAAAACCTCTGCTTTAAAGTTACCATGGGGTAGGACGGGGGTACAGAGGCCGCCGCCTCTCATCCCCAGCCCGAGGCACCTAGAGCCTAGACGATTAACGGGGAAAACGTGAGGCCAAGGTGCATGGCTCCGATTATCCGAGTTTGTTTTTCCGGCCCCTCCAAGCTAGGAGGCTACCTAGGGCTCCGGGTCTGGATAAACAACACCGCCAGCACAGCAGAGCGGATGACAAAGTTCTAGGCCACCCACGCAGCAATCAAGAGCTCGGCTGGGTGGGCCAGAAATTGCAAATGTCCCTGCCCCTTGGCAGCAGTGAGCCACCTGTGGAGAGCAGCAGGGGCGGCCACCGCGGCAGTGTTCCCGTGCTGGAGGCCCAGCTGCCCCCGGGGGCCAGCAGCTGAGTGCCAGCCAGCGAGACATGGACACCAGGCGCTCCAGCTGGGGCAATTTATGTGAGTGGATAATTGCACATAATAGAGTTAAAATATAATTGCCTCATTAAAATGGGTTACTAAATCTCATTGTGTGTGAGTGTGAAAGAGATAGACAGAGACACGTGTGTTAAACTGCGAGAAAACAAAATTGCATAAATGCATGTGAACGGGAGCAGTCGGAGCGCTTGACTGAGCCACCTCGACGGAAGGAGACCCTGGTGCCGGGCGGAGCCTGCCGAAGGACTTGGGATGATGTCTCCTCGCACAGCGATGAGGGCTCGGGGTTGGGCCTCGCTAACGGCAGCCAGGTCCTATCCCTGCTGGGGAGTCTCCAGTTTGCAAGGTAGAGTCTTGGGTGGCAAAGATCTGCTCCGTCCCCTTCCCCGTCCCCGGTCTCCAGAGTCCATCCTGGCCTGGCTGCCCAAGCAACCAAGCGGTAGGGCAATCTTCACGCCCGCTCCCCTTCACGGCAGCTCTCTGAGCTGAACCTGGAGCCGTCTGCCCGGGTGACAGGTAAATCGAGGTACCAGAGGATAACTGCGAGGAGCCCTCGCCAACCTGTGAGGGGGCCCGCACAAGGGACGGTTCCTCCTCCTCCCTGTAAGAACGCACACCAGCGGTCCCTGGCTAGATTCAGCAAATGTCCCACTGTTCGAGCGCCCGGGGATACTGCTCTGCTGTCCTCACGGGTGGTGCCCCAATGCTCCCATCTGAGCACCACCTCCATTTCTAACACCCACATCACCAATGGCCCACGTGAGAGTTCCTAAATGGAGACAAATCCAGCTACTCACCTCCTCTGGATTATTTTGTTAAACAGTTGTTTCTAAAATTAACTCTGAGCTCTCATCACCCCAAGAGCCACGCGTGGTCATGCCTCACTCTGTTCTCGAGCTTCTAACGTGCACTCAACCTGGCAATTACCACCACTCCGTCTGGAAGGAGCAAAGTGAAGTTTGGTCTCAGAGCACTCACACATTAAAATGTCAAGGCTAATGAGTTATTTTCTTTTCAGTATTAGAAAGCAGAGAAACATTAACAATCTGGTGTCAGCAAGTGTCACTAACAAAACCCAAATCCCACGTCCAGGAGTGTTGACTGTGGCCACAGCTGAGGCAAGGGAATGGAGACGGGAAACAGCGGAAGAAGGGGAGAGAGGGGAAGACTGGACACCCGGCCCCAATCCGGGCACCGGACACTGACTGGGCCCCGTCACCCTAACCAGCCTGTGGGACTGACTCACCTCCGCTGCTGAGTCCCTGACTTCAAATGCAGATCTTCACTTATATGAACAGATTTGTTTCTATGCATGATTAAATACTCTCTTGATTCGTCAGATAAGTTCAGAAGTGCAAAAAGGAGGAGGATGAGCGTTTTAATTACAAGCAATTCAGCCTGGCAAATAGAACTCTCAACCTGCCAAGTCCTGGGCTTCTAAAGCTCGCCAAGATCCCCATCTGCTTCTACGGGGGATTGGGGAGGGGGTGCTGATTCAAGTTCCCACAGAAAGAATTAGAAAATCTTGGACCGAACGCTTAGCTCTAACAAATAAAGAGCCTCGGTTCTGGATAAAAGTCAAATTGTGAAGATACCGCACAGCTCTGTTTTTTTTGGGTTTTTGCGGGGGGCGGCTGTAGAACAGGGCGAGATGTAGACGGGGAAATGACAGAACCAGATTTCAGCTCATCTCGATGAAATTCTGGAGTTACAAAGGCTACTCTTGTTCCCTCAGGTTTTTTTGGGTGCGGGCCAGGGGTGCCTGGATGTCCATAATCCCTGAATGGATCTCCCTATCCTGCCCCCAGGCCCAGGTTCCTTGAGTGCCAGGATACCCAGAAGCCTCAGAATGGAGCCCCTGAAATGTTATGAAACGGGAATTGGCAACCCTTTCCTCGGAAGCTGCCAAACTGGAGAAAGAGCCGTGGAGGCACAGGAAAGGTGAATGCAATGTGCCATCTGGGTGTCATGACTCAGCTTGTAAGGTGCCCCCAACTGTGCACCCGCCACTCGAGTGGCAGGCAGATGGAGGGCAGATGGGCAAGAAGGGTGGGCACGGGGCAGCATCGGGGAGGGTCCCTGGAAGCCAGCAGTGGCCGGGAGGCAGCTGCGGAGTCTCAGCCAGGCTGGCACTGCCATCAGGAAGCTTGGAGTGCCACCCCCTGGTAACTGAGCCAGGGGTTGGTTGCTAAATCCTGTAACAGAACCCTCCCTACAGGCACTTGGCATTTGAGCCTTAATGGTTTTGGCACGCGGCCTAATTACTCAGAATATGTGCACGGTTAGACAGTAATTCCTTCATCACGTTCAGTGAGTATCTGCACACAGCACAGAAGCTGTGATATTTTTATTCCAATAATTCCTTTGCCGACCACCAAACTTCTATGAAAAAGTCTCAGAAGCTATTAGATATAAACCACACTGAGTTTCACATTAAGTTGATGCTTCGGATTACGGACAGTTTGTATAAACCTCAGAACGTCCACCAAGGCAGAAAGTCGCCTCATTTCATTCAAGAAACCATCTACAAAGAATGTGGCTACACTCAGTGATGAAAAGGATGCACATCATACACCGTCTCAGAACACTGGAAGCTGGCATTCTTGCTTATGCTTGTTAACGCAATTATGCACCACAACTCATTGTGAGATAAGGTCATTTTGGTTAATGAAATCAGATTGTCTTCACAGGTTGATCTCGTAGAGATTCAAGTCAGATGCTGGTATTCAAAACACAGTCAGAGCCAACAGAATCCAAGTCACCCACCTGAGGGTTTGGGAGAAGAATAAAAGTGAACAATATGAATGGTAACTCAATGCGCTCTGCGAATTTAGCTTCATTTGCCCTGGGACCAAAGTGACGGGTGTTGCCAGGAGTTCATAGATCAATGACTGGCTTAACTGATAAGGCACAGTTTATTTTTCCAACTGTGAAGTAGGACACAGGGGGCATGGCAGAAGGAAATCTATTGTCATCGTCAATCGTTCTTTTTATGAAACAAATTTTATTGCCTCACTCCCTTGTTACAAATGTTAATAGTAAAAATACAAATCACATACTTCTGAGAAACTAAGGGTGCAAAGAAAAAAATCAGAATAGATAAAGTTGAAATGTCTAGAAATAGCCTCAAAACATGTAAGGCAAAAACTGAAAAAAAAAAAAAAACTAAACTAAAAAAAACCAAACACACAATCTCAGTTAACATTTTTAACAAGTATCTCTCAGCAGCTGATGTAACATGCAGATAAAATACCTAAATCCAATAGATGATTTGAACAAGATTAACAACATTTATCCCCTCAACATGTATAGAACTCGGCACCCAATAACTAAGAACACATCCTTTCCAAATATAAAGGAGACATCCTTCGCTAAAATAGTATTCTGGGGGTGCCTGGGTGGTTCAGTCGGTGAAGCCCTGGACTCTGGGTCAGGTTAGATCTCATGGTTTGTGAGTTTGAGCCCCACATCGGGCTCTGCACTCATGGTGCATTGATGGGTTTGGGATTCTCTTTCTCTCCCTCTCTCCTTCTCAAAATAAAGAAAGAAACTTAAAAATAAATAAAATAGTATGCTGGACCATAAAACAACTATGAACAAATATATAAAGATTGATATACAATATACTGGCTGGCTACACTGGAGTTAAACTTGCTATCAATAATCAATAGACGACTAGGAAATCTTCATGTTTGGAAATACATTTTGAAGTAGTCCATGAGTCAAAGAAGAAATCACAATGAAAGTTAGAAAATATTTTGAAGTGAAAAATAATGAAGGTATGCCATATAAAAACATGGATATAGCTAAGTTTATGTTTACACAGCAATACAGATATTTCAATGAATATATTACCAAAAAGAGTTTGAAAATTGATACTAATTTTCCTTGACCTACAATAGGCTTGTCTCATTAAATCCACTGTAAGTTGAAATCAGTTGAAAATGCATTTAATATACCTAATCTACTGAACATATAGCTTAGCCTTGCTAGCCGACCTTAAGTGTGCTCAGAACACTTAGAGTGGGCAAATCATCTAATACAAAGCCTATTTTAGAATAAAGTGTTGAATATCCCATTTAATTTCTAAAACACAGCACTGAAAGTAAAAAACACAATGGTGGTAAGGGTATCAGTTGTTTACCCCTGCGATTGCGAGGCTGATTGGGAGCTGTGGCTCCCTGCTGCTGTCCAGTATCACAGGAGAAGATCCTACTGCATATTACCAGCCCAGGGAAAGATCAAAATTCAAAATCTGAAGTACAGTTCCAACTGAATGCATATTGCTTTTGCAACCCTGCAAAGTCAAAAAATTGTAAGTTGCACTATAGTAAGTCAGGGACCATCTGTATAAACATCTACTTCAAGAAGGTAGAAAATGAATGGGGAGCATTCGTGGCTCAGTTGGTTAAGTGTCCGACTTTGGCTCAGGTCATGATCTCACGGTTCGTGAGTCCGAGCCCCGCGGCAGGTTCTGTGCTGACATGTCAGAGCCTGGAAACTGCTTCAGATTCTGTCTCCCTCTCTCTCTGCCCGTCCCCCACTCATGCTCTGTCTCTCAAAAATGAATAAACATTAAAAAATAATTTAAAAAAAAAGAAGGTTGAAAATGAAGAGCAAATAACAAAGTAAAAGGAAGGAAATAATAAAAATAGAGCAAAAAATCAATGAAATGTAAATAAAGATAGTCAACCATGTCAAAACCAGACTCCTTGAAAACACTAACAAAGTTCATAACTCTTAGCAAGACTAATCAAGAAAGACAGAATAAATTATTAATACCATGTCCACAGACATTAAAAAAGATAAGGAGGGGTGCCTGGGTGACTTAGTTGGTTAAGCCTCCTACTCTTGATGTTGGCTCAGGTCATGATCTCACGGTTCCCTGAAACTGAACTCTGCATTGGGCTCAGGCTCTTGTGCTGACGGCATGGAGCCTGCTTAGGATTCTCTCTCTCTCTCTCTCTCTCTCTCTCTCTCTCTCTCAAAATAAATAAACTTTTTTTTAAAGATAAGAACATTAAGGAGAACATTATGACAAATTTAGATGAAATGGACATATATCTTGAAAAACAGAATTCATCAAAACTGACACAAGACAAAATGGACCATATGAATAGTCTTAAATATATTTTAAAAATTGAATCCAAAATTTAAAACTTCTCACAAAGACATCTCTAGACAAGTTGGCTGCTCTTGGAATTCTTCCAAGTACTTAAGGAAGAAGTAACAACAATCTTACACAAACTATTCCAGATAGGAGAAAAAGAGATTATGTGCTAATAGGTCAGTACAATCTTGCTACCAAAACCTGACAAAGATATTAAAAGAAAGGAAAATTACAGGGCAATCTGCCATGGGCATAAAGTAAAAACTATAAATAAAATATAAATAAATCAAACCAAGAGGCATATAAAAAAGATTGTTCTTTATAACCATTGGGTTTATTCCGGGAATGCAAAGTTGTTTTGACATTTGAAATCCTCCACATTAAGCAAAGAAAGGGGGATAAAGACTATAGTTACCTAAAAACAAAAAACAAAACCTACATTTGATAAAATTCAATACTCGTTATGATTTAAAGTAATCATAACAAACCAGGGACAGAAGGGGACTTTCTTAATTTGGTAAAGCTTATTTACAAAATATCAGCCTAGGAAAAGCTTTCCCTCCTTCCTCACATTTTGGAAAAAGACAAGGGTGATCGCTATCACCACTTCTATTCAACACTGTACGTGTTGCACTGGTTGGACACTGCACAGTGTCATACAGCCAGAAAGACTAACAAGAAAGAGTAAAACCGTCATTCATCATAGACTGTGTGACTGAATTTATAAAGTTTACACAAGCATCTACAAATACCAGTTGGAATTTACTAGTAAATTTAGCAAGATCACTAGTCAATATATAAAACAAAACTAAATCCAGTGGTTTGTACAAAAAGAGAAAAGAATACAATCGGTCTGGGATCATCCCAGGAATGCAAGAGTGATCTATGATCAGAAAAAGTACACATGTCATTTACCACATTAACATTAAAAAAGAGAAGAGCCATATGATCATTTGATGCTCTCTGATTAATCTACTGAAAACCTACAGCAAACGTAATTCCTAATGGTGAGATACTGGGAACATGTTTAAAATCTGAATTACAAAAAGTGTCCATTATCATTGCTCTGGGTTAACATTGGGCTGGAAGTCCTAGTCAGCATAGCAAGACAAGAAACGAAGGGCATAAAGATTGTCAAGAAGGAAACGAAACTGTCATCTAGTCTCAAATATAAATGTCTATATAGAAACCACCCCCCCAATCATTAGATATAAGTGAGCTAAATGCTTAGATCTAAGGTAATCAATATAGAAAAATCAATTCTGCTTCTATACACAGTAGCAGATAATTTTAAAATGTAATTAAAAAATAGATACCATTTACACTATGAACAAGAACTGTACGTTCCTTAGGAATGAATATAACAGTTTTCTGAGATTTATTTGAAGAAACATCCATTTTTTTTGAAGGACACTAAAACTACTGTAATGTAGGGAAAATTTAACGTGTTCACGATTTGGATTATTTAACTTCATAAAGATATTCATTGTACCCCAACTGATGTATAGAGTCCAAGTAATCCCAACCATATTCCCAATGGCTGTTTGT
This sequence comes from Panthera tigris, assembly GCF_018350195.1. Taxonomy (NCBI): domain Eukaryota; kingdom Metazoa; phylum Chordata; class Mammalia; order Carnivora; family Felidae; genus Panthera; species Panthera tigris. The sequence goes on along the minus strand of NC_056660.1, from coordinate 17,864,228 downwards.
GAAGGAGAAGTTGATTTTAAAACCCAAGTGGAACCGCAAAGAGCCAAGAACACCTGAGGCATTCTAAATGAAAAAGACAAAACGGAACATCCTACCAAATATCAAGATTGTGAAGTTATAATATTAAAATATTTGTTATTGGTGCAGGAATAAGTAAACCTATGGAAAGAATGCGAGAGAGATCCAACAGTGTATCCACATACACAAAAATTTGATTCACGACAGAGACGGCAGTAGCCTCACCCACTGTATCACACACAAAGTAGGAGGCAATACTAATTCTGCATCATCTCCTGATACCTGTGGTTACCAGGAGCAACACCATGGCTAACGAGTTACCACTTGCAAGGAGAAATCACAGATAAGTCACAGGAGTGTATTTGCACGGTTTCTGCAAATTCCGTTAGGATTTATTATTGTATGATTCATCGCATCAACCTGTTAACACTCGGTGGGTGAGTGGTTTCTTTGTAGGATTGAGAATGAAGGCAGGGTAACTGGACCTGGTGTTTTGCTTTTGTTGTGTTTAATGGCAGCCTTCTGGCTTTGGAATGCTTGCTTGCTTACATCGTTGTTTATGAAAAGGAGCTCTGAAATACAGTTTTGAAGCGACAAAAATTCCTTTCCTGGTCTTCTATCAAATACAGATTGCAAGTCTGTCAAATACTAACCAAATCTTTGGTTTCCTTTTTTAAGACTTGGCTTCCTAGGCAAATCCATTTTTCTACCTCAGTGTATTCCTCATTATTACCCTTTTATATTCCATCTGAGGCCTGGCTTGCAAATAGAAGCCAGCTCTTGTCTGAATTCCCCAAACTAGGATCATACATATGATATCCCTAGACAGGCTCATGGCATCTCAACACATGAGACCTAACTTTAATGCTGGCTTGCATAAGAAAAATCGCTCTTGTTTCTCATCATTCTGCTTTTAGTAGGCAAAAAAGTAATGTTTGCTCCGGTGGAATTTCAGATCTTGACATTGATGGAAATAAAGAGAATATTCAAGTAAATTAATTTCCTGCTGGCAAAGCTATAAACTTTCAAAATCCTGGATTGGCTGGGACTTTAACTGTTTAACACATACTATGAAAAAACACTTTGTCAAAAGATGATATATCCTCTCAAAGCATGCAAATATTTCATATGGATATTTTCAGACCCATCAAAAATTTTCCCAATTCACCTTATCTTCATAAGTTTAGTACCATTTATTTTTACGTACTAAATTATCACTTCTAGGAAGGTTTTTTTTTTAAGTGCCAGTAAAGTTTTTATTTTTGACATCAATGTTAGTTGAATTTGATAGACTTAAATGATTATTATATTTATTTCTTAGCCAATTTATAGTAACTTCATATGTGGATCTGAAAACACATAATTATATCATCTATCTGCAGAAGCACATTCTAAGGGGAGATAAATCCATATTTTCAAGATAGTTGTGCTGAAATATAATTATAGCCCCAAAGTAACCATACGTAGATCTGTGTATTTATATTATTTAAGCAGTATATTTAACTAAATAAGAGAAAGAAACTGACCTGCTCCAAGTATTCAACATTATTATGTGACTCTGCATTTTACTATCTATTTTAAAATCTGTATTGTACAGAAGGTGAAAATTTGTTGCCTATTTAATATAAAGTCACAAAGATTTACACCTATGTTTCCTTTTGAGCGTTTTAGTTCTTAATTTTTACATTGAGATCTTTGACCCATTTGAGCTAATTTTTGTATACGGCATGAGATACGGGTCCAACTTCAATTTTTCTTTTTAAAGATTTTAAGTAATCTCTACAAAGTAGGACTCAACCCCACAACCCCGAGATCAAGAGTTGTGTGCCCCACTGACAGAGCCAGCCAGGTGCCCCAGGTTCGATCTTTTTGCGTGTGGATTCCCAGCTTTTCTGGTGCCATTTGCTAAAAATAGTATCCTTTCCCCATTGATGGGTTTTGGCAGCCTTGTAAAAAAATCAGTTGACGATGGATGTATGATTTTACTTCTGAACTCCAAATTCTATCCCATTTATGTCTGCCCTTATGTCAATATCACACTGTTTTGATAACTGTGGAATTGTAGTAAGTTTTAAAATTGGGAAGATTCAAGATTGTTTTGGTTATTCATGGTCCCCTGTATGTCCATATACATTTTGGGATCAGCTTGTCTATTTCTGGACCAAAAAAAAAGGCAAATGACATTTTGATAGGAACTGCATTGAATCTATAGATTCGTTTGGGGAAGATTGTCATCTTAATACGGAGTCTTCATCCATGAACATAAAATGCCTTCCCATCTGTTTGGGCCATCTTTAATTTTTTTTCAACAGTGTTGGGTAGCTTGCAGTGGATAAGTATTTCACTTCCTTGGTTAAATCTATTCCTAAGTATTTTACACTTTGTGATGCTACTGTAAATGGAATTGTTTTCTTACTTTAATTTTCAGATTGTTCATTACTAGTGTATAGCGTCTTTTTCACAAGTGTATTCAAACACATCTCTACATGCATTACATAATGGCCAGCCCATCCATCCGCTGAAACACTATTTTTCTATTCTATATTTTCTCTATGTCTGTCATATCTTTATTATTCCCTTCTTCTTTTCAGTGTAGTTTAGTCTTTTTTCTAGTTCTTTTTTTTAAGGTGTAAAGTTGGGTTAATTTATTTCTTCTTTAATGTAAGCTATCCATTTTCTTCTGAGCACTGTTTTTGCTACATACCGTAAGTATCGGTATGGGGTTTTATACCAAACTTTCATACATCTCACAGTTTTCTCTAATTACTTTGTTATTTTCTTTCTAACCCACCGGTTATTTAAGAGTATATTGTTTAGGGGCGCCCGGGTGGCTCAGTCGGTTAAGCGTCCTACTTCATTCAGCTCAGGTCACGATCTCATGGTTCGTGAGTTTGAGCTCCCCCCCGTCGGGCTCTGTGCTGACAGCTCGGAGCCTGGGGCCTGCTTTGGATTGTGTGTGTCCCTCTCTTTCTGCCCCTCCCCTGCTCATGCTCTCTCTCTCTCAAAAATAAATAAGAAACATTTAAAAAGATTATGTTGTTTAGTTTCCCTATTTATTTTCCTTTTGTTAATGGTTTCTAATTTTGTGTCATTGTAGTCGGAGAAGATACTTTGCAGGATTTCAATCTTTTAAAATTTACTGAGACTTGAGATGGGGCCTAACACACGGTCTGCTTTGGAGAAAGCAGAGAGCATGTGGACTTGAGAGAAATGTGTACTGTGCTATCAGGTGGGGTGCTCCATTGATGTCTGTTAGGTCTAGCTGCTTTACAAGTGTTGCCCGAGTCTTCTGCTTCCTTGCCATTCCTTCTTTGTTAATTCAAGTGGCTGTCTAGTATCTTTTCATTTCAGCTGCAAGGACTACCTTTAACATTCTTTAGGGCAGGTGTGATAGTTTTTGTTTATCCTGAAATGTCTTAATTTTGCCTGTATTTTCACATGCAGTTTTACTGGCAATAGAAATGCTTTTTGGCCTCTATATGTTTCTGATGAGAATTGTAATAATTATATATATATGTGTATATATATATATGTACATATATATATATATCCTATATATATACATATATATAGGACAGGCAGAGGAAGAGAGAGAGAGAGAGAGAGAGAGAGAGAGAGAGAGAAGAGACCCCAAGCAGGCTCCACACTCAGCACAGAGCCCGACACGGGGCTGGATCCCATGACCCTGGTGGCATCATGACCTGAGCCAAAATCAAGAGTCGGATGGATGCTCAACTGACTGAGCCACCCAGGTGCCTCAAAGCATCGTGATAATCTTATTGTAAATCACATGTATATGATGAGTTATCTTTCTTTTTGCTTTCAAAGTCCCCTCTGAGTTTTTGGCTTTTGATAATTTAATCGTGATGTGTCTCAGTGTGTATCTTTATCTGGGCTTGGTAAACTTAAATGTATGTTATTAAATTTTCAACAAACTTGTACAGTTTCTGAAAAAAATATTTCTTCAAATATTTTTTTGTCCCCTTTCCCCTTTCTTTTCCTTCCAAGACACCCATTGTGTGAATATTGTTGATAACATCTCACGGGTCTCTGATGAGGCCCTGTTCACTTTCTTCTTTTTTCTTTCTGTTCCTCAGATTGCATAATCTCTATTGATCTAACTTCAACTTTGCTGATTCTTTTTACTGACTGTTCACAGCTGTCCAACTCCTATAGTGGATTTTTAAATTTCGATTATAATTTTCAACCCCAGACAAGATATTTATACTTTTTATAAAATTATGACTTTAAATTATAATTTTGATAAGTTTACAACTTTATGAAAACATCTTTTCCAATTTCTACCTCTTTATTGATATTCTCTGTTTGAGGAGGCATTGTCCTCATACCTTCCTTCAGTCCCTGAACACATCTAAAATTGCCGATTTAAAGTCTTTGTCTACTAAGTCCAACATCTGGGCTTCTTCAGAGACAGTTTCTACTGAGTGCTCCCCCCCACCCTCCCCGTGTTTTGGCTGTCCTTTAGGTATCTTGTAAACAATTTTTCTTGAAAAGTGGGCATTTGGAACATTATAATGCACACATTCTGCTGAAATCAGATTCTCCTACCCTGCACCTCAGAGTTTGCTGTGGTCGGTGCTTTTTGTAGCTGTTGTTGTGTGTGATTTTGCTAAATGAATCCTGTAAAACTGACAATTGCTCTGTTGTGTGTGACCACTTAAAGTGGTCCATTAGCTTAGCAGTCTGCTAACAATTGGACAGAGATTTCCCTAAGTGTCTGGAACCAAAACAACCTCCCAGTCTTGACTGGGGTGTGCTGAGTGTTGGGGCATGCCTTCAAGATGCAACCAGAGGTGACAGCTTAGGGTCTCTCTGGTCTTTTCTGGGCATGCAGTCCTAAACAACACATACATAGCTTTCTAGATTTCCAAGGAAATGTCTGGGTTTTTCCATGCCTTTACGGAGATCTCACTGCTAACCTTCCTTCCTAAGCTTTTTGCTTAGTCTATTGTTCATCCCTATGCTTATCTATTGCTTCAGGCAGAAGAGAAAGGTACGCCCCCTAACTCTCCCCCTATCCTGGGGTGGTGACTTTAGCATTGGAAATGTTCCAAGTTAGATGAGATAAATATAAGCTTTTACAACAGGAATCTTCTGGGTAGGCATGAGACAGATAAAATAAAAACATTCTTTGCAAAAGGCTGCTGCTAAGCTTGGGAACAAGGCACAGGGCTAGCTTAAAATTCCACAAAGCATGCTGTTATCAAGACTCACCTTTTTTTGTTTTTGTTTTTTAAGTATAACCTGACTTGCTGTGAGCTAGTTTCTAGAGTTCTAAAAAAAGTTGTTTTCGGTGGTTCTTGGGGGCCAGTTTTATTGTTGCTTTTACGGAGAGTCAGAATTTTGGGATTCTTTAATACAGTTTTACATCTTAACTAGCTAATTAATGAAACCTAGTCAGTATGTTCATCTCAGAATGAGAAATGTACAGCTGTGCTTTAAAACCTTCTTTTCTGTGCTATCAGCCTCTTAAATATCAAGTACATACATCTGGCTGTTACAGAGGATGGGGTTAGTTTCGTTTTTTGCCTCTCACCTACATTCAAAAACCCTCAATGAAACTGCATTATGTTTACTTAGAATACATGTGACCATTTTTGTGCAAGACAGGGATGCAATGATGGATGCACATGTTAGCAAGCTTTTCAAATCCTGTTTATTACAGAGCCTGGTGTTGGTAGCTAATTAATAAACTTGTTTAATAACAAGAATAAGTAAAAAACAAAACAAAACAAAATAGTTAACATATATTGAATTCTAACTTTTACCCCAGATCATGAGCTCAGCAAATTTTTAGAAATATTTTTAAATTGTAAAATATACAGATAAGAGCTCATGTGGGGCGCCTGGGTGGCTCAGTTGGTTGAGCGTCTGACTCTTGATTTGGACTCAGGTCATGATCCCAGGGTCATGGGATCGAGCCCTGCACCAGGCTCCACACTGAGTATGGAGTCTGCTTAAGAGTCTCTCATTCTCTCCCTCTGCCCCTACCCCTGCTTGCATGCACTCTTTCTCTTTAAAAAAAAAAAAAAAAAAAAGAAAGAAAAATTAAGGTAACGTATACGTAAATTTTAGAGATTTAAATGAACACTCAGGTACCAAATACCCAGTGTAAGAGAGCATTAATAACTTTGACAGATCTGGTGCCTCCCTCCTCAGAGATCGTCTTGAATTCCATGCTAATCATTTCCTATATTCTCCTCACAGCTCTATCACATGTGCACCCATGATATACGACTGGTGTACATTAACGTACAATTTTGTTTTACCTTTTACAAAAAAAATTCTATAAATGGACTCATACTCTCCTATAGTTTTTTCTTAAATATTATTTGAAAATCATTCATTTTTCAATACTGTAGAATATTCCATTATATGGATATATCTAAGGACACCTGAGCTAACAGCAGTCAGGAAAGGCTAGGCTATGCTGAGGTAATAACTCCTAAGGGGAGGAAAAAAGACATTCCAGGATCAAGCCCTAAAGTATGTCAACTTTTAAAAGTTGTATAGAGGCAAAAGAAGTCAAAAAAGGGTTTGGCCTGAGAAATGGAAGGAAAACTAGTAGAAAGTGGAACCACAAAAGCCTGGAAAACAACAACAACAACAACAACAACAGTATTTCAAATAAGGATAGTGAAGAATCCATTGGATTTGACACTATATAACAGTAGGAGGATCTCATGAGGTTTAGTTGTGCTGTGCGGTGAGAGGCTGAAGCCTCACTGGGATGCTTTAAAGACACAATGGCAGGGGAAGTAGAAGACAGCAGGTGTCAACAACCACAAAAAGAAGCTGAGAGATGACGGTGTTGGGATCTGCAAGGTGCAGAGTTGTTTGTTTGTTTTAAAAATATTATCAGCACTAGAGCACCGTATATGCTACTGAGGATAATCCTCGGGACAGGCCACGGAGCTGCGGGAGCAAAATGAAGGGATAACTCAGAGACAAAAGTCTCTGAAAAGGTGAAAAGAAAGAATCCAGAGTGCGAAGGAAGGGAAGAGCCTATGACAGGATGAGGGGCAGTGTCTCCAAGGCCGAAGAAGGAAAGACAGAGAAGGCGAGTGCCAGATTCGAAGGTAGGAAAATAGGGGAGCTTAATCTAACAGCTTCTATTTTCTCTATGAACTACGAAGGTCTTTACCTAAGAGTGGGGTGGAAAGTCATCTTGAAAAGCAGAGAGATGAGTTTAGCCAAGAGACGGGAGGTAGAACTACAAGGCAATACTGAGTGCCATTTGAAGACTGTGAACGTGAATTTAAAAAGTCAATCAGTCCATTTATGTGATTTTTCTCAGGTAACGTTCACTTGTTCAAGTTCAGGTGCAGAGAAAGAAACCGAAGAGAAACCTTCAATAAGAGAAGGTTTTTGCCAGGCAAATACTTTTCTCTGAAGAAAAGGCCGACACGTATTGACTAAGGTTATACTTAAGCCACATCAAAACAGTTTAAATTGCAAACTATGAAGTCTATGGCAAATACAAGCGTTATGTTCATGGATTAGCACGTACAGTCTTTTGTTTTAACTTCGTGCTCAAGGTTATATTGATAGTACATTTTGCTCACCCATCTTCCACTGCTTATCTCAACTTCGCCCTACCCTGTACCTCCCTTTCTATTTGTCCGTTTTCTGGAAACACAATGATGAGATATATAAAAATACTGCAATTATCACTGTCCTAGAAATAGTTTTAATATGTTGAGAAAACCATGTAAAAAGACAAATACACCTTTTTCCCAGAAAACAAAGGAATTCACTGATGGCAAGGTAGCAATCTTTTCTTCACAGTGGAAATAAATTATATAAAATTTAAGCTCTTGATTTATATCATACTTTATTTTTTTATCTTTTCTATATCACACATACTCATTGAAGGAAAAAGACTGTGAAAGCTCAGATTCATACCAAAAGAGGTAAGTAATTGCTCTGCCTCCAAAATAATCATATTAATATAAACAATTATAAATTTCAGACAGGTGAACAGGCCATGTTCTATAAATACTAACACATTATACATTGCATATCATATAAATATTAGTTTTATCTTACTACTTTGCAAAATATTTTAACTTTGTCCATTTTTTCCTTATGCTTCAGTTTTCTTGTTTGTAATTTAGGGACTGACCTCTTTTTATAGATTCACCGTGAGCTCAGTCCAGGGCGCACACAAAGAGAAATCCACCCTGTTTAAATTACTTCTCTCTCTTTTCCCACTTTTTGCTACGTGTATATTTCTGCTCCTCAGTTTAAATATATCCACTCACATTAGTAACTAATAAGAAACCAAATTTAGGTAAAGAGACGTTATGTCACATCTTCATAACTAATTCTTCAGTTTCAACAAGTTTCTTATGTATGATTAATTTGGAACTGATGTCGTAAAGAAAACTCCCTCAAACCTCTCAAAGTTCTTTTTTCCATACATTTATATTCCCGAAAACTGCCGAACCGGGGAGGTGGCTTGCAGAGAACAGAGCATCTCTACGTAAGGGGCAGATACAGAGCAACACAACCCAGGTCAGCATGAAATTACTTCCTGTTATTGTGACCAAAGAAATTATCGAGACCTACAATGAAATGATACAAAGAGAATCATAACCGTCAAATTTCAGAGCAAAGAGCACCAACTGAAGAACAAGAACACCTTCCGAGTTTTAGGGGGAGGCGATATTTCGCTGACACATTCAAATAAGAGGATCAGGAGAGAAGTGTCTGCACTTGCTGTGGCGATCGGTGTAGAATGCTCTCCGGATCTTTGTATTCGTTGACTGGATTCATCACAGCGGCATACACTTCCCCATAGGCTCTGCAGACTAATTCTGTAGATTGTTTTATGATCTGCTCTCTAGTGATAAGCAAACAATATGTGAACACACACCGGAAAGTAAAATACTAAGGATAGTAAGAAGCTTCATATTTGAACCAATGCATTTCACTTTCATAATTATCACATACATACTACAAAGAAATTATTGTACAACCACACAAGTTACTTACTTTGGTTTGGGAATAAAACACACTATTTTATATTCGTTATTTATTCATTGTTGCAGACGGGCAGGGACTATGTTCACAGCTGTATCTTTATGATTACTAAACAAGAAATGGAAACTGTGACCTATCATCAATGTGCTGATTTTGCAAACGTGACTGATAACACATTAACCTTGAAGAAAGAGGCTTATAATTATTCATACTTGCCAATACTTCAAACCTCAGAATAACTTACAATATACTGTTCTTTCACACACACACACACACACACACACACACACACACACACACACACACATATATACTGTTATCTATACTGTTACAAATATACTGTTTAGCTCCTACACTAGTAACCACATTTTAGATTTCACTTATATTGCCGGCTAAAATAATGTGACACTTGCCTACAATAGGTAACAGCATTTTCCACAAAGATCATCTCTACATAAGCATATAAAAGAATAAAACCTTTAAAAAAATTTGTTTTAATCCTTATTTGTTTTGAGAGAGACAGAGTGCAAGCATGGGAGGAACAGAGAGAGAGGGAGACACAGAATCAGAAGCAGGCTCCAGGCTCTGAGCTGTCAGCACATGGCCCGACACGGGGCTCGAACTCACGGACTGTGAGATCATGGCCTGAGCCAAAGTCGGATGCTTAACTGACTGAACCACCCAGACACCCCTTTTATTTACATGTGTTTTAATAAAAATAACGTATAGATCTTTAAATGTCCAAATAAATTTTTTTAAAAAATCTCTTTCAGTAAATATATACTAACTCCAAGTGATTAGAAAGCATTTTTTTATTTTTTTAATGTTTACTATTTTTGAGAGAGAGAGAGAGAGAGAGAGAGACAGAGTGCAAGCAGGGGAAGGGCAGAGAGAGAGGGAGACATGGAATCCGAAGCAGGCTCCAGGCTCCGAGCTGTCAGCACAGAGCCCGACACAGGGCTTGAACTCACCAACCGCAAGTCCATGACCCGAGCCGAAGTTAGACACTCAACTCACTGAGCCACCCAGGTGCCTCAGAGAATAAAAGGTTGTAAATGAACTGAAGCAAATTTTTTAAAAATCTGGCCAGAAAAAAACAGCACTGGGTTCATTAAATCTGCATCAGCTCTCTCTGCGTTTTCACGACATTTACTTCATACCAGCCTAAGCTACTTCTATTCCTGTATCACTGTATCTAGTGATAAAAACAGGATTTTTTTTCTGATTTTCACGACTCAATTTAAAGATGCCTTTCAAGCTTTACTCCCAAACCTCCTTTTCTAGTTGTTTCTTCTTTCTGTCAGCGGCACGGCCACGTTTCGTCACCTCCATTCAGACCCTAACGAACTCTTGTACGGAGTACAGAAAAACCTCCTATCTGGTCTTCCCTTCTTGAGTCTCTTCCACATTCAATCTACGGTAAGCACTACTGCTAGATTAATCTTTCCCAAGCGTACCTTCTATCCTGTCCCTCCCCCACCCAGGGCCTTCCTTCAAGGAGCGTCAATGGCTTCTTTTGGTGCCAGAGAAGTCAAAATCCCTCACTCAGCCATTTAAAACCCTTTAGAATACCTTCCGGAGCACAACTCTAATCCCGAGGTCTGGATCATCAGCGCCCTGTTCCGATGGGGTCTCAGACTCTTGGTGGGGTGAAACAACTTGTCATTTCCCTAAAATTGCTAAAGCTTACATAAGAAGAGTGGGTAGAAGAAAGTTACGCTGAGTAAATTCTCTGAGCAGAGTGGAGTAATGCTTCTGGCTATGCTACCTTTTCATTGGAAGGGAGGATGGTAAAAACTGGTTTGGAAATCTACTTGACCAGATGAGCCTTCCAGATATTTTTGATCTCTTAGTGATCATTCCTATAATTAACTGAACTTAACAACAATTGCATAGATATGATGCAAAACTATTTTCCATAAATGAAATAGATTAAAAATACTATAACCTGGCATTTTATTTTATTTTTTTTTTAACATTTATTTATTTTTGAGAGAGAGACACAGAGCACGAGTTGGGGAGGGGCAGAGAGAGAGGGAGACACAGAATCCAAAGCAGGCTCCAGGCTCCGAGCTGTCAGCACAGGGCCCGACGCAAGGCTCGAACTCACTAACTGTGAGATCATGACCTGAGTGAAGTCAGACGCTTAACTGACTGAGCCACCCAGACGTACCTATCAACTGGCATTTAAAAAATTTGTTAAATATGATACACATTTGATGCCCATTTTGCAACATGTCAAAAATAGATTTCTGATATAGTGTTTTTTGTTCTTTACTCAAAGCAGCAAGACAGATTTTTGGGGGGTGTACAAAGCATCCATTACGTACACCTCATATTCTAAAATCTATGCTCAGTCTCCATTACTTATACCTCATACTCTAAAATCTATACTCAGTCTGTACATAGTGTGTTATTTGTACCACATAAAGAATACAAAGAAACAAGGCTATTCCCTCTCGTAAGAAATTTAAAATCAGAATACAGCACAATGAATATTAAATATAATTTTTTAAAATCCAGAGTAACTGGTAAATGTAGAATGAGTTGTTGAAAAATATAAAGTAATACATTTTAAATTTTAATCTCAAATCCAAATGATGAAAAAATTTAAATTTATTGAAGTTTAGTTGTAACCCAGGGCATGCTTCTATTTATAAGCTAAACTAGCTTACAAATGTCTACAACTCACAATGCAGCAGAAAAATCATTACAAATCTGCAATGGAGAAAACCAGAAATAAAGCAATACTGCTAAGACACAAATAAATAAAATCAAGACAATAAGACCAAGTAAGAGTTTATCATTTATTTTCAATGTTGGTGTTTGATAGTATAATACAGTTTCTCATTCCGCTCCTCAGTTTAGGAAGCTACCAAGATAGGGAAGGGATTAAAAAAATGAATACGGCTGTGCTAAACGAGACAAGACATACCAAAGCTCATGGAGAAAGGAAATCTTTCATGCAGTGGTGGGGTGAATAAAGGGAAGGGGAAAGAACTGTTAGCCAATAGGAGAGAAATGCAATGGAAAGATATTCTCCACAGTGAATCTGAGTCAAATCCAAACTGTAAAGAGCGGGGAACTGTGATTGATAACGACTCCCCATTCCTGGACAAATTTAAGAGTTCACTATCACTACCAAAGCCGGGTATAGAGTCATACACTCACACTCAATGCTTTGTTTCCAGTGAATCATACACAGTAGAGAGAAAACAGTACAGTGACGGACATTATTGTCAGAAGACCTTGAATCTAGTCGAAGCTCTGCCACTTATTACTGTTGCTTTGAACAAGAAATTTAGCCTTTCTAGGACTAATTTCACCACTGTAAGGCAAAATATTGAACTTGATACTTACAAGATACTTTCAGTTTTTAAATTATTCCATTGAGGATTAAGAGCATTTTAATGATCTGCTGGTGACAAAATAAAAACTCGGGTGCCTGGGTGGCCTAGCTGGTTGAGTGTCTGGCTCTTCGTTTTGGCTCAGGTCATGATTTCACGCTTGTGAAATCGAGCCCCGCATCGGGCTCTGCACTGAGTGTGGAGCCTGCTTTGGATTCTCTCCTCTCTCTTTGCCCCTTCCCCACTCGTGTTTGTTCTCTCTCTCTCTCAATAAATATGTATAAAAAAATAATAAAAAATAAAAAACTCTATGTGCCTATCTAATTTATACACATACGTACATATGCATACATACATACATTCCTCCCCCCACGTTATTTTGGGGAATTGGGTTTCTTAAATACTGATGTATAATAAGCATATCAGTTACCTGTACACAAAATGGGAGGTATCTGAGGTGCTAACATGGGTTGACTTTCTTGCCATTTTACTATCCCCTCCTCTTTATTTATAGTGCTAATTACTATGCAATTCTTATGTATCTTTTATCTTAAAAAGTATATATGTATATCTGTGTATATATCTATCTGTTTGCCTGCCTGGTGTCTTGGTCCAAATTACTCACTGATATCATTTATAAAATACAGAGTCTCAAATAATGATGAATCATTATACTGACAATGTTTAAAATGGAAGTTTCAGGTATTCTCTAACTAAATACAAAATCACTGACAAATCATCTCAGTCATACGCTTCTGAAAACTCGGAACGTGCTCATCTGTTGATCACCTCACGTACAAAAGGGAGAAAAGCAGTACGTGTTTTCAGTAGCGTATGCTGAGCACTGGCGCGAGCACGGGCATTCACCTCGGGTCGCCCGCCACGCTGAATTCTGATCAGTCACAGCCAAGACCATAGGTGGTGAATGGAGGGTACCTTTAGAATTATTTCTACAGGTTAAAAATCTGAAGACGAGTCCTGCTTTTCACACATGCAAAAGGGCCAGTTGAAAGGGGAAAAAAGAAATATTTGGGTGCAGGCTATGACCATCTATAAAGTTAGACCGTGAACTGCCTTGGTCTCTTTGCCACCGTGAAAATCTCACAGGTGGTCACTTATCAGGTGGTGCCCTATTGGCCTGTGGACAGTTTAATAATCCTCGCAGTGCAATTATAACTTTCAAATAATTAAAAACATGACTCACACAGATAAACAATGAAGGAATGCCAATGACTTGATGACTCCTTAATGAGGAACTACTAAGATGGTAAAGCTGGTTCACAGAACATTCTGAGGAGCTGGTCGTTATAGGCATTTGAAAAGGAAGGTTAGAATAAAACATGGCTTCGTGTCTCCCAGAGCAAAAAAAGACATAGGACACGAAGTAGCACGGGGCCTTGAATCATCAACAGTAAGCCGAGCATCAAACTATGATACATGCCCCTAAATAATTAAGTAATTCTCGAAGGGCCCGGTAACAATGCTTCAGTGTGACCCTGAAAGGACACGTTGCTCTCCCAGACCTGACCTGCCCTATTTCCGAGTTTTGAAAAATCTTTCTTACATTTAGAAAGTAGTTTGCTATACCAGTGTGTACATCAAAGATAATAACCATGCAGTTAACTACTGGGAAAAAAAATGGAAGGCGATGAGGATATTGTAAAACTGGAGGGAAAAGCAGTATTTTTCTTAGGCATCAGAATACCATGCACTAAGAAATTCAATGTGTCCAGTTATAAATGTTACAATGCCAAACAATTTATTATAAATGTCAGAAGTACTAATAAAGACTAATGTATAATTAAATGGAGATGCCACCCATTTTAAAACAGATTCACAAAACATTTAAAATAATTATTTAAAGCCTTTAGCCGTGATAAGAAATGAACTGCATACTTCCAGAATCAGTGAGCTTGTCATTAATCAGTACTTCAGGATTTTTGGTTGCCATAACAACATGACACAACTTTCATCATTACCATAAACCCAGCATTTCTAAAAATAGCTATTTCAACAGTCAGGCTCTGTGATCACTAAAATTGAGCTTTATTACAGAACCACAGTTAAGACTGCAATCAAATGCATCACAGGAGAGAAGGTATTAACAGCTTAAGTCTTGGAAAACGAAAAAGAAAAGATGATAATGTATTTAGGAATCATAGATGAAAGAATTTTGATTTCTCTTTTATCATAATACCAAAACCAATGATGTCACAATGGATCAAGTTGATTTTTATCCCAGGTCAGCTTTCTGTCACTGACTGTAAAATTAAAGTACATTTTACATAACACCAAACCCACATATCTCATGTAAGTGTTAACCTATCACATATGCAAATATTTTTGAGCTTCCTTTAAAAATAATCATATAATCTCAGGGCCCCTGTGTGGCTCAGTTGGTTAAGCGTCTGACTTCAGCCCGGGTCACGATCTCACAGTTCGTGGGTTCGAGCCCCACATCGGGCTCTGTGCTGACAGCTTGGAGCCTAGAGCCTGCTTTGGATTCTGTGTCTCCCTCTCTCTCCCTGCCCCTCCCCAGCTCATGCTCGCACTCTGTCTCTGTCAAAAATAAATACACTTAAAAAATAACAATATAATCTCAACATAGAAAGGACTAATAAAAATACAGTACAGGCTAGTGTTAAAGAGAATAGGCATTGGAATCAGAAATAGTGGATTCAAATCTTGGCTCTGCTTGCTTCTGTTTGCCCTTGGTTCAATTATTTAAACTTTCTAAGCGATGTCTCCACTGGAAAGAGGAAATCCTAATTCACAGGAGGATTAAGTGAAGTTAAAGAATCAATCTGGTTGAGGTGTTCAGATCGATTACACTGTAGGAGTTGGGGTGGGGCAAGGGTGAAAACAGAATAGTTCAGAAGCTAACGTGGTAATACAGGCACCAGTGACACTACCTTGGACCAGACTGGTGAACTGTGAAGATGTTCAGAAGTAACTAGAGTCTCCTCTCACATACTTTTTTCTAGGTAAACATTTAATAAAGTGGTTCTTTGAGAATTATGACTGAAGTTATACTGAATTTATTAGATTAACTGTATCACATAACCAGTTGGAAAAGAATACCATGTGACTGTTGGAACGCTGAAAATCCACAGCAAAACTCACACTTCATGATGCAACATCCGAAACATTTTCATTAAAGTCCAAAGTAAAATATGCACACTCACTATTACATCTACTATTTACCTTGGAGTTCTTAACCGATACAATGATTTTAGTCATAAATACTGAAAAAAAATTAATAAAACTCATTATCCTTAGCTGTCTTCACCAAAAACTAAACAACTGATAAGTTAATAGAACTAAAATAGTTTAGTTAGTTGGCCAGATTCAAAATGATCATATGAAATTTAGTACATTTGATATACACCAGCAATATCTAATTAGAACAGGTAATAGAAAATAAAAAAATCTTATCGTAATAGTCACAGAATTATTTCCTAGGAAGAAACCCGATAATATAGACAGAAGACTATATGAGGAAATTATAAAACTTTATTGAAAATTCTAAATATCTGAATAAACAGGCATACCATGTTCATAGATAAAAATATTCACTAGTGGATTATACCCATTTCTTTTTTGCTCATTCTTACATTAGCTTGGTGAATGTTTTATATGCACTTGAAAAGAATGTTACCTTCTATAAATGTGTGTGGTATTCTATATGTAGTAGGTTTGATTGCTGGCATTGTTCAGTTCCTTTACACCATGTCAGATTTTTGGTTACTTTTTCTAACAATTACTGAGAGGGGTATTGAAATACCTACCTACAATTGTCAGTGTATCTATTCTTCCTCAATTCTATGAACTTATACTGCTTATTTTTTGAAGCTCTGCTATTAGATGCACATATTGACAATTATATCTTCTTCATGAATTGATTCTATTATTATTGTAAAACGTACCTCCTTATCTTTGGTATCTGTCTTGCAGTCTAATTTTTCCGATACTAATACAACTACTTTCGCTTTGTTATGATTTTACTTTTAAACTATCTGTATCCTTACTGTTAAGTGTATTTCTTATAGACAGCAGACAGTGGGCCATGCTTTTTCATCTAAGAATCGAATCTGCCTTTTAACTGAAGTATGCAGTTCTTTTACATTTAATATAATTATTTATAAGGCTGAATTTAAGTCTATCATCCTGCTATTTTTTTTTTTTTTTTAGATTTTCCCCTTCTATTCTTTTCCCTTCTTTTTCTGCCTTGTTTTGATATAATTGCTTTTCTAGCATTCTATTTTATCTTGACTATTGGAATGTTAGATAATTTTGTTCATTTGAGAGCTGGCTGCAAGGTTCACAATCTACCTTCAAAAAATATTATTATATTATATAATAACCTGGTAACATCATAAATATGTATTTCTACTTCCTTCCCACTCCATCTTTTGTGCATTTCTTATAAATTTCATTTCTATGTGTTAACAATTCCACAATTCACTGTTAGTATTTTTGTTTTAAACGGTCCACTACTTTTTATATTTAGCATTTTCTGTACTCATTATTCCTGTGTTGATCTGAGTTTTCTTCTGGTATTCTTTTCCTTGAGCCTGACAGACTTCCTTTATCATTCCCTACAGTGCAGTATACTAGTAATAAGTCCTCTCTACTTTTGTTTATCACAAAATGTATTTTTTGTGCGTTGAGTTTGAAAGATACATGTGATGAACACACAAAGTAGACATTTAAAGATGATATTCTATTGCCTTCTGGTTTGCACTGTTTCTAACAAGAAGTCAGTAGTATACTTCACCATCATTCGAATCCTATAAACAATATGTCTTTTTCCCTCTGGCTGCTTTCAAGATTTTTCTCTTTATCCCTGGTTTTCAATGATAAGATTATGGTATACGCTGGTATGGTTTTCTCTGCTGAGTTATTTAGCTTCTTGGGTTGTGGGTTCATGTTTTCCATCACATTTGGAAAAACTTGTTTCATTTCTTCAAATTTTTTCTGACTCATTCTCATTATGACACTCCAGTTATTATACCTACTTTAGTTTGCTTAATATTGTGCCACAATTCACTAAGGCTCTCTACATCTTTTTCTAGCCTTTTAATGTTTTCTATCAGTGCGTCAGTTTGGATGGTTTCTACTGTACTCTTTTCAAGTTGACTGATCTTTCTCTCTGGGGTGTCCAACTGAGAGTTAAACCCAGTCAGTCAATTTTTCACTTTAGAGATTACACTTTTCAGGTCTAGAATTCTCAACTCTAAAATTCCCTATTTCTTCTCTCAGTGTAATAATGTTTTCCTTTAAGTCCTTGAACACACTGTAACTAGCTGCTTATAAGGAACTTACCTGCTAGTTTTATAAATTGTCATTTGTCTGTTTCTATTGACAGATTTTTTCCTAGTTTTGGTTCCTATTTTCCCACTACTTCTTCTAAGTAATATTGCATTACAAATGCTACACGGTTGACTGTCTGTATTTATTGTCATCCTTAGGAGTGCTAAGCTTTGTTCAGGAAGGCAGTTGGTTTAGTTAAAAATCAGCATGATACTTTATACTTTGTTTTTAAGCCTTTTTGAGTATAAGGTAGGCTTTATGTAGGACTAGATTAACCTTTCTTTGAAGGCTTGGGCCTTCTCGAGTCTCTAAAGCATTGTGCAAGCTCCAGTTCTTTTTCAGCTTACAGGTTTCCAGTAGCTGTTCTTTTCCTGGTGGAACTATTTTCCCCCAAACTTACTTTATTTTTATTGAGAACAGGTATTCCTGATAGTTAATACAGGTGGCTTAAAAGGAGGTAAAGAAGAAAAAAATTATTCTGTATACCTCTTTAAGTAAAGAGGAAATATTTCCTATAAAGGCATTATTTTTTACATTATTACATTATTTTTTTAGTATGTAAAATCAAGGAAGATTCCTGAATAAGAGTTCTCAAATCACATCTGATATAATAACATTCATAAATAATTCTGAATCATCAAGAAAAGACAGTGAGAATATTTTACATATGTGTATATATATATATGTGTATATGTATATATATATATATATACACGTATATATATATATATGTTTAACTGTAGCTTCTGTATTCCAATGTCTAATATTTGTATCACTGAAAGGTGAAATTGGAGTTTGACACTGAAAAAAGAACATCTCTAATTCATCCCAAGGAAGAAAAGAAGGAAGAATTCCTTAAAATTATTTTCGTTCTCTTTTCTCCACTTTCTATACAACTTTGTTTCCTGGTTAAATTTATTCGAGAGAGACAGACAGACAGTGAGAGAGAGAGAGAGAGAGAGGGAGTGGGGGAGGGCAGAGAGGGAGGGAGACGCGGAATCTGAAGTAGCCTCCAGGCTCTGAGCTGTCAGCACCAAGCCCAACGCAGGGCTTGAACTCACGAACGGTGAGATCATGACCTGACCTGAAGCTGGACACTTAACGAACTGAGCCACCCAGACGCCCCTCTGTAACTTTACTTCTAACTCCTATTAAAGCTTAGGAATGGGGGGGGGGGGGGGGGGAGTCTGTTAGGAGGTATCCCTGAGTCTAGGGACATAAACTTTTAAAGTTTTGATGGAAGTTGTCAAATTGCCCTCTAAAAAGATTGTACTAATTTATACTCTCACCAGCAGCATATGAAAATACCCATTTTCCCAGACCCTTTCAATTAGCATATAACAAATGCCTTATTGTCAGGAATCTGATGGACAGATATTCTCACTGCTGTTTTAATTTGCATTTTTTGATAATTATTATGTTCTATTTATTTGCCATTTGCATTTCTTCTGTGAACTGTCCAAACACACAGTGCCTATTTTTCTACTGTTTTGTCCTGATTTGTGGTATTTTGTTGGCTATTAAGGATACTATATTAAGGATACTTTGTTACACAAATTGAAAATACTGCTCCACATTACGGTTTTTATTTTAAGTTGGTTTATATTATTGTTTTCTGTAAAAACAAAAACGAGACAAAAACTTCAAAGTGTCATGTAGCCAAATCTGTTCCAATTTCTCCTTTATGGCATCTGCTCTACCTGCCATCCTTTATAAAACACATTAAAACTTCCCGCCATTCAGCATATTATGAAAAGAATAACGGTACGTTTTATATTTAGTGACGTCCCAAACGGCGCAACATTCAAATACTAAGATTGAAACATGGTTAAATCTAAAGAACTACAGGTATTCGGTTAAGAAAAATAATTTAAGAAACACACACAAATCTGAGACACGGCATAATGGATTTTCTTTTATAATCTCTCGGGTCTTTAGAGTTCCAGGTAAGTAGACAGTATGAGATCTTTTAGGATGATAAAATATAAAAGTAAAAAAAAAAATTAAAATCATTAACTACACCTAAAATGATCAAATTTCCCAACTTTATGTCTGAGAAAAACTGATCCATCCCCTTGCCAGTCAATTCTAGTTGGCCAGTCTAATTCAAATTTTCCTGCGTGTTGAGTCAGAAGCCGCCTCTTTGCTCTATTCACTGCTGCGGACGTGCCCTCCAGGACAACAGGAAACGAGTGTGCCGTCTCTGCCCCACGGCTCCCCTTCTGGTAACTGGAGTATTTTCTTCAAGTTCAATAGTTCTTTCCTTACCGTACTTTTTCATATAAATATTTGTGGGGCACCTGGGTGGCTCAGTCAGTTAAGGGCTGGACCAGCTCAGGTCACGATCTCACAGTTCGTGAGCTCGTGCCCTGCCATCAGGCTCTGTGCTGACAGCTCAGAGCCTGGAGCCTGCTTCGGAGTCTGTGTCCCCTTCTCTCTCTGCCCCTCCCCCGCTCATGCTCTCTCTTCTCTCTCTCTCTCAAAAATAATAAACATTTAAAAAATATTAAAATAAAATAAATATTTGTTCACATGTCTAACTGACCCAACAGACTATGATCTCCCTGAAGACAGTGCAAATTCCTTCAAATCTTAATCCTTAGTGCCTGTTACACAGAAAGCATTTAATACACAGCAGGGCGAATGGAAAGGAAAAAAAAAAATGTTTAAAATTGTCTAATTTCCTACTTCCACGCAACTTAAATTTGTCAATATTTTCCTTATAATCAGGAAGGTCAGACAATATGATCCCTCTGTTTCTTCTAACCGTAACATTCTGAGATATTACTGTATAGTTCTTTGTCTTGAACACATTCCTGGTAAATAGGTGATACTGAAAAATTACAAAATATACCTAACAGATCCAAACAGTCTGTACAGCAGCTCATCTGCACGGCACAATTAATATACTATTGAGCTTCCACGACATTTTCAATGTCATTCTGACATGTTTATTAGTTTGGTATTATGGCTATATACTTCCACTATAGTCACATCAGTTTTAAGAATCATTCACTAAGTAGAGATTTTGGAGCCGCCTACATGTAAGCAGTAAGTATGAGCAGGGTCGGGTCAGATCTCTTAGGGTGGCCGAGGCGTGAAAAAAGGCTGGTAACCATAAATCTTCAATCTATAGTCTTCAATCTAGGAGAACGTCAATCTCCTATTCTTGAAAAGAAATTTTTTTCTAAGAAATGTGCTTGCTGTTTTGAAACACATGTGAATCTTAACCAACTAGTTGAGACAGAAACACACTTACTTCACTGTGGCACTTAGGAGAAAGTTCAGCTGTGGCATTAACAGACTGTCTGGGGCTGACAGGTAACGATCAAACTGAACCTAAACGAAACAGAGAAAGAGCAAAACATAAAGTGCGTACATCTGCTAACGGACATCTCAAATATAACCAACTCATTTAAGGGTTAAATCTTAGGAAATATACCATAGTACAAATAACGACTTCTTTGTGATCAAATGAGTTATTTCTTCAACATTCTAACTAAAATTCCCTAAAAGTGTAAACTTCATTTTTTAAAAATATTTATTTTTGAGACACAGAGAGAGAGAGAGAGAGCAAGTGAGCGAGTGGGGGTGGTGCAGAGAGAGAGGAGGACAGAGGATATGAAGTTGGCTCCATGCTAACAGCAGTGAGCCCCATGCGGGGCTCAAACTCACAAACCACGAGATCCTGACCTGAGCCAAAGTCAGACGTTCAACTGACTGAGCCACCCAGGCGCTCCACAAGTGTCGACTTCTTAAAGTAGTTAATATCAGCATAGCTGCTTTGAAAATTCTAAATCCAAGTGGTTCATCTTAATCTCCCTCAACGAACTTTTGAATAAAAAATACTAACAAGAAGTAAAGTGATCAGATTTCAAGTCTACCTTACTTCCTTAAATCCACTGTATGTTAATTATTCATTTACTTATTCCTTCAACTGACATTTATCGAGTACCTACTATTAGGAAGGTAGTATATTAGGTAAAGTATATATAGTGGTGAGCCAAAGAGGACAGTCCCTAGCTTCAGAGAGCTACGGCCTACTGAGAAAGATGGTAAGTAACTAATGAGGTAAATAAATATATAATTACAAACTGTGTTGGATGCTATGAAGGAAAAAAACAAAGTAGTACAAAAGTGTAAATCAGGAGGATGGACCTAGCTTCTGTGTTTGGCTAAAGAATCTGAGGAAAGGAAATCTGAAGTGAGATCTTAGAGATGAAAAGAGATTAAGTAAGTGTGTGCAGTGAGGGTTCGGGGGTTGCATGGATGGGACAGCACGAAGACTTGAAGTGAGAAAGAGAATGGCGAACAGAAATCAGTTCGTATAGGTCTCGTACGCTTTCTTACAGGATTTTAATTCTCATTGGGAAGGCATGAGGAAGCCATTGAAGGAGGGGAATAATCTGATTCAAGTTTTAAGAAACTAAGTCTGGCTGCAGCAAGAAGGAAATGGAAGGCAGATGCAAGGACACTAAATGGGCAGCTACCGCGGCACCTTAGACTACAAGGACAATAACATGGCAGACAGAAGAGGAGATATTTGAGAGAACTGGACAGCAAGATCAGCAGCATCTGGTTAGTGACAGGACGGAAGGGCACGACTCTCAGATCTGGATCTGTGCCATTTAATTCACAGCATTATTACAATTCATAACTGTATTCTTTTCACACTTATTTAGTTGTGTAACAGCTATACCCCTTACTAGATCATGTCTATTTTCATCCCAATTCTTAGCGTAATGCCTAGAAAACAGAGGACAATGTTGAAATAATAATGGACAGAAGCTCTTACTGCTTTCTGAGTTAAGAACACTTGGAGGAGGACCTGGGGGTGGGGGACAGAGTTCGAGCCTGGGGTATGCCGAACTGAAGTGCCCTGAAGCATTCCAGTGAAGGCAGCAGGCAGTTACCACACACAAGACAAGATTCTGTTTCGTTAGAGAGACATAAAATCTTCCAACTCGATTGTTATTCAAGTTTAAGACCACGCACAAAAGAACTTGCAACGGGGTTTAAATGTATTTTGTGGGTTTATATTATGGACTGGATATGTGTCGGTGGGGAGAGAGAGACAGGGAGGAAACACACTGAGTGCGAAGATGACTGATCTGTGGGTAGAGCTATGTCCTCATTTTGGGGGGCAAATACCTTGGAGTGAGACCACTAGGTAGTATGGTGAGTGTATATTTAACTTCCTAAGAAGCTTATCTTTTTTTTAAGTTTATTTATTTTGAGAGAGAGAGTGCACACGCGCACGTGTGCAAGTGGAGGAGTAGCAGAGCGGGAGAGAGGGAGAGAGGGAATCCCAAGCAGGGTCCGGGCTGCCAGTGCAGAGCCTGACGCTGGGGCTCAATCCCACAAACCGTGAGACCACGACCTGAGCCGAGATCAAGAGTCAGATGCTTAACCGACTGACCACTCAGGCACCCAGAAAGTCACCTTTTTGAAATAATCTAAAATGTATTCATTTCCATTTATCTTTACTTAAACTTTTTAGAACGAGATGTTTTGAAAGGTTTTGCTGTGATGTGTGATGAATAGAAGTTATGACTGTTACTTCTCTTTCTCTAGTCTTTTGTCATGATGTAACGTTTCTTTATTTAGTAGTTGAGAGTGTAAGTACTAGGTTGAATGGGGTGTTCGGAGGTTTAGAGTTAATACACGAAAAACACTTGGCACGCGCAACAAATGTTGCTGGCTGGTGTTATTCATCACTGTTATTACTACTGCTAGCGTTATTAGTATATAGCTTCCAAAGAACATCATCCGACAAGGGCTACATGAGTGTCACGTGATTGGTGGACATACATACGCGCAAAGTCTATACTTAAGACATGGAAACACACTCCGGGAAGCGGCACACGGGCAGAGAGGGATGTGCAAGCAAGCTCTTCACTTGAAAAGAAGGTAATAAAGTGGAGGTTCGAGGAGTCTCACGCTCCAGAGTAATTCGTTATTTTAAGACTGGACTCTGATTTCAGTGATCTCAGAGAGAAATCAAGAACTGTAAAGACTAATAGCAGGAAGTCTTGAATGATATACAGCCCAACTTCTTCGTGTCTGTCATTCCCGTTTCTCTATGACATTAGGAGTAAAACTCTGAAAATGAAGAAAACCTGAACAGGGATGATGAGGTTATGAGGGTGTAGTGGAATATTAGCACAAATGGATGTCGTGTTCGGACCTTAGTTAAAGGAAACGTATGTGCAATCATTATCCTTAAACCCCCTGTGGATAAAGTATGTATCAAGAGACAAAATTACCACCGAGACAAAACTATCACACAGGAAAAAATTAATAGTGTTCCATAAGGAAACCTATGCTGAAATGCTTGATTTTATTCTTATTCACTTACCATTGCAGCCTTCAGTGCCACGGAATCTAGGTTGGGCAAATTAGCTAAAGAGCCCTAGAAAAAAACAAAAACAAAAACAGCAAAAACAAGATGTAAAAAAGGTGCTATAGTTTCCGTTCACTTATGAAATACAGTCTATTCATAGATTCCCCAAATTTGGAAATTCGGCTCATTTCCAAAGAACTCAAGTGTCATCTCTTCAACCTCAGTGAGAGCAGGGACTATGGCTTGTTCATTTTTGTGTAACTAGCACGAAGGCACGTAATCATATTTGTCGGAGGGAGTGACAGCACAAGCTTATCAACAACAGGAACACCAGGATATTTCAGATTGACTTATAAGCAAGCAAATAGGCGAGGAAGCATTTAGGAAATGGCAGCAAGATATGGAGGCTTGAAGTCTCACCCTGACAATTTGAGATAGTATCAAACGGCAGCAGAATTGATTCTACTCTGGTAGAAATCTGCTTGCTGCTTTATCAAAATAACAAATTTGGAGCTGGTGATTTTTGAAAGCTTCATTTAAGAGTTCCTGGACTATAAAATATGTTTCATGTTAATGCTACTTAAACGAGTTCTTTGCGGGGTGCGCCTGGCTGGTGCACGTTGGTACAGTGTGTGACTCCTGATCTCAGGGTCATGGGTTTGAGCCCCGTGGTGGGCATGCAGCCTACTTAATAAGATAAAACAAAATCTTTAAAAAAATGAGTTCTTAGCTTTCTAAAGAAAGATGCTTACATGAATTTCTCAGGTTCCCCCACTCCCTTCTCTATTTCCACTGGAGTTCTATAACTTAACAAGATCTTATGTTGGTCTCAGAAGTATTTACCTTTCCAAAGTAACAGACCAAGATTTGCTAAGTTAAAAAGGGGATGACTGCATTTACACAGCAATCTATGCATTCAATTAACCCATAGTGATACAGGACTCTGAAAAATTTACCAGTATGAATATCCTTTTATATAATAAAATTTATTATACTATATATAATAAATATATAAATAAATATATATTATATATATTTATTTATATATATAAATAAATATAAAATATATATTATACTATATATAATAAATATATAAATAAAATTTATATATAAATTATAATTTATATATATATAAATTATAATACAATTTATAATACTGATTTTTGTATATTTTCATTACTTTTAACCAAAATTATCCATAGTAAGAAGTATAGTTAATACTTAGGGGCACTCTACTACAGTCTCGGGTAGTCATCTAAGAACTGTACATATGTTACCTCACTTAATCTTCAGAACAACCTACAATACAGATATTATCATTACCCCAATTCCACAGCTGAGGAAACAGATACAGAGAGATAAGTCACTTTCCCAGTGAGAATAGCTAGTAAGCGGCAGAGCCAAGGTTCAGTTAGAGGCTAGCTCTAGACCCCATACTCTAAATGCGTATTTCTCTAACCTGGAACACCCATGTGCTTACCTGCTCAGGTTTATGTTGCTGCACGGTGTTATAGATATAACTCAAGCCGGCTCTAGTTAAAACATAAGAAGCCTGCTCATTGATAAGTGTGTCCAAATGTGCTTCAATCTAAAAGAAAACCCAGCAGAAAGAAAATATTTTAAAAGAGGAATAAGACTGCGGAGAGTACAAGTAGACCACTCTGGAGTCAGCTCTTCATCACGGACTTGCTCCTTGCAGCGGCCATGAGTTCCAGACCATGAGGCACATGGGCCACTTCTGTGACAAAATCTTTTCCTTCCCCCAAAGAGGAAGTCCTCCTACAAAAGGGAGAGAAAGTCTCATTTTAAAAATGAGAACTGAAAGGATTTCAGTACTAGCCACTAGTCAAACAAATTGAGTCTCTTGTTAGCTCTTTTAAAAGATGGCAATAAACAAAACACAAACAAACAGGAAACATTAAAAGATAACAACAATATAAAATACTTAGGAAGACTTCTGGGAAGATGAAGGCCTGATGTTCCTGACCTCCACATACCCCTACCTTCCCAACTTACTGGACTGACTCAACCAATCAAATGTGCCCTATGGAGATGCCTGGAGGCAACAGGTTTCTCCCGGGGAGAAAGCAGGTTTCTACCAGGGGGGAGTTGAGAACCCAGCAGAAGGTTGGCCAAAGATTTCAGGTTTAGGAACTGTCCACGAAGACTTGACTAGCAGATGTGAGTTGTATGTGCTCACCTGCTTTGTATTATCCTCGGGGAAGCCATCTAATGCTAATGGGGGCAGAATCCACAGAAGTGGACTACCCTGATGGGCTGAAGTATCCCTTAGTGGGAAGAAGTCTTCTGCCCCCTTACTTTTACCAGTACAGGCCTGAGACTTTGGAGATCTTCCTTCTTCTCCTGACCAGCAAGTTCCCTCGGCTTTGCCAGTCTGTGTGCCGGGGCACAGTAACGCTACCCATTGTGCTGTTACCATCTGAATGCTTCTGTTGTCCGAGTAACTCCAGTTTGCTGCTGAGGCCCTCCCCCTAAAAAACTTCCAACTAACTTAAAAAAGGGGAGTATGTTCTAAGAGAAAGCCCATCGGAATGATTAGAAGGAGTAACTTTTCCGGAGGCAACCCTATTAAAAGACGCAGAGTACTTTATTTTTTTCTCTAAAGTAAATGTCCAAGAAAGTACAATTAGAGGCCTTAGACACTAGACTTACTGGAAATAAAAAAAAAAACAAACCAAAACAAAGATGTGCAAATATAAACATTTAATGAAAGAGCTAAGAATCAAATTAGCATCTGAAGAAGAATGGAAGAAAAGTAACATAGTAACATCAAAGAAAGATTAAATAAAGAGATATGAAAAGATATGAAAAGAGAGATTCTGGAGATAAAACCAATAAAGGCAGAAACTTCAGAATATAAAATATAACATTTTTATAATTCTGTAATTATAAAATAGAAAATAGAAAAAATAGAAAATAGAAAGTTCAGAATATACAAAGAAAAGTGATAATTAACTAGATAATAGAAAACTATATTGAGCAAAATAAAGGGTTGAATCTTCAGACTGAAATGGCTCTGCAAAATCCAAATGGGGAAAGAGACATACCAAAAAATACCCTGAGGAACTAACTATCTGAACTCAAAGGAAAATCCTTACGAGCTTCCAGATGGACAGAGTAAGTTACCACAAAGAAAAGAGAATCAGACTAGCCTGGACTCCTTACTTGAAACACTGGAAGAAGGTAAGTCAGAGTAGAAGAAAATTAATAGACCATTGATAGAAAAGGTATGAAAAACCAAAAATTGTTCATGCAACAAGATAAAATTTCTTTGGAGGGCCTAAATAAACCATGCCTTCCAGTACCCGCATCATTGTACAATCCTCTCTCAGAGCTCCGGGCTGGCCCACGCAGCTAGCACTGGCCAACAGCCTATCACCAAGCATGAAGTTAAGTGCAGGCTTCATAAGCACTTACACACTGGGGCTTGTCCCCTTGGAAAGCAAAACATGACCAGGGAATATTTAAGGAACACAGGTAACTGGTGATAAAACAGACCGACGAACACCTGATACACCTGAACAGCTTGAGAAAAGATGTAGACAAATGGCAGGGTTTAGGGGTTGAATCAGTGATAAATACAGTAAAAACCAATGAATTTTTTTAAAAAAAGATTTTTAAAAATTTTTATTTGAGAAAGTGAGAGTGAGAAGGGCAAAGGGAGAGAGAGAGACAGAGAGAGACAGAGAGAGAGAGAGAAAGAGAGAGAAAGAGAGAGACAGAGAGAGAGAGAGAGAGAGAGAGAGAGAGAGAGAATCTTAAGCAGGCTCCATGCTCAGCATGGAGCCCGACACGGGGCTCGATCCCACGACCCTGGGATCATGACCTGAGCCAAAATCAAGAGTCAAACGTTCAACTGACTGAGCCACCCAGGTGCTCCTTAAAAAAAGAATTTTATTAATTCCACAAAGAACAGTAATTATTTAAGAAAGGAAAATTAATCATACCTCATTATATTTCTTTTAAAAGAAGGAATTAGAAATTAGAAAATATCACAAGTTTAGATTTATCAAAACTCATGCTTTAGAAAACCCCCAAAGTTCACAAATAAATTTTTACTATAGACACTGCCATATTACTTATATACTTGTAATAACACAGAACAGTCAGCATTTTTTCTTCAAAACATTATATATACCAAAAGTCACTATTTCAAAATCAGAAGCCAAGTATCTGGTAAATTTTACAAACGGCTTAGCCACTTTACAAACTCTTAAATGATACTATTTGGCTTATAGGACTAGAGTCATTGGTATAACAAATTGTAATGTTTTGCCTAACACTGGTTTACACATAGATAAAAATATATCTGTCCTCTGTAACACCTTCTGCACTAGCTAGCAAGCTTGGAAAATATAGCATATTATTCACAGTTCAGCAACTGAAATCTGCATGCAGAATTGCTGTTCCAATCGATAAGAAAAGCTTCATTCTATCATCACATACTATGGTTTGAATAAAATATCACACTCATTACATATTCTGGCTTCCCAAAACAAAACTGAAACACCAAGTATGTGTGCGCGTTGTGTGAGTGAGTGAGTGTGTGTGTGTGTGTGTGTGTGTATTTCCATCAGACTATACCCAAGAATTTATTGAAATTAGGTCGCCGAAATTGGACTAAAGCCAGCAACTGAGATCAGATGAAAAAAGGCTCCATCACAGTGAGCGGGCATCTTATGACAAAATTTACCTGAAACTGTAGCATTTCTAGTCGTCTGTCAGTGAACTCAAACAGAGCTAGTGTCGTCTTCATCATATAGAGTGAATTGACCATGAAAGTGGCCATGTCAGCTGTGCCTAAATTGCTGGCAGATACGGTACACATCTGGAGGAGAGGATCTAAGACACACGATAAAACCTGTAAGTGAAAAATAAAATAAAATCTATTTTTTATTCCCCAATCAGTGACACAGGCCTGGGTTAATAGTACTTCAGAAAGAATGACAAACTAATTGGAAGGGGAGCAACTTATAAGATTAAATGGTATAGTAATCATCATGTTTTTTACAACGGGCATCACTGAATAAAGTACTTTTTAAATTAAAGAGAGCTGATCTAATACGTGAAAGAAAAAATCAATGAGAGGGACTGTTACAATGCCTGGGTTGTAAAAGGCCAGAATTTCAACAGAATGTATAACAGAGGAGCAATAAATAATCATTAAAAATGATTTACAACATACTTGCACAAAGTCAGCTTGACGGGCATCTAACGGTACAACTGAAGAATCGTGAGATGCCAAAACTTCACGCAACAATGCGAGTGTCTGATTTAATGCAGAACTTGGTCCAAGATCAGGTGGTGGGAGTTCAACCTAAAATAAAGGGTGGCTTCATCCACTGCTTACATTTTCCACTAAATTTTAATGTATAAATAAATACAATTCACAGTAAAACAATACATGTAAAACATGTAAAGATTTGGCCAGCATTACAAAATCTAGAATTGATCCATAGCTTATACTAATAAGCATAAAGCGACACCAAACGTTTTTGTTGTATTATCACAGAATTAATATATTCTTCTCACAATTAGAAGTAAAGGATTTATACTTCTAAAATTCGAAAGTTACAAGAAAACTCAGTAGTCTTTGATGTAGAATTATATTTTTATGCAGATTTGAAATGGCCTACTGTTTTGGGTTTTTGTTTTTTGTTTTTCTTTTTTAGCCCAAGTCATTAGAAAAAGGCAATCTAGAAACCAACACTCCCCCAACGATAATATAGTTGAGAATCATCATCCACCCTCAGGCCCAAATCTCAGAAATGTGGCTCAATATGCATAGGTTTGGGGACTAGGAATCCATCTTTCAATAAGCACCACAGGTGATATCCAGATCCGTCTATGGGCTACACACTTCACAGAAACACAGTGCCCACTATTCTACACGGTGTAACACTGCCACTGAAATCTTTAGCACTGAAGTTAAAGATTAGTTTCACACTTTAGATTACCAATCACTAGTTGTGTGGTCCTGGGTAAGTTCTTTAACTTCTCAGAATTTCAGAGGGATTCTTTAAGGATTAGTGGGATTGTTGCATATAAACCATTGGGTACTAGGGGCGCCTGGGTGGCTCAGTCGGTAAGGCGGCCGACTTCAGCTCAGGTCATGATCTCGCGGTCCGTGAGTTCAAGCCCCGCGTCGGGCTCTGTGCTGACAGCTCAGAGCCTGGAGCTTGTTTCGGATGCTGTGTCTCCCTCTCTCTGACCCTCCCCCGTTCATGCTCTATCTCTCTCTGTCTCAAAAATAAACGTTAAAAAAAAATTTTTAAACAAAAGAAAATAAAAATAAAAAAAATAAACTATTGGGTACTATAAGCTGGAAGGTATGCCAAGTTCATTCTCTCTTCTTGCTGGCATCATGATATCCAAGAAGACGTGCTGGTGAATTTTTGTTGAGTACTTATAATAATATAGTCAGATCTTATCTAAAAAATATGATAGAAGTCTATGTAAGAGACTATAGCCTTGTGTCAGACAGAAAAGTATAAGAATTTTTAAGTATCTGGATTTATATGAAGAATGTTTTATATAGAAAAGTTAATACACAAGTGACAGCAGCAGGAATATCAAAGTATGGACCTCTGAAAATCTTCCCTCTTTCATAAAACAACAAAACCAAAAAATTATAAGACATGCAAAGAAACAAAAATATATGGTCCATGCACAGAAAAAATAGTCAATGGGAACTTCCCCCGAGGAAGCCTGGACACTGGAGTTACTACACAAAAATTCTGAATTGACTATTGTATTTTATCTTAAACTTTATTTATTTATTTTGAGAGAGAGAGAGAGACAGAGAGCACAGCAGGTAAGGGGCAGAGAGAAGGAGAGACAGAATCCCAAGCTTGTGGGGCTCAAACCTACAAACCGTGAGATCATGACCCGAGCTGAGATCAAGAGTCAGATGCCCAACCAACTGAGCCACTCAGCACCTCAAAATTGGCAATTTTAAGAAAGGGAACCAGGTTAATGAACTAAAGGGAAGTATGAGAACAATGTCTCATCAAATAGAGAATATTTACAAAGAAATAAAAATGACAAAAAGAAATAATTGAATAGAAATTTTGTAGTTGAAAGTAACTAAAATGAAAAATTCACTCCAGGGATTCGATAGCACATCTGAGTAGGCAGAATAAGTAATCAGTGAACTTGAAGATAGGTCAATTAAAATTATCCAGTTTGAGGGACAGAAAGAAAAACAAATGAAAGAAAATTCACAAAGCCTCAGAGACCTATGGAACACCATCAACGTTAAGTACAATGTGGTTCTCTTAGAAGGAGAGAGGAGTGCAGAAAAAATATTTGAAGAGCTAATGACAAAGATTTCACAAATGCGATTAAAACAAAACATTAATCTAAGCATCTAAGAAGCTCACAAACTCCACAAGGAATAAACTTACACAGTTTCACACTAAGACACATCACACAAACTGTCAAAAGACAAAGAGAGAATCTGGAAGCAGTAAGAGAAGTAAGTGATTATGACAAAGGATTCTCATAAGATTAACAGCTGATTTCTCATCAGAAAACATGGAGGCCGGAAGGCGCTGGATAGCATATTCAAGGGCTGCAAGAAAGACCGTCAAGACAGAATTCTGTACTCAGTAGAACTACTCTTAAGAATGAAGGAAAACAAAGATTCTTCACCAGTAAACCTGTTCCACAAGAAATATGGGGAATCCTGGGGTGCCTGTGTGGCTCAGTCGGTCGAGTGTCCGACTTCGGCTCAGGTCATGATCTTGCGGTTTGTGAGTTGAAGCCCTGCGTCGGGGCGGGGGGGGGGGGGGGGGGGAGGGGGTATAAATAAAGTATAAAAATTCCTTTATTTAGAAATAACATTAATTAGCCATCATTACCATCAGTTTAAAAACATTCTGGATATCTTTTTAAATTGGGTGAATGAATAGAAAATACTTTTATAAAGATGGCTTCATATTCTGGAGTTTTTCTTAATTCAGTTTGAATTTAACAGAAAAAAGGAAGCAAAACTGAAGGAGGTATGAAACTTGAAATAAATATTTTCCATGAGAGATACTTTCTATTTAATTTTGTCAATCTTGGTTTCATGTATTTTGGGGTTCTATTGTTAGATGCACACGTTTATAATTGTCAGGTCTTCTTGATAATAAAGATTATAAAATGTGTTTGTTTCTAGTGGTGTTTGTCTCTAAAGTTTATTTTATCTGAAATTAGCATAACTACTCTAGCTCTTGGTTTTTGCTTGCAAAGTCTGTCATTTCCCATCCTTTCACTTTCAACCTCTTTGTGTATTTAAACCTTTCTGTTTTTGTTTTTTTAATGTTTGTGCATGTATTTTGAGAGAGAGAGCAAGCGCCTGCAGCATGAGTAGAGGAGGGGCGGGGGGGAGGGGCGGGGGAGAGAATCCCAAACAGGTTCTGCACTGTCAGAGCAGAGCCCAGTGTGGGGCTTGAATTCACAGACCATGAGATCATGACCTGAGATGAAATCAAGAATCAGATGCTCAACTGACTGAGCCACCCAGGTGCCCCTAAACCTTTTGCTTCTTGAAGGTAGCATATGGGTAGTTGGATCATTTTTTTTTTTAAAGGTCCATCTGCCAGTCTCTGCTTTTTGTTTTTTGGGTTTTTTTTTTTTTTGTTTTTAATTTTTTTTAACGTTTATTTAGTTTTGAGACAGAGACAGAGTATGAACGGGGGAGGGACAGAGAGAGAGGGAGACACAGAATCGGAAGCAGGCTCCAGGCTCTGACCCATCAGCCCGGAGCCCGACGCGGGACTTGAACTCACAGACCGCGAGATCGTGACCTGAGCTGAAGTCGGACGCTTAACCGACTGAGCCACCCAGGCGCCCCAAGTCTCTGCTTTTTGGATGGCATGTTTAATCCTTTCACATTTAATTGATGATAAAGTAGAATTTGTGTCTGCTGTTTTGTTATTCTTATGTCTTAACTGTTTTTGTTCCTCTGTCCCTCTGTTACTGCCTTCTTTTGTGTTAGTATTTTCCAGTATGCTCCTTTAATTCCCTGTTTATTTACATATATGTGTGTGTGAGTGTGTGTGTGGTGTTTGTTAGTTTCTTAGTGGTGTCCTGGGAATTATAATTAAACATCTTAACTTATAACAGTATACTTCAGGTTAATGCCAACTTACTTTCAATAGCACACAAAAGCTTTACTCTTATGTAGACCAGGTCTCCTCTTCCTTTACACTACTATAGTTACAAATTGTATCTATGTTGTGGACTCGTTAACACAGAATTATAATTATTGCTTCATGCCGTTGTCTTTTGAATCAGGGGGAAAAAGGGAATTACAAATGGAAAATACATTAATACTTTCTTTGCCTATATCAGAACGTTTAGTGGTGTTATTTCTTCATGTGAATTCGAGTTACTGTCTAGTGTCTCTGTATTTTAGTCTGAAGGATTCCCCATTATTTCTCTCTTCTAAAAAAAATTTTTTTTAATGTTTATCTTTGAGAGAGATGGAGAGACAGCGTGATCAGGGGAGGGGCAGAGAGAGAGGGAGACACAGAATCCAAAGCAGGCTCCAGGCTCCGAGCTGTCAGCACAGAGCCCGACACAGGGCTCAAACTCACGAACCGTGAGATCATGACGGACGCTCAACTGACTGAGCCACCCAGGCGCCCCTGTTTTCAGTTTTTAAGAGTCTCTTATGGTTTGGCTCCCTCCCTCTCTAACTTTTTTTTTCCTCCTTCCCCTCTCCCAGTGTCTTCCGTTAAGTTTCTCAGGATCCACATAAGAGTGAAAACATGGTATCTGCCTTTCTCTGTATGATTTATTTCACTTAACATAACACTCTCCAGTTCCATCCACGTTGCTACAAAAGGCCGTATTTCATTCTTTCTCATTGCCAAGTAGTATTCCATTGTGCATATAAACCACAATTTCTTTATCCATTCATCAGTTGATGGACATTAGGCTCTTTCCATAATTTGGCCATTATTGAAAGTGCTGCTATAAACATTGGAGTACAAGTGCCCCTATGCATCAGCACTCCTGTATCCCTTGGGTAAATTCCTAGCAGTGTTATTGCTGGGTCATAGAGTAGATCTATTTTGAATGTTTTGAGGAACCTCCACACTGTTTTCCAGAGCAGCTGCACCAGTTTGCATTCCCACCAACAGTGCAAGAGGGTTCCTGTTTCTCTGCATCCTCTCCAGCATCTATAGTCTCCTGATTTGTTCATTTTAGCCACTCTGACTGGTGTGAGGTGATATCTCTGTGTGGTTTTGATTTGTACACTAATAATGAAGCAACAGAAAGACAAATAAAGAAATTGATCCCATTCACAATTGCACCAAGAATCATAAAATACCTAGGAATAAACCTAACCAAAGATGCAAAAGATCTGTATGCTGAAAACTATAGAAAGCTTATGAAGAAAATTGAAGATATAGAGAAATGGAAAAACATTCCGTGCACATGGATTGGAAGAATAAATATTGTTAAAATGTCAATACTACCCAAAGCTATCTACACATTCAATGCAATCCCAATCAAAGTTGCACCATCATTCTTCTCGAAGCTAGAACAAGCAATCCTAAAATTTGTATGGAACCACAAAAGACCCCGAATAGCCAAAGTAATTTTGAAGAAGACCAAAGCAGGAGGCTTCACAATCCCAGACTTTAGCCTCTACTACAAAGCTGTAATAATCAAGACAGCATGATATTGGCACAAGAACAGACACTTAGACCAATGGAATAGAGACTCCAGGATTGGACCCACAGAAGTATGGCCAACTAATCTTTGACAAAGCAGCAAAGAATATCCAATGGAAAAAAGACAGTCTCTTTAACAAATGGTGCTGGGAGAACTGGACAGCAACATGCAGAAGAATGAAACTAGACCACTTTCTTACACCATTCACAAAAATAAACTCAAAATGGATGAAGGACCTGAACGTGAGACAGGAAACCATCAAAACCCTAGAGAGGAAAGCAGGGAAAAACTTCTCTGACCTCAGCCGCAGCAATTTCTTACTTGACGCATCTCCAAAGGAAAGGGAATTAAAAGCAAAAAAGAACTATTGGGACCTCATGAAGATAAAAAGCTTCTGCACTTCAAAAGAAACAATCAACAAAACTAAAAGGCAACTGACGGAATGGGAAAAGATATTTGCAAATGACATATCGGACAAAGGGCTAGTATGCAAAATCTATAAAGAACTCACCAAGCTCCACACCCGAAAAACAAATAATCCAGTGAAGAAATGGGCAGAAAACATGAATAGACACTTCTCTAAAGAAGACATCCAGATGGCCAACAAGCACATGAAAAGATGCTCAACGTCACTCCTCATCAGGGAAATAAAAATTTCATTTTTCAATCGCCAAACAGAAGGCTAGTGACAGAAATCTCACGCACCAATAGGAGATAGCTGAAGAGAATCTTTTTTGATCCCCTTGAATTAAGGTCTGTAAAAGCTGCACAAATTCAAACCAAACTCATGCCTTAGTTAGAGCCAATGACAAATGATACAAGTACTACTTGAACTCACTTCATTTAACAAACCGACCTTCTACGAAGTGCTTTTACACATACCAGATTAGCCCTGGGTCAGAATTATGCTTCAAAAGCAAATGAAAACTGTGGCGGTTGTCAGATAAATAAAATCTATAATTTAATAATAATGTAGTAAAAATAATGGAAAGAAACTCTAAAGTAGAAAAGTATCTAATTAACATCCTCCTATCACTTCAACTTAATTTCATCCAAGTGAAATGGATTTCTAGTGGTTAAGTGTTATACGGGACAGTGTGGTAGTGGTACAAGGACAGACAAATAAACCAATGGGAGTAGAATAAACATTCACAAAACAAATCCATGCATATATGGTCTTGCGATTTCTGACAGTTTCCACTGCAATTCAGTGGGAAAGGATTACCTTTATAAGAAATGGTGCTTGATGTACTAGATATTCATATGGGAAAAAAATTAACCTTGACCACTACCTCATCGCATAGTTAAAAATTAATCTGAGATGGATCAAAGACCTAAATGTGGAAGCTAAAGAAACCAAGCTTCCTAGAAAAAAACATGTAAGAATAACTTCATAACCTAAGGGCAGGAAGAGATTAGATAAATAAAAGTCAGGATACAGAACAAAATTAAAGTGAAGAAATTCTGTTCATCAAAATACTCCACTAAGAGAGTGAAAAGACACGTTAAATTGGGAGAAAATATTTGTAATGCTTCCTTTTATCCAGAACACATTTAAAAAAAAAATCTTATAAATCAGTAAGAAAAATACAGATAACCCAATAGAAAACTGGGTAACAGACTTCAAAAGACACTTCACAGAGAGTATATCCAGCAACCAATAAACATATGAAAAACTGTTCAACATCTTTATAGTCTTCAAGAAAGTGCAAATCACAAATGAAATACCACCACATAATTTCCACAATGGCTGAAACTGAAAAGATCAGCACTATCAAGTACTGGAGAGGATGTGGAACAAACGAAATTCTCACACGTTTCTGGTGGACTAAACCGGTACACACGCTTTAAAAGATGCCTGGTGGTATCTACTAACATTATCAGTCCCATCACCCAGACATTCCATTCCTGTGTATACACACGAGAGAAATGAAAACTTACATCCATCAAAAGACATGTACAAGAATATTCACTGGATCCTTATTTACAGTACCTAAGAACTGGAAACAATCCAGTGTCCATCAATACACTGTGGTGCATTTCTACAACTGAACTATTACACAATAACTGAAAAATAACTACTGCAGACAACATGGGTGAATCTTACAGACATGTTAAATTGAAAGGAGTCAGATCCAAAAAAGTTGGAAAAAGCATGTATCTACTTATGTGAATTTGAATAGCACACAAAAATAGGAAATAAAAGTCAGATAATGGTTTGCCTTGGGGGGACTGAGTAAAGGCATAAAGAAGCCTTCTGAGATGCTGGAAATGTTTGATGTCTTGATCTGGGTGGAGATTAATGAGCATACAGAAATACAAAAATTCAACTAACTATATACTTAAGATTTGTGTACTGTCAGTTACATCGCCACTTAAAAAGAAAGTTCTTTTGATCTTTTTGTTTATATTCTGTAAGCACTGAGATTCAACAATGGATTATAAAAGTATCCAAAATTCATAAACAACATGGCCATTAATAATTAATGTACAAAAGAGCTTTATGAAAGACACGTAAGTTTTATGTACATTTTCCAATTGATAAAGTTGAACTATAAAAATCTCACATTTAAAAACGTTTAGTCTACTGAAAATTTCATATTCCACATATTAGAACGTCTCTTTTTTTAACTTTTTTTATTGGCTTTTTTGTTTTTTTAAATTTACATCCAAGTTACTCAGCATATAGTGCAATAATGATTTCAGTAGTGGAATCCAATGATTCGTCCCCTACATATAACACCCAGTGCTCATCCCAAGTGTCTTCCTTAATGCCCCTTGTCCATTTAGCCATCCCCCCACCCACAACCCCTCCAGCAACCCTCGGTTTGTTCTCTATATTTAAGAGCCTCTTATGGTTTGTCTCCCTCCCTTCTAGAGCCTCTCTTTTAAAAAAATGTATACAACTAGAAACTAAACAGAGTTGTACTTCCTGTGACTGTTTATTATGACACTTTTCATCCCTTTTATAGGCAGATGCACCTTTTTGTTTTGTTTTTTTTTTAAGTTTATTTATTTGGAGACAGAGCGCGCGCAAGCAGGGGAAGGGCAGAGGGAGAGTGAGAGAGAGAATGCCAAGCAGGCCCCATGCTGTCAGGGTGGAGCCCAATGACGCCCGGCTTGATCTCACAAATTGTGAGATCATGGCCTGAGCTGAAAACCAAGAGTCAGACATTTAACCGACTGAGACACCCAGGCGCCCCTCTGATTTTTTTCAAAGAAAATGAAAAGTCTGCACCATACAAATTACAAAAACTGTTAAGCCTTTATTCCACTGTCAACTTTAGTTTTACTTTTTCAAATATCCTCCATTTAAAGTCCTCTAATTTTCTGTTCTGTAGCTTCTTAGAAGACAACTCACCCATCTACTTTCAAAAATAAAAAAACCAACCAAAAAAAAAAAACAACCCTCCTATTTTTAAACTGACTTCTTCATTTTATATATAGACTCCTTTTGCTCTATCTGCATGCATATATGTTCTAGCAACTGACAATACATAGACCTAAGGTGTTTTTTAAAACCACCTTATTGAGAGGTATGATTGACTAACAAACAGGTGTACTTACTTAACGTATATAATTTGGTGAGTTTGGAGATACACATACACCCATGAAACCATCACCAAATTCGATGCCATAAAACATATCCATCACCTCCAAAAATTCCACTTGTCCTACGTATTTACTTATGGAATTAAAGTTCTTAAGTCGATAAAAATACCCAAGATAAATCTTAAAATGCAAACTAACATTTGTTTGAGATAACTTCAAATAATTACAACTTTTTATTTAACATAATTTTATTTAAAATTTAAAAAGCATTTTAGCTGAGAATACTGTTTCTGTTTTTCCTGGCAGAACAATCTGTAAGGAATAATGTGAAATTCAAACTCTTCATGTAGGACAGCATTTCTCAAACTTTAACATGCGTACGGATGATCAGGGAACCTTCAAATGCATATTCGGATTCAGTAGGTCCAGGCGAGCCTAAGATTTTTGAACGTCTAAGAAGCTCAGAAGTGATGGCTAAGCTTCTGGTCCATTTACTACATTTCGAACAGTACAAGAAGATTCCAAACACAAACTAAATACTAGAATTGAAGTCACAATTTATTTAAAGGACCATTTAGTTTAGTTTTGTTTTGTTTTGTTTTTCCAGAGGCCTGAGTAAATTAACCCTGACTACTATTAATTTTATTTGGGTTTCATTTATGACACATGTTAAATTAGAATTATAACACCACTATAGTGAAAAGAATTTTAGCCAACGCCTGTCTAGCTTAAATTGATAGGGCACCGTGTATTTTGCAGCATAGATACATATAAACAGTTCCTGACTTATGATGGTTCAACTTACAATTTTTTGACTTCACGACCGTGTGAAAGCAATACGCCTTCAGTAGAAACTGTATTTCAAATTCTGAATTTTGATTTTTTCCCCAGGCTATCACCAGGCAGAGCACTTCTCTCCTGTGACGCGGGGCAGAAGCAGCAAGCAGCGACTCCCAGTCAGCCAGGCGGTCACAAGAGTAAACAACTGATGACCACTCTGTGAGCACACAACCAGTTTCTGTCTCACCTTCGGTACGATATTCAAGAGATTACATGACATACTCAATGCTTTAATTATGAAATAGCTTTTGTATTAGATGATGGTGCCCAACTGCAGGCTAATGTAAGTGTTCTGAGCACGTTTAAGATTAGGTTAGGCTAAGCTATGATGTAGGTTAGGTGTATTAAATGCATTCTCAACTTAGGATATTTTCGGGACACAACCCCGTCGTAAGTCGAGGAAGACTGAATTCCCTTTAGACATTGCTGGCTTTGCAGTTATGAACGTTTCAAGAGAGGTGATAAGGAGGGAGCGCACACACCTGGGTACTCTCAAGTGCTGCAAACTGCTTTGTTAGGGAAAAGATACGACTGTCAATAAAATGATGTCCTTGAATGTATTTTTTATAGCGAATAAAGAATTAGTTTCCAAATATGTCTTTTTAAAAGCACAGAAGGGGGGCGCCTGGGTGGCTCAGTCGGTCGAGCAGCCGACTTCGGCTCAGGTCACGATCTCGCGGTCCGTGAGTTCGAGCCCCGCGTCGGGCTCTGTGCTGACGGCTCAGAGCCTGGAGCCTGTTTCAGATTCTGTGTCTCCCTCTCTCTCTGCCCCTCCCCTGTTCATGCTCTGTCTCTCTCTGTCTCAAAAATAAATAAACGTTAAAAAAAAAAAAAAAAAGCACAGAAGGAATCATATAAAGAGAGTTCATTTCTGGCAATACCTTTATTTTAAAGGCTACTCTTCCTAATAATTTTACCATATACTTAAAATTTTATTTTATTTATTTATTTATTTTACTTACTTAAAATTTTATGAACAAAAATTTCCACTTGGGTGCTTTGCTAATGAAGACCATTCTGAGTAAGTGTTGTTTTCCTTATAAGGGTAGAATCTTTTTAAAAGAAGTGAATGATTTACAAGATGCAGAATAAGAAAAAATATATAATTAATATAAAATATGGAACAGTAAAATTTAATGAAAGGAGGATAATTCTTGAAAGAACCCTGACATGGTTGCAGATGTAAGCAACATGCAAGCTATAAACAGCATCATATTCCCATCTTGATTAATGTTAAAATATCCCTAAATATAGCCCAATTCATATCTGAGAAAAACATTTCAGGGCATAATTGCTGATAATGACAACAGTAACCAATAATAGTCAAAACCCATCCACTGCTATACACTCACATAACTTGTACTTAAAATATTCAAATTACAATTAATTCCCCCCCCCCATTTATACCCTATATTGTTCTAGGTTTTAATTGAAAGATGCCATCCTCTTTATCCATTTTATTTTCTTATTTTCTTGCAACTTCTATTTTAACTTTACTAGAGACATAAAATATATAAGAACCTAGTAGTCTGAGTAAAAATAGAATAAATGGATAAACATTTGGGAAAAATAATGAAACCCTTCCTTCTCAGCATGGACAAAAATAAACTTCAGGTAGATTAAAAATTGATGTAAAAATGAAACCACAAAAACACCTAAGAACATGCATCTAAATAACTTTATTAAATAATCTAATATTGTCCCACTGACAGATGCTATCATATATTAAATTCTAACTATATTTTCTGGTTGTGGGGAAGTTTTCAAGCATCACATACTCCCAAAGGGAACCCCCCCCCCCCCGACCCCGCAAAGAAAAAACCACCACTACCAACAACAACAAAAACTTCAGATTTTACTATGTAAAAACCAGAAGTAATGTGTCAGAAAATACTATAGGCAAATGTAAAAGGCCAACAATGACCTGGAGAAAATATTTCTAATAAAAGTGACAGTTAATATTCCTAATGTATAAAGAATATCAGAAAATAATAAGACAAAACCCAGTAGGAAAATGGCAAAGGACATGAACAAGCAACTCACAAACAGCCAATAAACATATTTTCAATGTTCATTCCCGCTAGAATCACTGAACACTTC
This sequence comes from Panthera tigris, assembly GCF_018350195.1. Lineage (NCBI taxonomy): Eukaryota > Metazoa > Chordata > Mammalia > Carnivora > Felidae > Panthera > Panthera tigris. The sequence continues at coordinate 17,823,017 of NC_056660.1, read as the reverse complement.
CCCCCAAAAAAAGATACCACTTTTTGCTGATATAGCGAAAGGGCAAAGGTATTTTACAATGCCTATTATCCAACGTTAGCAAAGGCTGGCAATCTAAGTAGGAGCAAGCATAGATTTGAGAAAATGGGTGACAGGTAAACAGGAATGGCTGCTTAAGCATATGTACGACTGCCATTATGGCGGGCTTCGCTGAGGTTGGAGATGGTGAGTTTTGGTAAATCCAGTCTGCGTGTCTACATGATTTTCTTCAGGAGTGCTCAGCAGTCAGTATACAAAAGAGAAATTGACAAGCTTAATTCAAGGTGTTCTTGCAAAGTAAGCATGGCACAATGAAAAGGGTGCAAAAGATAATAAGCACAAAATGAAGGGAACTAGTTATTCACTGAACTAATAAGTCCCATGAGATCTGGCATATAGGGATATTACTCTTTCCTTCTTCCTTATTATGTAACCATTTTAACCATTAGTGTATGTGTGTGTGTGGCCAATACTAAGTGCTCACTACAACTGATATGACAAATATACAAAGGATCATAAGAGGCACTATGTACAACTATATACCAACAAACTGGACAACCTAGAAGGAATGCAACCTGCCAAAACTGAATTAGGGTGAAACAGAAAATCTGAATAGACCAACTGCTAGTAAGGAGATGAAATCAGTTTAAAAATTTTTAAAGAAAGCCCAGGACTAGATGGCTTCACTGTTACATTTCACCAAGCATTTAAAGAATTCACATCAGTCTTTCTCAAACTCTTCCAAAAAATCAGTTGAAATGTCTCCTTTTTTGTTTATAGTTTTGATTTGGGTCTTCTATTTTGCTTGGTTAGTCTAGCTAATAGTTTGTCAATTTTGTTCATCTTTACAAAGAACCAACTCTTAGTTTAGTTAATCCTTTCTATTGTTTTCCTGTTCTGTACTTCATCTACTTCTGCTCTAACCTTTATTATCTCTTTCCTTCTGTTAACTTTGGGCTCAGTTTGTTCTTTCTATCGTTCCCCAAGGTGTACAGGAAGGTTACTTGGGCTTTCGCTTGCTTCTTAACCTAAGTGTTTATTGCTATGAACTTCCCTCTTAGAACTGGTTTTGCTGTATCCCATTACTTCTGGTATACAGAATTTCCATTTTCATTTGTCTCAAGAAACTTTTTTATTTCCCTTTTAATTTCTTCTCTGATCCCTTGGTTGATCAGGAGTGTGTTGTTCAATTTCCATGTTAAATTTTCCAGTTTTCCTCTTGTTACTGATTTCAGTTTCATATCATTGTGGTCAGGGAAGATAGCTGATATAGTTTAAGTCTCTGAATTTGCTAAGATTTCTTTTGTAGCCTACCTTATTTCTATCCTAGAAAATGTTCCATGTGTGTTATTTATCTTTTGCCTATTTTTGTGTCAGACTATTTTGTTGTTGTTGAGTTTTGAAAGTCCTCATATATTCTATGTGTTCCAAATACAATGTTGTGAGGCTTTTGTCCTATTTTAAGAATTTTATAATTTTAGGTCTACCTTTAAGTCTTTGATCTTATTTGAGTTAATTTTTGTATATGGTGTTAGATAAGGGTCTAACTTCATTTTTTGCATGTGATTATCCAGTTTTCCCAACACCATGTTCCTTTCCCCATAGGATGGTCTTGGCATCCTTGCCAAAAATCTTTTGACCGTAAAAGCAAGGGTTTATTCCTGGGTTCTCTATTCTATTTCATTGTGCTATGTATCTGCCTTTATGTTAATACTACATTGTTTTCATTACTGTTGCTTTGTATTAAGTTCTGAAATTAGGAAATGTGAATCCTCTAGCTTTCTTCTTTTTCAAGATTGTTTTGGCTACGCAGGATCCTGTGAGATTCCACATGAATTATAGAATGGGTTTTTCTATTTTTGAAAAAAGTGTCCTTGAGATTTTGGTAAGAATTATACTGAATCTATAATTGTTTTGAATTGATATCTTAATAATAGAAAGCCTTCTAATCTATGAACATGGGATGTCTTTCCATTGATTTATGTCCTCTTCAATTTCTTTCAGCAACATTTATAGCTTTCATTGTACAAGTCTATCATCTCCTTGGTTAATTCCTAAGCATTTTATTCTTTTTAATGCTATTATAAATAGAATTTTTTCATAATTTCCTTTCCATTGTTAGTGTATAGAAATGTAACGGATTTTTTGGTATTGATTTTACACCCTGCTACTTTGCTGAAGTCACTCACTAGTTTTTTTTTTGTTTGTTCGTTTGTTTTTTTGCTAGAATCTTTAGGGTTTTCTACATATAAGATCACATTATCTACAAAGACAATTTTACTTTTGCCTTTCCAATTTGGGTAACTTTTGTTTCTCTTTCTTAACTAACTGCTATGGCTAGAACTTGCAAGACTATTTTGTTTGTTTGTTTTAATGTTTATTTATTTTTGAGAGAGAGAGGCAGAGCACGAGCAGGGGAGGGGCAGAAAGGGAGGGAGACACAGAATCCAAAGTGGGTTCCAGGCTCTGAGTTGTCAACACAGAGCCCAACATGGAGCTCGCGAGCAGTGACATCATGACCTGAGCTGAAGTCAGACACTTAACTGACTGAGCCACCCAGGCGCCCCACTTCAACACTATTTTTAACAGAAGTGGTGAAAGTGGGCATCCTTGCCTTGTTCCTGATCTTAAAGGAAAAGCTTTTAGTCTTTTCCTTTAGGAAAAGAGCATGATGTTTGCTGGAAGTTTTGTATTATGTTGAGATAGTTTCCTTCAATTCTTAGTTTGTTGAGTGTTTTTATCATGATAGGGTGCTGAATTTTGTCAAATGCTTTTTCTGCATCGATTGAGATGACCATGTTTTTTTTTTTCCATTTGTTAAATGATAACTATATTGTGTGACTTTCATATGCATTCCAGGAATAAATCCCACTTGATCATGGTGTAAAATCTTTTTAATATGCTTCCTAATTTGGTTCATTAGTATTATGCTGATGATTTTTGCATAGGTTTCATAAGGGTATTGGTCTCTAGTTCCTTTTTTTTTTTTTAATTTTTTTTAATGTTTATTTTATTTTTGAGAGAGACAGAGACAGCGAGTGGGTTAGGGGCAGAGAGAGAGGGAGACACAGAATCAGAAGCAGGCTCCAGGCTCTGAGCTATCAGCACAGAGCCCGACGTGGGGCTCGAACTCACAAGCCGTGAGATCATGACCTGAGCCAAAGTCGGACACTCAACCGACTGAGCCACCCAGGCGTCCCTCTAGTTCCTTTTCTTGTAGTGTCTTTTTCTGGCTTTGGTTTCAGGGTAAGACTGGCCTCATGGAATGATTTAAGAAGTGTTCCCTCCTCAATTTCTAAAAAAAGTTTGAGAAGGACTGATACTAGTTCTTTAAATGTTTAGTAGAACTCACCAGTGAAGCCATGAGATCTAGGGCTTTTGTTTGCAGAGTGGGTGTTCAATTGATTTTTGATTACTGATTCGATCTCTCTACTAGTTATAGGTCTATTCAATCGAATTCTTCATGAGTCCTGGTAGCTTTTGTATTTCTAGGAATTTGTCCATTTTATCTGATTATCCAATTTGTTGGCATATCGTTGTTCATTAATACTCTCTTAAAGTCCTTTTTATTTCCATACAATTGGTAGTAATGTCTCACTTTCATTTCTAATTTTAGTAATATGAATCTTCTCTTTTTTCTTAGTCTAGACTAGGTAACGGTTTGTCAATTTCGTTGACATATTCAAAGAACCATATTTTGGTTTGACTGATTTTCTCTTTGTTTTTCTAATCTCCATTTAGATTAGAATAAAGACTGCTCTAGTCTTTATTATTTCCTTTCTGTTAGATTTGAGTTCAGTGTATTCTTTTCTCATCCCTGAAGCTGTAAAGTTAGTTGATGATTTGACATCTTTCTTATTTTATTTTTTGAGAGAGAGAGAGAGAGATTGCAAGCAGGGGAGAGGGGTAGACGGAAAGAGAGAGAATCTTAAGCAGGCTCCACACTCAGCACAGAGCTCCAGAACCCAGGGATCATGACCTGAGCTGAAATCAAAAGTTGGATGCCCAACCCACTGAGCCACCCAGGGGCCTTTCTTGATTTTTAAATGTAAGTATTTATAGCTATAAAGTTTCCCCTTGATACCACTTTCACTGCATCCTGTAAGTTTTGACACGTTGTGTTTTCATTTTCATTTGTCTCTAAGTAGTTTATGATTAAATTTCTATAGATTCGTGAGTAAATTCAGTTTTCTTTTTGTTACTGATTTGTAACTTTATCCTGTTGTGGTCAGAGAGGACAATTTGTATCATGTCTATCTTTTAAAATATACTAAGATCAATTTGTGGCCTAACATACAACTACCATGGAAAATGAGCAATGTGTACTTCAGAAGAACGTGTACACTGTTGTTTTTGTTGGGTAGAGTACTTTGTATACGTTCGTTAGATCTTATCAGTTGACTGTGTCAACTTCTGTCTGATTATTCTATTAATGCAAATAGGTTACTGAAGTCTCCAACTATAAATACAGATCTATTTCTCCCTTCAATTCTGTTAGTTTTGGCTTCATATATTTTGCTGCTTGTCATCAGTTAAGTTTAATAATTGTTTTATGTTCTTGCTATATTGAACCTTTGATTAATATCCAATTGCCCTTATTTATCTCCTATAATAATTTTTGACTTAAAGTTTATTTTGTCTTAAACTCAAAATGGATAAAGGACCTGAATGTGAGACAGGAAACCATCAAAACCCTAGAGGAGAAAGCAGGAAAAGACCTCTCTGACCTCAGTCGTAGCAATCTCTTACTCGACACATCCCCAAAGGCAAGGGAATTAAAAGCAAAAATGAACTATTGGGACCTCATGAAGATAAAAAGCTTCTGCACAGCAAAGGAAACAACCAACAAAACTAAAAGGCAACCAACGGAATGGGAAAAGATATTTGCAAATGATATATCGGACAAAGGGCTAGTACCCAAAATCTATAAAGAGCTCACCAAACTCCACACCCGAAAAACAAATAATCCAGTGAAGAAATGGGCAGAAAACATGAATAGACACTTCTCTAAAGAAGACATCCAGATGGCCAACAGGCACATGAAAAGATGCTCAACGTCGCTCCTCATCAGGGAAACACAAATCAAAACCACACTCAGATATCACCTCACGCCAGTCAGAGTGGCCAAAATGAACAAATCAGAAGACTATAGATGCTGGAGAGGATGTGGAGAAATGGGAACCTTCTTGCACTGTTGGTGGGAATGCAAACTGGTACAGCCACTCTGGGAAACACTGTGGAGGTTCTTCAAAAATTAAAAATAGACCTACCCTATGACCCAGCAGTAGCACTGCTAGGAATTTACCCAAGGGATACAGGAGTACTGATGCATAGGGGCACTTGTACCCCAATGTTTATAGCAGCACTCTCAACAATAGCCAAATTGTGGAAAAAGCCTAAATGTCCATCAACTGATGAATGGATAAAGAAATTGTGGTTTATATACACAATGGAGTACTACGTGGCAATGAGAAAGAATGAAATATGGCCCTTTGTAGCAACGTGGATGGAACTGGAGAGTGTGATGCTAAGTGAAATAAGCCATACAGAGAAAGATACCATATGTTTTCACCCTTATGTGGATCCTGAGAAACTTAACAGAAACCTATAGGGGAGGGGAAGGAAAGAAAAAAAAAAAAAAAGAGGTTAGAGTGGGAGAGAGCCAAAGCATAAGAGACTCTTAAAAACTGAGAACAGACTGAGGGTTGATGGGGGGTGGGAGGGAGGGTAGGGTAGGCGATGGGCATTGAAGAGGGCATCTTTTGGGATGAGCACTGGGTGTTGTATGGAAACCAATTTGACAATAAATTTCATATATTAAAAAAAATAATAACGTTTATTTTGTCTGATGTTATCACCACGTTTGCTCTCTTCTGGTTAGTATTTACACGGATTATCTTTCTCCTCCCTTTCACTTTCATTATGTGTCTTTAGATGTAAAATAAGTCTCCTGTACACAGCATATAGTTGCATCTTGTAGTTTTATCCATTCTGCCAATCTCTTATCTTTTGATTGGAGAATTTAACCTGTTTATATTCAAGGTAAATACTGGTAAGAAGAAACTTACTTCTACCATTTTGCTATTATTTTCTATATAGTCTTTTATATTATTTTATATATAGTCTATATATTATTTTATATATAGTCTTTTTTTGTCTCTCATTTCCTGCATTATTGTCTTTTTTTAAGTTGGTTTTTATAGTGAATGCAACATTTCAATTCTCATTTCTTTTTGTGTATATTTAGCTATTTTCTTTGTGTTTCCCATGGGGATTACGTTTAAGGTCTGAAAATTATGTAACACTCTAATTTGACTTTATACCAGCTAACATCAATAACCTACAAAAAACCTCTGCTCCTTTACAGCTCCACCCCCACCCTGTCAGTAGCTGATGTCACGAAATACAAACCAATAATTATTTTAAATGCATTAGCCTCTTAAATGCATCATGTAGACAAAAAATGGAATTACAAACCAAAGTCACAACAATGCTAGCTTTTACAGCAAATATTTTTTTTAGAAGATATTAGGCTCTTAAATCATGTAACAAAAAGTAGAGTTCAAACATTTGTTACAATACTGACTTTTAGTTGCTTGTGTATTCACCTTTACCGAGATCTTTATTTCTTCATAAAGCTTGGAGTTACTGTCTACTGTCCTTACATCTCACCCTGCAGGGCTCCCTTGAGCATTTCTTACAGGGCAGGGCTAGTAGTAATGAGCTCCCTCAGCTTTATTTTATTTGGGAAGGTCTCATTCTTGTGAAAGAATGCCCTCACTTTTGAAAGACCATCTTGATTTTTTTTCTTCTTTGAGCACTTTAAGTTTTATTTATTTATTTTGAGAGGGAGACGGATTCTGTCAGTGCAATTTTTGCCTCGGTGCAGAGACAGATTACAGGTGCCTCCAACTTCACCACGTTCCCTGAAAACTATTTTTGTGTATTGATCACCAAATAACTTCCTAAATACATTTACTAGTTCTAAAACTTTTCAATTAATTTTCTTGGGTTTTTGAAGTAGACAATCATAGCATCTATAAATAATCTAATGTCTCCTCCTTTGAAATACTTATTCCTCTCACTTTTTAATCTGGTCTTTCTATTATTTAAAAATGTTATTGGCAAGCATTCTTGTCTTATTCTTTCTTGACTTACATAGAGTATATTGGTAGTGCTTCTGTGTTCATTAGAATGTGGGCTGTTAGTTTTACTTATCTTTACATGGTTAAAGAAGAATTTTTGCTTTCTTATTTAGTAAGATTTTTCCTCCAACAACCTGATCAACTATCATGATAATATAAAATTTTCTTATTTAACACTGAGATATTTAATGTATTTTCTAACACTTAAACATTCTTGTATTTCTGCAAATAACCCATGCTTGTTTTGAACATAATGCTGGATTTGGCTTAATGGTATTTTTAACTTTTTTTTTTTAATTTAAAGTGACTGATTTGTGATTTTCACTTTTGTACTGTCTTCTAAAGGCTTTTATGTCAGTGTTACAACACCTAAATTGAACTGGGAATTCTTCTATATTTTCCTGTGTTCTGGATAATTATCTGTTCATAGGTGTGGATGAAACTATCTGTATAGCCTCAACTAAGCCTAGCAGCATGTTCTCCAATAATTTTTCTTCCCTCGCCAGGGGTATTCAAGTTTTTCACTTCTTTTTTTACCCTTTTGTCCACTTATATTGTCCTAAAATCACTCTTTTTATTCAGATTTTCAGATTATTTTAGCATAAGACTGTTACATTTTAATATGATATTTTCTAATAAATTTTAGTTCGTATCTCTGGTTAATATCTCAAATTTCTGATATTCTAATTTTTAATTCTTTTTTTTTGGTTAAAGAATTGCCAGAAGGTTGTCAATTTTGTTGATCTTCTCAAAAAATCTATTTTTCCTGTTTCCTAATTTATCACAGAAATTTAATTCCATCTTTCCTTTTACCATTTTGTTTTGTTGTTCTCTTTCAAATTTCAAAAATATGAATGCCTACTATGTTTTCAGTCTGTAGCCCACATGTTTTCCAACCGGTAAAACTTTGGGTAATAAGCACATCCGTGCGCTTTTCCACATTCTACAGTCTGGCTCCTGTCCTCAGCACACAGCTACAATTGTTCTCAGTACGTCACGGATCCCTATATGTTGCCCAAGATAACAAATCTACTGTCCTTTTTTTACTAGAACTCTTTATACGGTATCTGTCATTAACCATGTCCTGCTTCCTGAAACTCTATTCTCTTGGCTTTTCTGAGAAAACCCTTTCCTCGCTTTTCTCCTGAGTCTCCCATCATCCTCCCT